>NC_063188.1:5776349-6087378 GCF_023159225.1 Perognathus longimembris pacificus | reverse complement strand
GTCGGCAGAAAACAACCCCTTTCTGTTTGTTTCCTTCTGAATAACCTCTGATACTTTGGTACTTGTATGTGTTGAAGATCTCAAAGTCTACACACATTCAGCCAATTGCTAGGATGATTCAAAAATCTGAGAAGAGTCTTACTCATACCTATGATTTATTGAAATGAAAAGATACAAAGTAAAACCAATAAAGGAAAAGGGTTCCATGGAAGCAATCTCTGGAGGAAACTCAACATAAGATTTCAAGAGTAGTTATCCAGTGGTCAGAACAGAAATCTTTAATTCCCCAGCCTAGACTTATGACAATACATATTAACTCTACCAGAGAAACTCATTAGTGACTTAGTACTCAAAGTTTCTATTGAGTCTGGTCATGTTGGCACCCTCTGCCTAGCACATGTCAGAATTCTAAACTTCCCCAAGGAAAGCAGGTGTTCAGCATAAACCATACTGGTTTGTGGAAACAGTTTGGATATAATGAGTCCCTCTCTTCATTTGGGGAGTGGAGGGAGACCTTTGAAAACCCAGCTTCCTAGACTCTACCTACTTGCCAACTCTGTAAGTAGGCCTTTCTAAGTACAGAATCTCAGAGCTGCTATGCTAAATCTGTCTATAGATAAGTATCACTATTCCATAATCCTTCTGTGATTATGTGTAGTGCCTCATAACTTAGTCATATGCTATTGATCACACACAGTGTACTGGGACACAAGTAGATGAGTATCAGGTCTACCTTTTTATTTAAAAAAAATCAGTCATCAACCATTAAAGGCATCATTAAAGTAAGAGTTGATCATGAAAGTACAACACCATACCAAGAACTGGCATTTAAGTTACCTCACATTTGTAGACTGTATCTCTATAACCAGCATTTTACTTGAGGGATACCTAAATTATAATGGAATACACATCTAAGGTTTTTCTTTGCCAAATTATGGGTTTTTCCCTAGAATAACACATATATTTCAAAGTAACAAATGTCACCAGTTAATAAAATAAATTTTAACAATCGGTCAGAGCTACCTCTCTTCTTAGGCTTATACAACTCTAGAGGAATAGGAACTGGTGAGTTCCCTTGGGTAGATTGGCCAAGAACTTTTCACTCTGAGAGGAAGTTATTACATACTGTTTTGCCAAGCTAGGGGGGGCAAAATTATAACTGGATTTCAGTTGTTACTTACCACCTCTGTTGGAAAGCTTTTATGCTAATACAATCCAATACTAGTTATGATAAAATGGTTGATGAATATTTGCAAGAGATGCTATGCTCCCATGTCTTCTTTTATTTATAAATTTTCTCACATTTTATTAGTACTAATTATATGTACAGGGAGGTTTCACCTTGACCCGCCCATATAGGCATAGAGAAAATATTACCCTTACTGTCTCTGCCACATTTCCTTATCTACTGTTCCCCTTTTCCTAAACCAGTTTCAACAACCTTCATTGTTTTATTTTTTATGTACATACTTTAATATTTTGATTTTGATGATATTCACTTTCCTTCTTCCTCACCATTTGTCCTGGCCCCTCCCAATTATAGTGGGAAGTTGTACGACACTCAATATGTCATCTGTTTTACATTCATATAAATCATTAAGAATCAACTCTCTGTTAATTATTCAAAGGGACTTCACTATATCATGTCACACAATGTATAAACAGTATTTTAATCTATTTGACACCCAATTGTTACTCACTAACCACATTCACAACATCCCCTATTATTAAGCATTTATTGATGAGTTTCATTTTGCCATCCTTATTCACAGATAGAGTATTTTAGTACTACTCATGGTCTAACTCCTTTTAACCCCCACAGAGAATTCCATAATTACAAACACTATTATGTACATATATACATATATGTATGTGTTTATTTTAATATGCTTACATCGATGTATAATCCCATATGTGGTAGTTACATATGTGCATATTTTTATGTTTATTGTTTTTGGTCTGGCATTCACTTCTTTAAAATGCCAGCAGCCCTTTCTGTTACCATTCTATAAGATAATTGAGTTACCATCCAACTTCAGTCATCAAACACAACTGCAGTAATAAGGAAGAGGATGTTTAATGAAGACAACGCCTATGGATTTGAATTAGTTGATTTCATCATGGAGAATCTATAAAACTCATTGTGAGGCTGGGAATATGGCCTAGTGGTAAAGTGTTCGCCTTGTATGCATGAAGCCCTGGGTTCGATTCCTCAGCACCACATACATACAAAAAGGCCAGAAGTGGCGCTGTTGCTCAGGTGGTAGAGTGCTAGCCTTGAGCAAAAAAGAAGCCAGGGAGAGTGCTCAGGCCCTGAGTTCAAGCCCCAGGACTGGCAAAAAAAAAAAAAAAAAAAAAAAAAAAAACCTCATTTTTAATCATTGGACTCACACGTTTGTGTAACTACCTTTGAAATGTGATGACAAATTATTTTGAATATTGACATTCAGAAGATGAAGGTTTACGTGTATACTGGTATTGGAACTAGGAAATTGAAAGGGAATACCAAAATTGAGAGACACAGGGTAAAAAAGATAAACAACTACAAAAGCAATACTTGCAAAACTGTTTGGTGTAAGTGAACTGAACACCTCAGGGGGGAAAAGGGGAAGGGGAAGGGGGGAGGGGGGTATGAGGGACAAGGTAACAAACAGTACAAGAAATGTATCCAGTGCCTGACGTATGAAACTATAACCTCTCTGTATATCAGTTTGATAATAAAAATTTGGGAAAAAAAAGATGAAGGTTTAGTTTGGAAAAGCTACTTTTCGATTATAGTTTTGATATTATTTAATGCTACAGCTGTAAAATGAGAGGCAAAACCAATCATACTGAACTGTGAAATTGTTCTTCAGGGTAAACAATCTAGTATGAGATTATTTCTTCCATTTTCTCTAATTCTTCACATTTACATGGTATGGGAATTACAAAATACTTTCATTTCCAAGGTCATTTGATTCTCAAATTCGTCCTGTAAGGTAAGTAGAATAGAAATGGATAAAGGGCTTCGGTGTTCAGTGGGCCTAGGTATACATGCCTGCAAATGAGTTTCAAATCTAATCTCGGAAACTTTCCCCTCACTATTATCCATGTGGCAAATAAGACACCATGGCAGCCTTTTTGAAAAATCAACTGTATATGAATATTCCACTAGTTTTAGGGATACTTTCAGCAATGATACCTTGTACATGTTTTGCTACAGGCAAATAATGTGGAAAATGGGATCCTTTACATGATTCATTCTGTCTTGTTCAGTTGATTTTACAAACCAAGGAATCTTTAGCACACAACTTAATCTTACTTTAATTTGTTAAATAAGCATTCTACTTCAGTACTATACTTTGTGCTTTGGTTAATTTTTGAGACAGGGTTCATGATTTTTTCCTAGCTCTCCTAGACCATCACACTCCAATGTACATTTCCTGTGTAGCTGGGATGATAGGAATATACCACAATGCCCAGCTCTTTTGCTGAGATGGAATCTTACTAACTTTTTGCCCTCGCTGGTCTTGAGCCAGAACCTTTATAATTTCTGCTTCTTGAGTAGCTGAAATTATAAGCATTAAAAATAGATTTTTTGCATTTTTAAAAGCTAAAATATCAAAAGAATAATATTTCTTGACAAATTAAAATGACATGAAATTAAAAACAGTGCATGGAAACAGTTTTATTGAAACAGTACCATGCTTACTTCCATATTTATTGTTTTATGGCAACTCTTATGTGAATATGGAAATTTCACCTCTAGGCTAAAACTGATTACGATGTGGCCCTTGGCAGAACTACTTTACTGACCCAAAATTTATATGATATAGGTAGAAAGTGTAGTCCGGGCGCTAACAGCAGTGTTGGAGTCACCTGAGAGTATGTTAGAAGTGCAGAATCTCAGTTACTTTCCAGACCTAGGGCTCAGCAGCTGCATTTTAATAAGAACCCCTGGTGATTCATATTCACATAAAAGCTTGTGAAGCTCCAGCTCAAAAAACAATTGATCACAGCTTTCCTTATTGGATAAGCAGTGTAGGTTATTCAAAAAAGAACAAACCTTCGAGTCAAATAGGTACAAATTTAAAATTCTTTTTTCACTGTTAAGTAAGGTTGCCTGTACTTTACCCATAAATTTGTTTTGTATTAGATGATATATTAACTTCCAATTGCTGGATTAATAATATACCACATAATTGATATCAGAAAAAATAAAGATGGATTCTTTCACAGTTCTACAGGTTAGAAGGCTGACATCAAATATTATAGGGCCATATTCCCTCTGAAGGTTCTGGGGAAAATTAGTTCTTATGTCTTCTATTTCTGATGGCCTGGGTATTCTTTGGCGGTGGCCTCATTACTTCAATCCCCACTCATCTTAGAAGGACACAGTCATTGGATTTAGAGTCTCCCTAAACCCAATAACCTATGCCCCTACTTATTAAGGTCATATGAGGTTCTGAGAGGATGTGAATTTGTGCAGAGACTATTTGACTCATCAGATCTCATCAATATAGGTCAAATGGCCAGAATATTGTGGGCACCTAAGACATGATTCTTCTATTTTATTTCCTCCTTTTATTCAAATGTTTCAAGAGCTAGAAAGAGAGGGGTAATTGTTGCAGGAAGATCAGTGTTCCTTCCTCATTTCAACCAAGGATCATCTCTTATTCTTCTTCAGGAAATACATAAGATTCCTTCATGACATGCATTCTAGCACTAAAACCATGTTGGCCCCTCTCTGAAGATTTAGGTAAGTTTCTTTTCAGGTGAAAGAACAGATTCACAGAAATAAGCCATTCACCAGAAAAGCCACATAGTAGAATGGTTGTACTTGAAGCTCACTTCTCTTATTTTCTGCTTCTATTGTTTCTGCCTGGAGAAGGTATTAATATTCTCAATGAAATTTCTATAGTCCATGGATTTCTATTGTGCCTCTGAAGGACAGATTTTTCTTTACTGGGAAATATATGTATGTCTCAAGAGAAAATGAGGCAGGTACCAAATTTCAACTTTCTCAGGAACAAAACTTGACAGCTGTGACCTGTGAGGTAAATCACTTTTGGGGGTCTCCTTCTAGTTATCATTGCTGACAATTTTCAGAGTGGCTAGGCAATGTGACAGGCTGATTTCCCACTGCTTTTATGTTGATAATAGCAATATCTCCTGTCTGAAGAAGTTCAGGGTTACACTGTCCTCCTGTATTGCACTTCTATTATACAAATCTAGTCTATTCTGTATTAATTACCCAATTAGCCATGAGTGGTGCACATGGCAATTTTGAATTTCCTGTAAACAGCCTCCCTGACAGGAGAGATGTGAAAATGGCCTCAGTACACAGTAACCAAGTGCTGTAATTCTAAGCACAGCACCTATCTTGGAGCTGAAACAAATCAATAGCTAAATGTGACTGCAGCTAGATTACTAACTCAATCTTCTATTCTCCAAGGGGGAATAAGGTGCAACCTTTAATACTGAGGAGCCTGCTGAACCACAGTGTGTGTTTTATTATTGTTAAAGAGAAATCTACCGGGGGGGGGGGGTAAAATCATCTTGGAGAGAATTTTTATTTTTTTAATTTATTTTAAAAACTTCAATCCTTTATTATGTATTTTCTGATCCTGCTTTAGGAATTGAAAATTTTCAAATACACTTCTTGCAACTCTTTTCTGCATTTAAGCAGTTTAAAGAGAGATGCATTCTTTTTTCTATAGAAGAATATGGCGATCCAACGTATATTGGCACTCAAATGGGAAATGGTGTTGTCTTTGTGGGATTCAACTTTAAGCTCAACAAATAATGGATTAAAGCAAAGTCACCTTAAAGTAGTGAGGTGACTCTCACTCCTCACTGAACATTAGAATCACCTGGAGAGCTTTTAAGAAGTTCTTACACCTCAAAACCACCAATGGAGAATGTTATTAATGGGCCAAAAGAACCAGGTATTTTATTAAAAGATCCCCCAAGATATCCTTGTTTTCAGTGATGGGAAATATTGTCTTAAAAAAAATAAAATAGCTCATAGCTTTAGGATTTTATTCATATCACAGAATGCCTTTGAAGAAATACTGTCTTTCAAGACGAAGAAGGATGTGTTAACTAAGATTGCTTTTGGAAGTAGCATGCTTTTGTGCTCTTCTTTGATCACAAGTTCACAATTTTACTCCTTATCTTTTACTCTCCAATCTCTGTTACCTGACCTAATTTTCTCACTTACGTTATCTTCCATCTATAATGTAAACACCAGAAAGAGAGTATATTTTTTGTTTATTTTCTCCATTGCTGAATCTAATGCTAATCCGACTATTAGAAAGAGTCCAGCATAATAGAGCTAGATACACGCCTAAAAATAAGTGAGTGAATTAATGAATCATTAAATGAGTGAATAAATGAGAGGAATCACACAAGGTAGAATTACAGTTTCACAGGGGAGATTGACTTCAAAAAATACTATTTTTATCTGAGTCCATAAAACTTCACAAAGTGTTCTTTAGATTATGGATTCAAATAAATATTTGCCTTGGGAGATGAAGTATGCTCTCCTTAAAATGATATGAGCCCTGTAATAGCCATATATCTGCATGTACTTCAACAAATTGACATTAAGGTTATTCTTTAAATTGTCCTATAAAAATATCTATAAGAGGAATATGAAGTAGTTGTCAACTATTTGACTTCCGCAATCAATTTTATCATGTATTTATAAATCAGTATTTTGATTTTATATGTTATTCTTAGAGCTTGATTAAAATGAGTGAACATTCAAGCAGTAAGTGCATAAATATCTGTACTTCATACCTGACTCATTGAGGTCTCTGACATTTTGTTGTCAAATATTAGACACACTTGTAGGGTTGACAGTTCTTCCGGTCTTCAGCTATGACAGACAGGCTATGTTTACAGTTGATCAGTATATACTTTCTCCTAACTCTTGTGCAATACTCCTAGGCTCTGAAAAGAAGAAGCTAGGACAATTTAATTTTTAGAACAAGATTAGGTGCAAAATTATTCTCATTATCTCCTTAGTTTTCTAACATTTTGAATCCAGATTCAAACAAAACAAATCCAGAAACTATAGGAAATAAGTAAAAGATAACCCTTAAACCAGGAGATATTTCCATTACTTGGTCTATAGAATGATTTCCATGGAGTAGAAGGAAGAGAAAGTAGTGTGAGCCTGAGGTTGCAATGACTCTCTTCCCAAGAAATAGGCGTCTGGTCCACTTCTAGCTAATTTATAGGCTGGACTTATTAGCTCCCTGAAGCTTTAGACTGCCTTCTCTTTATGTGACCCAAAGCTTCCCAAGCTTTCATTTTGTGGAGCGCTCCTCAAAAATGACATTATCAAGAACCTTAATAATAATATTAGTTACAACAATAGTAGGATCAAGGATACAAAATTTAAAGGGCCTTTTGCCAAAAGTTACAAAAGGGAAAATGTTTCTTCAGCGTGAAATCTCTACTGTGAGGAACTTTTCAGGTTTCATTACCTATAGGTAATAGAATTTTTCTCTCATTACTAAGTCGTTTATTTCACACCATTTTACCCTCTGCCTCATTCACCTATAACTGATTTTGAAATCTTTAATGTGAAGGGTTTCATTTCCCCTAGATCTGGAGTCTGAAACCCTTCGATGTAAAGGGCCAAATCATAAATGTTTTTGACTTGTGACGCTATTACAAGTACTATATTGTATCATTTTAATATAGAGGTAAAGGCACAAATATATATTTAAATGCATATTGTATGGTTGTATTTCACTAAAACATTAACTAAAGGAGATATGGGCTAGATTTTGTCCTGTGGGCAGTAGATTGCAGACCTCAGCTTTAGAGTACAATTTAGCAATGTTCAAATATTTTTTTAAATAATTTAAAGCATATTTACTTCAGAATAAAATAAATACTATCACTGAAATTTAAATCCAAGCTAGAGAAAGCATCAGCATTGCTTTCAATCATAGAAAAAAATCGATAAAATAATAGCTTTTTAAAGATAGAAGCCTAGTATTTTATGTCATTATTTAGAACTTTTGCACATAAATGGTTATTATTTTTAGTCTACTGGGCAGATGCTTTATATTCACAGCACATATACTTTGCATGAATTTTAGTATTAAAATCCTTATTGCACTACCGTTCACAGAACACAAACAGACTCTCTGTACTGCTAGGTTGTAAATATTTTTTTCAAATAACAGCACTTCAATGTAATAATTGTTGCAGTGAAGTTATCTTCTGATACTGTATATAAAGTTTTACACATACCAAAATGAAGAGACAAAGGATAAAAAGACAAACCAATGCAACAGTGATTCTTACAAAAATATATGGTGTAAACCAAGTGTACAACTCATGGAGGGGAGGGAAATGGGGAGGAGGAGGCAGGGGAAAGTGAAGGATCAGGCAACAAGTTGGACAAGAAATGTATTCACTGCCTTATGTATGAAGCTGTAACCCCTCTGTACATCATTTTAACAATAAAGAAATGGGAAAAAAGAGAAAAAGTGTATATAATCAGTTCTTATTAATCGAAATGCATTTTTGATGTGGTTTCTCACAATGCTGCCTGGACTAGTTTTGTATATGTGTGGTTTTCAAAAATATATTTTATTTTTAGTGTATGGCTGACATAAAGTGAGGTTAGAGTTATATGTGCCAAGTAATGAGTACATTTCTTTTTGAACCATGTCTCCCCATTCCCTCATTCTATCGCAATATTCCCTCCCATCCCTACCCACAAGATATATAGTTTGTTTTCCACGTAATGTTTAGTAAGTACCACTGCTGTTTTTGTTCACCCCTTATTCTACCTTTTTTGTATCCACCCTTACCCTCCCAGAGACAAATAAACTAAAACACAAGACAAAAGGAAAAGGCAACAGAAACAGCAGCAGCAACAACAACAATTATTTGTTTCCTTTTCTTGGATTTCATTTTGTAAAATATGGGCTGGGGATATGGCCTAGTGGCAAGAGAGCTTGCCTCGTATACATGAGGCCCTGGGTTCAATTCCCCAGCACCACATATACAGAAAACGGCCAGAAGTGGCGCTGTGGCTCAGGTGGCAAAGTGCTAGCCTTGAGCAAAAGGAAGCCAGGGACAGTGCTCAGGCCCTGAGTTCAAGGCCCAGGACTGGTCCAAAAAAAATCATTTTGTAAAATATGTTTTATATGGTCATATGTACATAGCTATTGAGCCTTACTGTGTGAATGTCTAGAGACATGTATAATTTATCATGTCTCAGTGAATTTTTTAACCATCCAGTGGGTTTACTTGTGAATTTATAACCATGTTCTGGTTACCACAAGTGAGAAAAACCATGCAAACTATGTTTCTTTGGATTTTGTTTACTTCACTTAACATAATTTTTTACAAGTAGATATCAAAATTTTATAGTTATCTATTTATCTTGAAATGATGAATACATACTTCATTACCATTTTGAATTATTAGCTACTAGAAGCAGCATGAATTTATAAAATAATACTCATTGTTCTAAGTGCAAAATATTTTTCTCTAAAATGAGCAATATATCCACATCATATTTTAGAAATCCAAAAAAATTCACATTTCCTATGAACATTATCTGCACTGAAACATCATTATCATGATGGTTCATAAGCCACCCCCAATGAAATAGCTTTAACTATGCTTAGGAAAAGCATTAAGCATTAAGCATTAAAGAGACATTGATTAGAAGCCATACACGTGGACTATCAGAAGACTAGCAGAGTCAAATTAACTTTGGCCCAGAGATGTACTAAGGATTCAGCCTATGGATTTCTCCATTTGGATGATTGTCATATATTGCCAGTATTTATTCGTTAACCCCAAGGATCCATGTTTGCAAGACTATAACTCAAACTCAGTACCTGACAATTACATTGGCTGGCACTCTACCACTTAAGCCACACCTCCACCTCATCCACATTATTGCTTCCAAAGATGATATAGATTTGTGGTTTGGGGGGCTTCCATTGATATCTAATGCATATATATTCTAGAGGTAAAGAGGGAACAGGCACATGAGCAACTGTTATTTTTGCAGTCAAGTGAATTATAGTGCCATGGTTTATCTGATAGGGGAAGGGTGTGGAAGTAAGCAACTTAATAATTTCTAATGTGATGACAAAAGAACAAGAACCAGGATCTTCTTAAAACAGAAGCCAGCCATAAATAAATACATCCTAGCATATTATGGTCTTAACTTGCCAGTGAATGATCTCTCTGTTTATCTATTGGGAAGAAGGTAGAGACAAGATATGGAATATATGGTATAGACTGCATAACAGTAAATACACCATTACTTATTGTTGTATCCTAGGCAATTTAGATCCCCATCTTAAGGCATAGAGCTACTTTACTGTCTCCAATTCCTTGTATGAATAAGACTTCTAAGATCTTTAATAATACATTAGATGTTATGGGAGTAAAACAGGAAACTGGAAAAATGAAGGGTTTTAAAAAAACTAGGGCTGGTGTGAGGGCTCATGCCACTAATCTTAGCTACTAAGAAGGCTGAGCTTTGAGGATCTTGGTTCAAAGCCAGTATGGGCAGGAAAGTCCTTGAGGTTCTTATCTCCAATTAATCACAGGAAAAGCCTGAAGTAGCACTGTGGCTCAAGTGGTAAAGTGTTAGACTTGAGCAAAAGGAACTCAGGGACAGTTTCCAGGCCCAGAATTCAGCGTGCATGCACACACGTGCATGCACTCACATACACACAGACACACAGACACACACACACACACACACACACACACACATGCACACCATAAAACAAAATAACAAAACAACTGAGGCTAAGAATTTTGTGGGCCTTTTCATGTGTGCAACCTCTCGAATCTCCTCTACAGCTAGGAACAAGTATTTCCTCTGTCAGCATTCTATATCCCTGTACATTGTATTCTTTGTCATTCTGTAGCACCTTGTATGCACATCTACTACCACATGACTGTGCATGTGTAGCTTTACAACGGACTTTATATATTTTCTTCTCCCAATTTATTGTGAGATTTCTGAGGGTAAAAACTACCTTATCCAACTCCACATCCACTATGAAATGCACTGTGCCTGGTATAAGTTAGGTGCCAATAACTTCGAAATATAGTAAATAAAAATACATCTTTTACAAGTTTAGAATTAAATACTGCAAGCATTTCAGCTTGTTCTGTCACTTACATATTGTGAGCATTTTGTTGCAACAATATAGAAAATTTTACTGAGGTGGTACTGAGGATTGAACTCAAGGCCTTATGCTTTCTGAACAAATGTTGTACCATTTGAGCCATATAGCTGGTCCCATACAGATGAGAATTGTTTAGACTGACCATGCATTCCATTTCTCTCTTCGCTATTTCCCATCCTTTAGTATGCCAACAGGCATACACAAAAATAATTCATGTTCTGCCCAGTGTATGGAACAGCTGGTATGTGACACATTCAGTTTATTTCTTTTTCTTCTGAGGGATTGTGGGCATGCTGTGATGGATTTTCCATCAACCATTATGAATGAATAGCCATGTGGAACTGAGTCTCATACAATTTCATCTTTTCTTTTCTCCTTTTCCTTTCTTTTCTTTTTGTGCCTGTACTGGGGCTTGAACTGAGGGCCAAAACTCTCTCTTAACTTTTTCCCCTCAAAGTTGGCACTCTTCCACTTGAGCAATACCTCTACTTCTTACGTTTTGCTGATTAATTAGAGATAAGAGTCTCATGGATTTTCCTACCTGGACTTTCCTTATGGACATTTCTGTGATCCTCATATCTCAGCCTCTTGAGTAGTTAGGATAACTGGCATGAGCCACCAACGCTCAACCTATCCTATCATTTCTTGTTGGGCTGAAAGCACAAGTGGGAAATAAATATCTATTTTGGTAAGTCAATGTGATTTGAGATCTTGAGGTTATTTTGTTATGACAATGTGTTCTGTGTATTATAATACTATTGAATGGATACAGCTTATATTAATCATACTGCATAATTTCAGTTGTTTCTGTTACTTTGCTGATATAAACACTTCTATGAAGACTGTTATTATATGTAAGTCTTTGTGAAAATTCCTAATTATTTCTTCCAGGTACTTTCCCATAAAATTAAATTACTGGGTAAAAATATTTGGAAAGCTTTAAGTTTTACTTTATCTATAATAACTTTTCACCCTCAGCAAAATAATGTTAATTTGTAGTCTTATAAGTGGTAAGTTTTCTGTGCCTCGTGCAATTAGTTGTAATTATTTCCTCAGCATAATTGCAGATCTGGCTAAGAAAAACTATTTTACTATTACATATGACTTATTGTGGTAATGAAATGAATTTAGAATTGACAGTTTTTCATTTTCCCTTTTTTGGTTCAAGTGAAATTTGAACTCAGTGCTTAAACGTTCTAGGCACATCTTCTACTACTTGAGCCATGACCCTGGCCTCATTTTACTATGGCTGCTTTTTGAGGTAGGGCTTTTCTGTTTTTCCCCAGCTTGAACCTTGACCTTATTGTTTATATTCTTAATTGTAGCTGGGATGAGAGGAATGTGCCCAAATACCCAGTTTTGCCTGATGAGATAACTTTTTTGCCTGGGATGATTAGGGTAAAGGTTCAAGCTGGGTAAATAAGAAAAACCCTATCTTAAAAAGCAGCCAGAGTAGGCTGGGGATATAGCCTAGTGGCAAGAGTGCCTGCCTCGGATACACGAGGCCCTAGGTTCCATTCCCCAGCACCACATATACAGAAAACGGCCAGAAGCGGCGCTGTGGCTCAAGTGGCGGAGTGCTAGCAGCCTTGAGCGGGAAGAAGCCAGGGACAGTGCTCAGGCCCTGAGTCCAAGGCCCAGGACTGGCCAAAAAAAAAAAAAAAAAAAAAAAAAGCAGCCAGAGTAAAATGAGGCTGGGGTCATTATCATAGTAGAAGAAAACTAAATTGTCTACTTCTTTAAAGGTAGATACCTTAATGATCTTTAGTGTCCCAAGTACAAGTCATAAAAATTCAAAGATATTAGATGACCGAGTACAAAAAAGATATTTAGTCAATTTTTCTCACTCAGTTATTGTTGTGCAAAACATTGGTTAGAAGAAATCAGCCATTCTAGGTTATTTTGATATAAGTTACATTCCAGCAACTTGAGATAGCCAATATACAAGTTAGTAAATAAAACAAGGAATATCAGGTAATAAAATAAGTGATGGATCTGACAGTAACAATTTTAGAATTTCAGGAAAGCATCTCTGTGACAAAATGACATTAGGAAGACATCTTAATGGTTCCAGGAAAAAGCTATGTAAAACTAATAGAAAAAGAAAATTACAGATAATGAACCAAAGCTTCAAGTAATTTGATCATGTGTGGTGGTGTGTGCCTGTAGTCACAATTACTAGAAGCTCTCCTAGGAGGATCACTTAAACCAAAGAGTACAGGAACAGCTGGGGTAACATAGAAAGATGCCATCTTACAAATTTTGAAAAAAAGAAATTTCAAGTCCTTAAAGCCAAAAAATGTGTATTTAGTGCTATGATTTGAATATAGTTTGTCTCTTCCACATCTCATTTAATATTGATTTCTCAATTGAAATTTGATTCCCAATTTGACAATGTAGAGGGGTACTAGCACCTTTAGAGGTGATTAGGACTGGTTAAATTGGCTCATACCTACCTTCCTAGCTACTCTGAGAGGCTGAAGTCAGGGAAGTTGTGGTTTGAGGCCAATCTGAGCAAAATACTCACAAGGCCTCATCTTAAGCAGTACAAGTTGGGTATCCTACTCTATGCCTGCCATCTCAGCTATGCAGGAAGTATAAATAGGAGAATTGCAGTCCCGGCTGGCCAGGGAATAATTGCAGGACCCTATTAAAATATCTAAAAACAGAAATTTCTAGAGTGTGACGGAAGTGGTGGAGCATCTGTCTAGAAAGTATGAATTATGAGGCTCCATGTTCAAGCTCCAGTAACCCCCGAAAAGCAGAGATGATTAGATTTTTCTCTTACCAGGATTGGATTAGATGCCACACAAGTACATTGTTTTAATGTGAGGAAACTGACTCACTGTTTTCTCCTTCCAAAAGCACCTTGTTATCCTTCTACTTTTGCCATAACTACATACAATGAGAGCTTCTGGCCAGCACCACAATTGCAGATGTCTCAGTCTCCAGAACTGGAACCTAAATAAATTATTTTCCTTTATAAATTACATACTCTAAGGTACTCTGTTGTAAAAGAAAACAGACGATAACCACTGGTTTGAGAAATAGCAAGATAGTGTGAGTATAACATAGTGAAAAAGAGGGTACATATTGTTATACCATGCAAGTTTTTGTGCTTCCTTGTGAACAATCTCGCTTTTATTCATAAGGCCATGGAAATCATTGAAATGTATGAATAGAAAGGTGGCAAAGTCAAAATTTGTTTCTCTGTTATGGATTGGAATACCTGTATACACTGTCTGTATTGTAGAGGTTGTCAAGTTTTCCTGAGTACCCAGACACCAAGAAGTATTTCCTATTTTTATGTGGGTGGTAGGCAAGCATATTTAACAATACAATTTTCATGAGATTGCCATCTATAATGGACAGACTTGACATTGAATATTAGCTCTGCTACTTCCCAGTGGTGAAGCCTTGGGAAAAATAGTTAACGATTCTGATTCTTTAGTATCCTCAACGATTCTGATTCTTCAGTATCCTCATCTCTAAAATGAGAATGTAATAGCAATGTTTTAATACTTGCTGTAAGGATGCAATAAGCTAATGTGTGTAACAGCATTCTTGACACATTGTAGCTGTTCAGTAAATGTGATGGATATAATCTATTTTGCACATGAGGATTTTCAAACAAAGAAGATACAGAACATTTACATAGTAGTCAGTCTTCATTTGAGGCATTATGTGGGAAAAGATGCTTTTGCATGTATGTGTGTGTATGTATATATGCGTATGTGTGCATATTTGGATTCAGAATTCATGCTTGGCCACTTAATATTTGTCAGGCTTTGAGTAGATTATTGAACCTTTACATATTTTAATATGCACTCCAAATTTTTCATTTATAAAATAATTATATTTTACTTTTACATTAGTTAGGAGTAATATTAGTTTCCCTAAAATAACAGTGATTTTTAGAAGGTGGAAGTTTATCTCATGTAAAATAAATCTAAAATCAGGAAGTACAGGACTAGCATGGCATTTCAAAGGCCAACAGCAACTCAACTCCCTCTGTATTTATGGTTTAGCAACCCTACCACTTGGTCTTCCTCTTCCAAGTCATTTCATGGTGCAAGAAGACTGTTGAAGTTCCAGTTACATTGGCTACATTCTACTCAATAAGAAGAATCATAGTGCCAAGTGAGAGTGGCTCACACCTGTAATCCTACCTACTCAGGAGGGTATTTGAGGATCATGGTTCAAAGACCCATGGCTTAAGTGCCAGCTTTGAGCCAGAAGCTCAAAGAAAGCATCCAGGTCCAGAGTTCAAGCCTTAGGATAGGTAACAAAAGGAAGAGGCAAGGAAAGCCCACCCCTCTTTGTGTAGAAGCAGTCCCCTTTAGTTATCCTGTCTTGAGATGTTACATAATCATCGTAATTCCATTTGTATTTACTTTACCAGAATACCCTATGATCACATGAAGCTGAAGAAGGGACTAGAAAATGTGTTTCTCTGTTGGAATTGCTATGCTTAATAAGTTCTCTTCATGGGACAAGAAATAGATATTTGGTGGACAGTTAGCAAGTACAGCTACACCCCCAGTTGGGTGAAAGATTCCATGAGGCATACAAACAAGGTCCTTAGCTCAGTTTTTGGCAGTAAGCATTTAGTAAAAGGGAAAGAATTTATGTTTTTCTCAAGAAATTATATTCTAGAAGCTTCTAGAATAAAGGATCATGAATATTGTGCTGCTTACAGAAACACTACTGAACTAGTGACACTTTTTAATGAGATTGGGATTGTCATGAGTTGAAAACCTATGAAGTGGCACTCTGCAGAAAATATCCATGGCTTATCTATTATTACCTTTCTTTTTAAAATTTCTTTATTGTCAGAGTGAAGTACAGAGGAGTTACAGTTTCATATGTAAGCCAGCGAGTACATTTCTTATCCAACTTTCTTTCTTAAAGAGCCAGATGACTTTGAACTCTGAAAAAGACTGGAAAGCATCAAATTCTGACACCTGAGTTTGCCTCGGATTTGTAATCCCTTCTACTACTAGCTAGCATCTTCTACCAAGGAAGAAATGTGCCACTTTCCCATGGGTGACCTTGTGGAGATGGGAAATATAAGAAAGGGAACAAAACGAAGATTCTAGCATGCAGTATGTGCTAATAATAATGTCATTTCTATTTGTTTTAACAGAAATATCTTAATTGTTTCAAAGTTACTCACTGGTATTGTTCAATTTAAGCAGGCGTATAAATTAAAGGAGCTTTAATATTGTAATTAAAAAGTAAGATTTTTGAATTGCGGCCTTACTAAAAGATTCATCTTCAAGGCATTAGTTATTCTTTAATTTTACTGATGCCAAAGGGGGAATGATTTCCCCAGACATAAATACAATGACAACTAAATGACTTCACAGTCACATGCAAGTATTGAAATTCTTGTGTCTTAATTTGAATACATGAGTGGCAAACACTATGATTTGAATAAAAGTAAAAAGAAAAGAAAGTTTCATTTGTAAATTGAATTGAGCCCTGTCACCAATCCTAAATACATTAATTGGTGGGTGGAACAAATTCAAATTACTCTTTTAATATGCCAGGTGATTCATCTCCTGAGTTATGATTTTACCTCTTGAGACTTCTCTTTCTACAATACATAGTTGTCAGATTGAGGAGTGGGATATTACAAATAAGAATCTGTCAGATTTACTGGAGAAGAAAAGCATCAAAGATGTTTTGCATGATTTCAATCCATGTAGCTCAAAATTGACCATATTTTAAGTATCTTAATCACTTAACTTACATTTAATATGAAGTTTTGTAAGGATTATGTGTCATCTGTCTCTTGCATGGAAGTGTCTGGAAATTTGAAACGGATGTTTCAAAATGATGCCTTGTCCTCCTGCAAATTCAGAAATGCTTCCAGATGTTTTTTTATTCTTGTTTTGCATTTGATGTGATTTATTACAGTGATTTCTTAGAGACAAATGTATCTTCAAATCTATATCTTCTTTGACACCTTCCTGTTTTTCATTCTTTTCCACTCCTTTCCCATCCTGGTCTCCATGACATACAAATTGGTAAAAGTTTTCTTAGATGTATGGATAAAAAATTAATTACAGATGTTTTTATTGAAAAATTTCAACACAATATTCTGCTTGCACAAGAGTTATTTCAAGTACTCTTTAATAGTGTTCAAGAAAAAAATAAATTATTTGTTGATGAATTAAATTCCTAATATGAAGAACTTCTCTGCAAAATTTACCATAAAGCAGCAAGACTGGGTTTGTCTAGTTCAGAAATGAATTGAACTTACATGGGTCAAATTCCTACATCCCTCTGCATATGTCTTTCTCTAGCTCTATCCTTGTCTTGTCTTTTATCAAAAAGGAAGAAAGACAAAAATTCTGAGTGACCACACACCATGCATCTGTACTTTTGTTTTTTTTGGCCAGTCCTGGGGTTTGGGCTCCTGGCCAGAGCACTGTCCCTGGCTTCTTTTTGCTCAAGGCTAGCACTCTGCCACTTGAGCCACAGCGCCACTTCTGGCCATTTTCTGTATATGTGGTGCTGGGGAATCGAACCCAGGGCCTCATGTATATGAGGCAGGCACTCTTGCCACTAGGCCATATCCCCAGCCCCAACATCTGTACTTTTTTGTATCCATGTTCTCACGTGTATTCCTCAGTACAAACTCTGGGAAGCAAGATTAGTCTTCAGTTTCTCAAGTTAGAAAGGAGACCAAGTACGGGCCAGTGGCACAATGGATAACGCGTCTGACTACGGATCAGAAGATTCTAGAAATGATACCAAGTGACATGACTAAACTTTCAGCATTATGTAAGTAGAAAAAGAGAGTTTTAAATTCAAACATATTTGGCTCCAGAATCTGTGTTTAGAACAACCAAGCTTAGCTTCCACTCCTGGGAGTCAGGCTTTCCTATTCATTCTAACACTGACCAATAGGTACTTGATTTCAATTTGCCATCCTGCCTTATCCCTCAGGCATTCTTGCCCTCACTTCTTAACTGGTTATCTCTTATTTTGGTTGGCTCTAGACTTATATATTCATTGCTTTTCTAATAATGTGTCAGTGATCCTTATTGATCTGTTTGCTACAGGACCACGATAACAACATAGTCCAGAAATGGCCAGATTTCTAGGACTTACACCTAGCTAGCCAGTATAGTGGAGGGGTAATCTAACAGAATGGTTTACATTTTTCACTTTTCCGTGTATTCTATGCAGCTTTTTGTCTGCATAAATTAACCAGACTATTGTGTATCATGGTTCTGTGGGTCACTAAACAGCAATCTTACCATTGATGGAGGAGAGGTAGCTTGTTTACTGGGTTGGTAAGAGAATATACAAAACAAAACCGAGAATAACTTGTAGCCAGTCACTACTGAGAAGCCTAGGCTGATTAGATAGGCTGTAAGAAAGGGCATTTTCATGCACAGAAATATGGTTAGTGAAAAAACAGCTAAACAAAGAAAGACTTTCCAGCTTTATATACTAATCATAAATTAATACTGACAAATACTATTCTTATCACTTAATATACATTATATTACTACAATTGGATCTATTGTTACACTTTGTTCCTTTTACATTTTGCTGTATATTGGTGTGAGGAATGTTTACGTAACAAATAGGAACAAATGCTAGCTGGTTGGATGGAAAAGACAGTTTCTGTGTATAATACACATTAAAGAAAGCAAGAAACCCTTAACTTCTGTGCTTGAGGATATATTTCACGGAGTACTTGACAGGAATACTTGAGTCTGTGACACAATTTGGGTATATCATCTTATTTTCTCAACTCAATTGAATCCAAGAGTCTTAAAGACAATGTGCTTTCTGCTTCCTGAATGATTTGCAATTTATATACTTGTCTGTCCCTTAGTGTCTATAAGAGATTCATCCCAGAAGCCCTTGTGAATACCAAAACCTGTGGCTGCTCAAGTCTCTTACATGGAGTAACTATCTTCTCCTGTACTTTAAATCATCACTAGACGAGCTACAATAACCTATATTATGTAAATAGTCATTATCCTGTAGTGGTTAAGGAATAATGAAGAGAAAAAGTCTTATCCAGCTTGTTACCTTCTCCCTCATTTTCCCCCGCCTTCCCCCTATAATCCCTCTATATATCACTTTGAGAATAAAGACATGAATAAAAAAATGGAAAAGTCTTCATTTGTTCAATACATACAGTAGACTTTCTAAATTGAGTCCTCAGTTAGTTGAATCCACAGGTGCAGGACTTGCAAATACAGAGAGCTAAGTGTATTTGGAATAAATGTCATCACATTAAAAAAATTCGTTTTGTCTTTAGAAAAAAAAATCAGCAAAGATTCCACAAAAGGAATCTGGAATATGTAGAGGTTTCTAAGGCCAGTGCATAATTGGCTAAAATAGATGCAAGAGAACAAATAGATAACAGTATTTAAAACACCAGTCTTTACAAAGGAGCATTATGCTCTACCCTTCATTCGTGCTATGCTAATTCTTTTTTACAAATACCTGCTACAATTAGTGGAACCGTCTGTGTGTGCTAAAAGCCAAAATCTGAAACAGTAGCAGGGTTTGTGTCCAAGATGCCATCTAATATGGCAAGGCTTAAAATCTTTTTAAACTTCCTGTTTTTCATCCTCTGCGGCCCATTCCTGCAAAATATAAGCTATAGTATTCATCTATTTGTCTTTGGAAGTAAACAGTCTTGGAAATTAAACTAAGGCCTCATATCTGCTGTCTTTTATTTTTTTATGTGCCTATGCATTTCTCCCATGCAAAATACTATGCATTTGTTGCTTCTTAATTTTATGTTAGGCAAGTAATTTATTGCATGAATTACATACCCAGTACATTTGTTCTTACTTGGTGTTTGAAATAGAGTTTGCTAACTTTTCCCTGACTGGCCTTGATCGCACAATCATCCTGTCTCAAACTCTTAAGGAATATGTGATATTACAGGTGTGCATCACCAAGTTCACCTGTCCATTCAACACTTTACAAAAATCTGCAACATCACCTCTTACCATTGGCATGTATCCATATCTATGAGAGAAAGGAGAGTGTTTGGAATTTTTTAGTGTACTCTAAAAGACCTTACCATTTCATCTTAGCAAATTTATTCTTCTGTAAAATGGATACAACAATGAAATGGTTGTTATACAATTGTTGTGAAAATCCAAATAAATATGATATGGAAAGTCTTAGGACTATTTAATACCAATGTACTACATTAACACTGATTTGGTATCTGTTTATATGTTTTCTCATTTAGTATACTTCCAATTAAAATATCTATACTTTCACTATTGAGATTACGATACCAATTCACAGTCTTAGGCAGAAAGTGCTACTAATGAGTACATAAATGAAAGTGATAATCTTGGTGTTTATATTGTTCATTTTTTTTTTACCAGTTCAGGTATTGGAATATAAGCAAAAATACCTCAACTGAATCTAGACTAGGTTTCAGGCTTGAGTGTGCAAAGCATTTCCTTACAGCTTGTTGAACTTTAGTATGTTGGTCCCCAACTATTGGAGTTTCAGATTCAGTGGTTTTAGAGTAGAACACAGAATTTGCACCTTGTAACAAGGTAATGCTGACTCTTCTCTTTGAGACACATTGGTTTTAGCACTAAGAATAAATAGATTATGAAATAATATATCTCAAGGACAGGAATTTCCATGCTCATTTGAGAATACAATCATGTCTTTGAAAGGATAGTTTCTTACTTTCTGCCATTTTGAAAGCATTGGCTTCACTTAGGTTTAGATTTCCTCACAGTTACAAGATTACTGCCCCTTTATGAGCATCATATCCAAGTCAAGTCTGGTGGACAAAGATGAATTGCTTCTTCATCTGTCCTTTTTATTTATTAGTGGAGGAACCTTTAACAAAACTCTCTTGAAAGACTTTCCCTCTTTGGCAGAATAGTTTCACACTCTTGGTTCTAATCTAATTCCTAGTATGGAGATGAGTCATGGTGATAGTTTACAGCACAAGAATGTTCCTCTGGAGATGGAGAATGGGTCTTCTGTCTCCTGAATTATCCCTGGGGGGTGGGGATGGGAAACTGGTCAAAATCAGGACTCAGAGTAAAGAAAACAGTGGGGAATGTTGTTGGCTATGCAGTTCCCAGGGTCTACTAAGGAGATGCCAGCTGCTTAGGGACCCAGAGGAAGTCAACATGCTCTATAACATCGAGATTTGAAGCTTCTTTTCACAGCAATTGGCAACATCTCTATTATTGTTTCCTGTATTTTATAGAAGCAACTGTTCCCTGGGTGAGCTCTGATCTCTATTTTGAACATCATCACAGGAGACATCACTACAGGGACTACGTTTACTGAATGGAAGTTTCTGCAGTAGCACGATGTTTCAGGTGTGTCTACACAATTTTGATATTCTGCCATATGCAAATAATCATTCAGTCCCTAAAATATGCTGGCCTCTCTCCTACACAATATATAATTTCTCATTGTAGGTAAATTTTGAGAGTACATCATTAAAATCATCCTTGGTTGATGGGAGGGTAGAGGTAAAGACTGTCAGTGTGTCTGTGACAGAAATTATTATCATGGTGCAGATTTGCATCACTTCTGCATATAAAATACTGAAGCAGAATTTATTATGTCCTTCAAAAAAGTTTTGACCTCTTTAATTTCTTCAGTAGAAGAATAATTCCTACTTTCAAAGTACATTCTTAATTCTGTTTAATATCTTCATATATATACCACTGTTTTGAACTTTTCCTTTTTCTTATTTTAAATTTATTGTAAAGGTGATGAGCAGGGAGTTTATAGTTACAAAAGTAAAGTAATGAACGTTTTCTTATTTATACCATTCCTCAAATCTGGAAAGTTTAAAATCTCAAGTCAGTGATTTAGATCTCTATGTACCTATGTAGTCTTACTAAGTATTTATTTTTCAGCAATTACTGGTACTTTTTTTTCAGTTCCCAGGGTCCCTTGTGAAACTGGAAGAATGCTCTTCATGTTCATTCTCTTCAGAAGACTAAGACAACTTTGGTCTCTTCAAAAAAGAAACAAGGAAGAACAATTTAAATGGTCATCACTGTGCCTCTCTTCCTTTCTTTGGCAAACTTCAGGGAATTTCAAGTCCACTTAACAACAGATATTACTTTTATTATTATTATTTTATTGTGATTGCTAAGTAGCACGAAGAGACTAAGTAGCACGTAATTTTAGAATATACGCATGAAGAATTTAAAGGTGATTTCTCAAACTGGTTCCACTTAGCAAAGCTGATTTTATTGGTATTTTGGCAGAACTGGGTCCCTGTAGCTCAGCAAATTTTGCCAGATTTTTAGAAATTCTGGTTGAATTTTAAGGAGAAAGCAATTCTTTGTTATGGTACCAGGGCTTGAACTCAAGGCTTTAGGTCTCGACCCACACCTTTTCTTCTTTTTTTTTTTTTTGGCCAGTCCTGGGCCTTGGACTCAGGGCCTGAGCACTGTCCCTGGCTTCTTCCCGCTCAAGGCTAGCACTCTGCCACTTGAGCCACAGCGCAGCTTCTGGCCGTTTTCTGTATATGTGGTGCTGGGGAATGGAACCTAGGACCTCGTGTATCCGAGGCAGGCACTCTCGCCACTAGGCTATATCCCCAGCCCCGACCCACACCTTTTCTGATCAAGGCTGGCACTCTACTGCTTGGCCACACCTGTACTTGTAGCTTTTTGCTGGTTAATTGGACATAAAGAATGTCACTGACTTTTCCATTTAGGCTGGCTTTGAACCTTGATCTTCAAGTCTCAGTCTGCTGTGTAGCTAGGGTTGCAGGCATGAGCCAGAAGAACTAGGAGAAATTTTCTTTGATAAAATCAAATGGTCACTCTCACTTTACATTTGCTTAGGGAAAGGACTTTTTTTTGGTTAGAAGCTAGGGACCTGGGGATTTGCATAACTAGAAACCCAACAAGTTAATGATTGTAGAGGTTAAAAATGATTATGATATCAAAAGAGTAAGGCATTCAAATCTGCAATGCATTTACTTTGGGAGTTATCAAATATAACAAAAAGAACTTGGTATAGCAGACATACCCTACAGTGTCCTCTAGTTATTCCTGTTTCCTGTTGTTCATGCTAATATAATCACACACATTGAGTGTGGGAATGATATGTGACTTACTTCTAAGTGAAGGACTTTACAGATATAACTAAGATCCCTAATCAATTCACTTTGGGTTAATCAAGAGATATATTACTGCAGGTGGGCCTGAATTCATCAAAGGCCCTTAAAATAGGACCTAACACTTTCCCTAAGATATAGACATTTTCTTTCTAATTTGGGATTTAAGAAAATACCAGCCATGTTGGTCAATGATAAGAGACTTGACGTGGTCTTTAATAGCTGATTAGCCACATGGAAAAGCTTTCAACAAACATCCAGGAAGAAATGAGGACTTCAGTCCTCAATAATGAGGAGGAGATGAAAACTGTCAACAATGTCAGGGAACCTGGAGATGGGACCTTCCCTACTTGAACTTGTAATGAGGTTATAGTTCTAGCTACTACACAGATAGCAAATCAATGACACCCTAAAAGAGGTACTTTAGCTAAATTTTGCAAAAGAAATAACTTGTAAATAAGCATCCATTGAGATAATAAAAGTATTCTTTTAAGCTACCAAGTTGTGGTTATTTTTCTTTCTGGTTAGCAATAAAAAATTAATGTACTTTCTACAAGAGAATTAGATCCAGAATCCTCCTGGATATTCTGCCCCAGGAAGACAGTTTGCTATTATATGAAAAAGAAATTAGGATAGATAATAATGTATCAACGGTTAGGCATTTGGTATTCACTGCATTGGAAACAAAGTAAATGAAACTTGTTTCTGTAATATTTTATCTCTAATTCAGAGAACCACCCATTGTCCTACACAATGGCCAACTTGTAGTTGGGATTCAGTTGTTATCTAGCTCCCAACTGAAACTGAACTTGTTTTCTATACTGACTCTGTAGTCGACCCAGATACCTGAGAAATTCTCAGGAGGGGGGACGAATGCAGTCATAAAAGTAAGAAAATTGAAAGGAGGAATTAGTTTGGGAGGCATGGAGAGAATAATGAAATGATTGATCAAGATGCAGTGTATTTATAAACTGATTTGTTGAATGGTAACTCCTTCTAAAAGCACTTAAAGATAAAAATGCAGTTGCATTTTTTCCTCTGCTGCTCTCTACCACCATATTCATATACTCTGTTCAGCATCTCATACCTTCATGACTTACCCATACCTTTGTCATTTCTGTCCTCTCCATTCTGCTTTAATTCATACTTGAGTTTCACCTGCAGTCTGCACCTGAGGTCCATGTACACTTTTCCTTTTCACCATTCAGATATAGGTGGCTCCTTATTCCAGAAGTTCTGCAACAATCCATCCATCTCCTCCAGGTATTAGACTGGTGTTAATCTTCTGAACACTGCTCAACTATGCTCTCTACCTAAAGACTGTTATGTTTGTCCCTCCTCTTCTGTTAAATTTCTTCCTTAGAAGCTCCACCCTTATAGGTAGAGCTAGTCACCACCTCCTCCCAGCAGCCATTTCTCATTCCATTTCCAGAACTTACTACACTATTATATTTTCTATTTTTGTATCAAAATTACTTTGTCACTGGCCTCATGTTTTTTTCTTTTTTGGGTTCTCACACCTTAGCATAGTGACAGAGGCAAAAGCAGAATTCTGAATATACTTAAATGGCTGAATGAATGAAATAATGTCATGGAAAATAATTCTAAGACGTAAGGGAGTCAATATGAATCATAACTTTCACTATGACTTCTACCTTCTTTGAAATTCTGTATAGCTCAAGAATCACTAAAAATGAGAGTGATATTCCTTAACATCCCTATCTTAAACCTCAAATGTATCCTCCTTTCTGAGACCAAGGATGATCTATTAATATGACTTCATACCAATTTATTTTATGGTTTATTTTAAGTGTTTGAGAATGTTCACATGCAAAAGTTACCACCAAAAATCAGTTCTGCAACAGAGAAACCCACTTGTTCTCTTTCAGACCAAAATACCACCCAATACTGTAGAAGCATAAGGGACCTTGGGCTAATTACCTAATGTAGTTACATGCTGAGCCCTATGCTAGGCCCCAGGGATACAGGAATGAATAAGCTATGGCCCATGAAGTTAGAAAGACTACAGAGTGGTGGATAGAGAATGAAAATTAAGTGTGCACTCCAACATGGAGTGCTAAGTACTATGGTCTAGTCTACTATAGCCTGGGGGAGGGACTCTTCACCTACAGTGGATTCAGTGTGAGGGTCACAGGTGAGGGAACAGAAGCTCAAAAATGAATGCAATTTGTGCAACATCCCATGGTAGCAGTAGCACTAAGCCCCTTGACACCCATTCTAGGCTTCATGTTGAATTTCCGCATTATTACAATAAGCTGTACAGTGTGATTTTGTAGTTACTTGGGGAGGGCTTGGAACTATAACTAGGGAATACATTCAAATGACTTAATCATAGACAGGGAATTCCTCACACTTGGATGCTTTAGGAACGAATATTTATAATTCAAGCAGTATATCAGGAACAGATATACTAGATAAGTAAGCTGGATAAGTAAGACACAAAGGTTCAAATTTGAGCCTGAGTAGATCAAATCAGTTTTTAGAAAGTTCAACAACCCCAAAATGGAATCATGTATATAAAATCACAAAAACTAGTGCAGCTTTGCAGAATGTCACTTCACTAGTAGTAAGTTTCTTCTTTTTGAATTGGGAGTGTGTAGTTCAAAGAGCTAAGTGTGGACAAGGAGTCAGGGGCATCAGTGCAGTGGCCACAGGCTTTAGGGAGGTTTAGCCTAGATTTCAATCATAGCCTTGACATTTACCAGGAAGTTGGTCCCGAATTAGCTATTTAATCTCTATGGGGCTCACTTTTTACATTTCAAAACTAGAAATGATGAGAGCATCTACCTCAGAAATTGAGAAGATGTAATAATACATTTAAGTTGTAAAGCTCTCAGTGTACACATTGTCACAAAAGTAGCTATTGTTTATTGGCATGTTAACTATGATCTACTCCTGGATGTGATACTTATGATCTTGTGTTTATGCATTTTATCTATTCTCTCAGGCCCAGTAACCTCATTTATAAAATAAGTAAGTTGAACTACGTGATTTTAAGGTTCTTATTTCTAGGATTCTGAGACTACAATGTTCAAATGCACATTGAACCCTATATCTCTGATTTAGTAAGATGCTAATCTGTAGGTAATGAAACTGAAGTTCTGATCTATGTAGTCAAGTGGAGCTGAGATCCAAATGCATATCTCCTGGCTCTGTTTCTATTGGGATTTTCAGTATTAACATAGAGAGACTATAATCTTAGTACTAATCTACGGACTCCACTCACTCAAAACAAAGTTGAGAGGTTGGAAGCAAAAGTTAACAAAAACCCTCTGTATTGCTGCGTATCTTAAGAATAATGGCTATCACAGGCTATAAATTTCTCTGTCAGCCTTCAAAGGGCTATTAGAGTTAGTTTTGTTAATCATAAATCCTGAAGTTGACCGACTTAATTGGTGCTGTACTTAGGGCTGTAGATTGTGCTGTTTTCCTGACTTCTTCTAGCCACTTTTTTTATCCCCATTTCATAGGCAAAGAAGGCTTCACATAAAGAAATAAAGTGACTTACCTAGACAAGTGCTACTTAAAATTGGCAGAATGAAAATTATAGATCCATAGGACTGCACACTGACCCACACATTGTAGCTGATACTCACAAAGAGACAGATACTTCAGAACTTTGCAGAGGCAAGCTGTAATGGGTTATTGAATCATTAGGAAATGTTCTATTGGAAGATGCATCACTTACCAAGGTAAGAAAATGTTCAGCATATTTTAGAAAGGCAGTAACAATAATGGTAATCAAATGTCAAAGAACAAAATTGGAAAGAAAACATGAAGACAATAAAGCATGAGTTTTGGAAATCTAGAAAGCATAGAAGCTGCACTTAATCCTGGCCCTGTTGCAAATTCTTTTAGTGTCCTTCAGCAGGTCCCTTATATTTTCTGGGCCTCAATTTCCCCACCTCTACTAAGAGCAAAATAGATCTGTGGTATTTATTTAATATGCATATGGGTCATATGCTAAAATAAATTGAATTCAGTAGGATGAACTTGGATTCATAATTTCTATGAACCTTGCAGGAGGCTGAAACTGTTGCTCTGGGGACCATGCATAGAGGGGAACCTTATCTCATCTTCCTGTCACCAACTCAGGTATTGCAGTGAATATCAAATTGATGTGTAAACAAGGAGTGATTTGATTTTCCTTCTTTATTTCTCTCTCTATCACTATCTCTTTTCTCTTCCTTCCTGTCTCTCATATGTTTGTTTATTTATTTGGACAATGAAGTATATGCATCTTACATTATGGTTACTTCCAGTTAGTATTTGCCATCTCAAACACATCAAGTACCCTGAACAGGGGGCTTGCTGTATTTGGTATTGCTCATAGTGGTTATTCTTGAGATGAGAAGTAGTAGTTGACCTAGGAGGCCCACAAAAAATTATGTTCATGATGACCTCTGGGTTTCCTCCTATTCTGCCTGATGGCTCAAAGCCCATATTTCCCACAGTATCATAACATTTTGCTGGATGTGCTGTTGACTACTCCGCCCTTTGAGTCAACAGGAAGGGCTTTTAGAAGAAGTAAATTCCGTTTTCCCTGTGGAAATCAAGTGTATCATTCTGCCACTTGATCAGTTGGCAGAGTCAGAAAATAGTGCTCAGCTCTCATTTCTCTGGCATACTTTCAGTGCAGCGAGCCATGCAGCTTCTTATCTTCTTCAGTCTAAGGTTTTTATCTCCCTGAGAAAGAATTCGTTGAGGTAGTTGAAATATCTACCAGGAAAATAAGATTTATGTCAATGTAAATCTAAATTGTTTCAGAAACCTTAGATCCTTGAAAGCTTCAGGATATTTTCATTCAATCAAGTTGAAAATCCCACAGTGACATGAACAAATATTTAGTGGTTCTTAAATTGGCTTGGTAAATCTTGCTTTTATTTGTTTCAATTCATTACAGTCCTTTCTTCTTGTGTGCATTTTCTCTTTTGACTTTTCTTTCTTGAACGTTGTAATCTAAATGAGTCTTTGCTTGGCCTCTGTAATTTCCTGTATACATAACTTGGGTGGAATTGTGCAGAATTTAGCTAAATTCTCCCTACGAGTGATGCTGACATGCAGAGGTTTCTGGTCTTTGAGCTTGTCTTATTAAAATGCTCCTGAGGCGCATAAAAACCTCTCTGCTCAGCCTAGCATGAGTTGGCTGAGAACTGCTTCCCAGAATTAAGGTTGACTTAGAAATCTTCAAAGTATCCTCTTGGCTTCAACTCACATGAATATCAAAATGGCTATAGAATTTGTCTTTTGGGGGTCTTTATGGACTGTAGGCTTTGTGTCTTTTCTGTATGTCAGGTGAACTCTAAAGGCTGGGGTTGACACTCCTCAGTGGTAGTTTGGCACTGAAATTATTTATCTAAACTTTAGATACAATAGAGTCAAGTCCATCTCAGACTTCATTACTTATAACTTATAAGTCATGCACTTCTAAGGACAATTTCGTTAAACTGGGCGTATCTGAAGAATCTGGGTTACTCTGTCCTCTCACGGACCCAGATTTTTAATCGCATCTGCACAATTTCCTTCGTCATGTAAGGTAACATTCTCACAGGTTTCAAGATTTAAGATGTAGACATTTTGGGGAACTATTCTTTACTCATATTTCATCCTTTTCAAGGTAGACTACTGTAACTCATGCATATTATTTGTATTCCAGCATGGCTTTGTACTTTTACTAGAAACACCATTGACTTTTCTTTGTTGATCCAATTATAGTTCAGGTATTCTGCATGAAGCCTGAGGAAGCAATTTTGCTCCAACCTCAAAAATTCAGCACAACCATTTCCTTTCACTGCTGTGATTGGCTAAAAGATGAGCTTGGTTTTAGATAAGCAAATCAGAGTAAATATCAGTATTTCACCTGGAGATTATATATATATTTGAAATTATTCAGAGAGATGGATGTGCCTGGTGAATACCATAATGCCTGTCTTTATCTGCTCTGTTTACCATAGCTCCCTTACAAATAGGATGCATTCCAGTAGCCAATGTGTTTTCTCTTCCAGTTTTCAATTTACCATGTCTGCTAAGGAAATGGGATTTCTATTTTGTGGATAATTATTTGGGGCTATTTACTACATACAATTAGTAAGAAATGAAGGCCAAATAAGCTTGGATATTCTAACTAAAATTTCTTTCATTATATTGACATCCTTGAAAACTACAATATGAGTGTGAAAAGCCTGAATTACATTTGGAAGCAGCACAAAGATAAAACCATGGGTGAGGTATAAAGAAGATTGTATTTGTTCCCATATTTCAAGTTATGTTGATTTATAAGACCTATTTTCCTGAGTACTGTGGGACAATGGCCTACAAAAGATTCATGATACTTAGTCTAGCTTTGGTAACATACCCTTAGCTCTAATCTAGATGTGTTGTCTAACCTTAAGTGAGCTTCTCATTAAACATCTTGGATATGTGAAACTATTATTTCATTTCATCTTGTCAACATGTCCTGCACTATTTTTATTACTAACCTCATCATCATCATTTTTAAAATAAATTTTATTGTAAGGGTGATGTCAGAGGGGTTGTAGTTACATAAGAAAGGTAATAAATAGATTTTTTGTCCAACATTGTTATTCCTTCCCTGTTTTCTCTCACTTTCCCTCCCCCCAAACTCCTCTCCTTCTTAAGTTATAAAGTTAATTTCCAACATAATGTTTTGTGAGTATTGCTGTTGCATTGTTGCATTATTCACATTTTGTCCTTTGTCTCACCATTTTGTTATTCCCCTTCTCTTCCACAAATCAGATAAACTTATATATAACATGGTGTAACAAAATAAATAATACTGACATCAGGTATAAACCAAAGGGGAAAAATGAAAGAAAAAAATAACTTCACACAGTACGTTATACAACAACAACAAAGAAAAAACCCCTCTTGTTTCCATATCTTGGAGTTCATATCGATTAGCATGATTTCATAAGTCATATGTACATAGCTATTAAGCTATTGTGATCTTCTGATAGGACTATCCTAGACATGTACTAATTATTACAAATGAGGAAAATAATGTAGCCTATGTTTCTTTGGGTCTGGCTTACTTCAGTTAATATGATTTTTTCCAAGTCTTTCAATTTCCTTAGGAATGGGGCACTGCCATTTTTTTGATGGAAGCATAGAATTCCATTGTGTATATGTACCACATTTTCTTGATCCATTCATCTACTGCGGGGCATCTAGGTTGATTCCATATTTAGTTGCGAGAAGATCTTCACTACTCCACTTTGCATTGGCTCTCTATATATATATGTGTGTGTGTGTGTGTGTGTGTGTAGATATAGAGATATAGATAGATGGATAGATAGATAGATATAGATCTTTCAGCAGTTGTACAAATGGGTTACAATTTAATAAGCAGTGTATGTGGTTTTCTCAAGTATTTACCTCATCAGGGATGATTATGAGAGGAAAAAATACCAATTCACAAAGCCCAGGCAAGGGTCCTGGATTGTTATAGTGAGGCACTTTCTCATCATATTTTAATCTCTTCAGGAGGAATATCTGCACAGTAACTTTCCATGAGTCACCTACCTTTGTCTCAGTTTGACTGTGTAATAATATCTATCTTGATGGAAATAATCCCTAGCTCTTTTTCAATACTGTATCCTTTAATCCTTAAATGCTTTTATTGCTACACATGTTTAGTCTTTGGTTTTACTGTACCAAAAAATTAAATCACGAATCAAATATAAAAGCAGAAAAAAACCTGAAACTTAATAGGTGATTTGTCCTTTACAATGGGACAAAATGTAGAGAAATTACATAGTATAGATATCAAACGCAAAAGGAAATCAAAAAGTGTGAAACAAAATCTCAATTACCTCTGCTATAGCAATACTACAGTGTTCAAGAGGATGTAGTTTGGGTTTTATAAGACAAATGAAATAGAGCAGCAAGATGCCTGAATGTGAAATCATTAAACCTTGCTGTCTCTGTAGCTTCTAGGATGTTAAATACAGAGCAAAGTGCCAAGCAGAGAGCACTCTGCTCACGAGCCCTGAGCAGTAGTTAGGACAGGCCATCAGTCCTTGGGGACCAATTCATTAAGATAGGACCAAAGATCATGGAATAGGGAGAAATATGCTTTTGGAAAATTAAGCTCATTGGAGATTTCTAATAATTAATTGGGTAGAAGGAGAAACTCAGGAGTGCAGAAGTCAACACTAGGAAAGAGATAAGAGTCTACAGAAAGTTGGTTAAGGGAGTGACAGGTATGTTGTCTTTCCTCCGTATAAAGATTCACTCAGAAACTGAGTGACATTGAATTGTCAACTTTAGCATAAGTAGGCATGCTGAAAGGAATTTGAAATTCTAGAGCAGGTTAAGAAATCACTGAACTATATCAGTCGCAATAAAATTGGCTTTTAAAAAATTCTGGGTATTTGTTACTTCTTTATATTGGTATCAGCTACACAGTATCATTCAACCACAGTCTGATAATATAGTTGCCTTGAGGTATCTGTCATCCTTATTAGGCTGTGGAATTTAATTGATTATAATTTAGAAAATTTTCAAAGCAAAATTTTCTTGGTAGAAGGCCATATTCATACTGGTTAAGAAAGTTTGGAGTCATACAGTCCTTTAATCAAATTGTAGCTCCCTCACTTAGCTAACCTTAATTTAACTTGAGAAAGTCACCTTACCTCAACAAACCTCAGGATTCACATGTATTAATGGATATAACAACAACGACCATAACAGTGATAAACAACATTCTAAGGGTGTTGTGAGGATCAAATAAGAAAAGATATCCAGGATATTAAAAGTGCTAGATAAATGGTAGCTGTTGATACTAACAGTTTGTTTAGACAATATACCACCTCAGCACCTGATTGTGTGTCCCATGCATAAACTGGCTAAATCAATTCAGTGAGAAACAAGCATTTACCTTATTACAGAATGGTTTTTGAAAAGGAAAGCAGAGATGAGGGAAAGTGACAAAGAGGGTGCATCTGTTCATATTATATTGTATGCCTATATGAACATGTCATAATTAAACTCACTTGCCCAAACTAATTGACATCAATAACAATATATGGAAAACAAAAATACATTCTTTATTAATTTTTATTGTCTATCATGAGGTTAACAACCAATCCTTATCAAAGAGTACTTAAAAAGTCCAATTGACTCCTCTAGACCTAAAGGATGGTCCATGTAATAGCAAAGTTTATTTGTTAACTAGACTGGGCCATAAGGTACTCAGATATTTCCTCATTTTGTGTGTGTCAATCATGCTCATACTGGATGGAAGTAATCTTTGAATTACTAGACAATAAAATACATTGTCCTGGCCAATGTAGGTGGGCAGCATCCAATTCACTAAAGTTTTCAACACAACAAAAGGCTGAGTAAACAATAATTTACTCTCTCTGTCTAAATATCTTTGAGCTGCAATATTTGTTTCTTCCCTTTCAGTTTGGACTTGGATTTGTCCTTCTGCCATCAGGTCTTTTGTCTGTTAAACCTCTGAACTCAAACTGAAACTCTACTTGGGCTTTCCAGCATAACAAGCAGGTACACACACACACACACACACACACACACACACACACACACACATCCATTAGCTAAATGACTGTTACCTATCCAAATCCTTTCAGTTCTATTAGTTCCATTAGTTTCATTTCTATAGAGACTGCTGACCAATACACTTCAGGAAGATGTCACATTTCTTTTTGTTCACCATTCTATTTTCTGATTTCCCAATCCTCGACTGAAACTTATTAGTTACACTTACCTTTTAAGTAAAATGGAAGACATTTTTCAAAATTGTGTATACTGAATCAGGATACTATGTTGTATCTTAACAGCTTAGAAACAGAAACAAATCAATGGGCGTGACAATGAGCCCCAATGAGCACTGTCAGAATATGTTGATATGCAATCTTGACTTGGAGTGTTCCTCTTAATTTTTGGAAAGGTTTTAAGATTGTCAAGCAGACCACAGTCTCCAAAGCTTTGTCAATAGTGTATTGTGAAACCTGTATATATCTTGACTATGGGAAAGTCATAGAAATGGCTCAGTTGTTTCTACATCTGAAAACTCTGAGGGAAATTGCTTCCTTAGAGACTCAGCTCCTCTACATGGAATAAACACGTGCCATGCTAATATATAATGAACATATTATGGAATTTATCTCTATGCACTTGCTTTGATGTCATATTTCTCTGCAGCACCACATTTTGCATTAATCTGAGTTGTTATGTCAGAAATAGAGGATGTTAGCCATACAAGGTGTGTATTCAAAAGACTTAATCATAAATTTTGTTGAGAATTTTGTGACAGATATGTGGGAAATGAAGGAAACTAAGAATGAAATCACTAGCACTGGGGGTTGAGAGTCTCAACATAGTTTCTGAGCATTATTATTCTTTGGATAGATTACATATTGATGCTGCAAATATATTTATAGATGTAATAAGTGGATAAACTCATAAAAACAATTTTTTCCACTTCATCAAAACTCCTTGAAGACAACTTTTGTAGATCTATCCAGTATGAAGCACAATGAAATCCAGGTGCAAATTGAACAACATCACCATAGGAAAATACTGAGAATATAGAGAGTATAGAATATGATCTCATGGCAGGGAACTGAAGTTTAGGATGTGATCTTCTGAAAGAGGAGATCAGGTTAGAGATGGATTCTGCCCTTAGGTAGATAAGCTTGCCACTAAATAGTGAAGTAGTGACAAAGATAAATATCAGTCATGATTCATCACTTAAAATTTTTAATTAAACTAATATTTGGCTTGTACATGTATAATGCAAAAAAATTCTAAGCAAGTTAAAATTATAGCAGTCACCTATGTCATCCAAATCAGAAATGTATCTCTAGCTATTTCAACTTCTAAATTACCATCCTAAATTATTAGAAGAGTCCACATTACTGTTTCCCTACACAGTATTTCAAACCCTGAGTGACCCTTTCCCTTTATATCACAATTCATACTGCAGCTAAAGATAATCTTTTCAAATGGACATCAAATCATTCCATTTCCTTGATTCAAAATATTTCAATTTGTTACATGACAAAGTCAGACAGGGTTTTAACTAGTATGGCTGTGGATCTTTACTACTTCAGTAATAGTCCTATCCCCCTCTTTCCTCCCCCCTGACCCACAGTCTAGCCAGTAGGTTCTGTTTGATATTTTCTTTCTTTCTTTCTTTCTTTCTTTCTTTCTTTCTTTCTTTTTTGCCAGTCCTGGGTCTTGAACTCAGGGCCTGAGCACTGTGCCTGGCTTCTTTTTGCTCAAGGCTAGCACTCTACCTCTTGAGCCACAGTGCCACATCTGGCCGTTTTTTATATATGTGGTGCTGAGGAATGGAACCCAGGGCTTCATTTATGCCAGGCAAGCACTTTACCACTAGGCCATATTCCCAGCCCCTGTTTGATATTTTCTGTCACTATGCTATGTTGTGTTGCCTTTGCAAATGAAGAACTTTGAGAAGTAGATTTTGAAGTTTATCTTAAATCTTATTCCAAGCTCTTGTCTGTACTTCCAAATATGCTCTTGGTTGCAGTCACTCCCAGATAGCTATTCCCCTATTCCCTGACCAGATCAAGCTTTCCCAAACTTGCAAAACAGATGGGTAGGTCAAGCTTCAAACAAATAATTACACAATTAGAGAAATGTTTCAATAGAGATAGATTCCAATTGATGAGGGTGAGAGAGAAGTTTGTTATGTCTGGTGGGTCAATGATAACCACAGAAACTGGGCAGTATTTGAACCTGGATTTGAAGAATGAATCAGAATTTTTCCTGCCCAAGCCTTTCTAACATACTTACGGTTGCTTCAAATCTGCTTATTTTTTTTTAAGTATTGCAAGCATACTGCCTTTAATTGGGTTTCTACTGATAATTTATCCAATCTTTAAAGAAAAGGTTTGCTGAGTTATAAGTAACTTCCAAATGGTCATCAGTACCCTGTTAGTGGAGATTGAACAAATAAGGCTTTATTTTGGTGCAAGTGCAATTGCAGGAGGATGAAAGTGATCCAAGGAATGAAAAGAAACAGAGAAGCAAACGTTCTGACCTGGCCTTCTTTGCTTCTAGTTTGCATTATTTCAGGTCACAGTGACAACAGTGATCTTTTTCATTTTATGTATAATGGGCTTTGATTTGGTTTCTTTGGGCTTTGATTTGGTTACTTTGGTTGGGTTCATTTTCACTCCTGGCTCTGCATTTTCTCCTTTTGAGACACTCTTTTCCTCGAAGTCAGTATCTTCATGTGAGCAGTGAAGAAGACTGTCTGAATCTGTAGTATTCACTTTGTGAATTATATATGATGTCACAGGAAACCTACAGAAAGTCCTTTACACTTTATTTTCAGTCAGAGCATTACAACTTTTGCTGCTATGCTCACTCAAGTTTCCTCTGGGCTTGATAGTAGTTTGTTGGCTTCACAACCACTATTGTGGCATATAGTAAACCTATAAATCTTTTGTGGATACTCAAGAATATTTAAAGAGCTGGGGATAGAACTTAGAGTCTTATACACCCCAGGTATAATTCTACCATCCATTATATATACACAGTACCTCAGTAAATATTTTGAAAATAAATATAACCTATTAACACCACCTAAACCAAGAATAAGAAAATTTCAATTACTCCAAATGTTCCCTGCTATTTCCTCTGGGGTGAAACTCCAAAGCCATCTCACTTCCATACCCTTCAATCTGCTACCAGGGAGGTAGCCAATATTCCATCCTGGGTCACAATAGGTTCATAACACCTATTTTTGAATTTGATATAAATTGAGTCAATCAGTATATGCTTTTTTCTAACTAGTTTGTTCAATATAATATCTATCCATTTCATTTCAATCATTTCTGGTATAAAAGAAGTTAATCTACATTGCTGAATAGTATTGCTATGCTTTCACAGCTTATTGATGGACCTCTGGAATGTGTTACCGTTTTTAGGTATTAGGTAGAAATTTGTGATGAGTATTCAGTCTCAAAATTTGTGACTTTTGGGGACTGGGGATATAGCCTAGTGGCAAGAGTGCCTGCCTCGGATACACGAGGCCCTAGGTTCGATTCCCCAGCACCACATATACAGAAAACTGCCAGAAGCGGCGCTGTGGCTCAAGTGGCAGAGTGCTAGCCTTGAGCGGGAAGAAGCCAGGGACGGTGCTCGGGCCCTAAGTCCAAGGCCCAGGACTGGCCAAAAAAAATAAATAAATAAAAAATAAAATTTGTGACTTTTGGTGCACATAAGAACTCACTCAAGTCATCCAAGAAAGGTAGAAAGTTTCTTTTCTTTATTTATTAAAGAGTTCTTGAATTTAAGCAAAAATGGACACTCCTGGACTATCTCAATGATTCCCAAACATAGTCCTCTGAACTACTACCATAATTGTATGAAGTTTCAAAACCATGACATACTGTATCCAGTGTCCATATGCTCTGTGCTGATTCAGAAAATCTGAACTTGAAGCTAGAGAATGGGTGAGTCCTTGGAGGGTGAGTGATTATAATGATGATCTCAGGCATAGAAAATCTCTAAGGCCAATTTTAGATCAAATGTGCTATACTTTATCAAATGATTTTTCTAATTGGGAGAAAATGAGGGTAGAGATGATACTGCTCAAAAGAAATGTACCCATTACCTGACTTATGTAACTGTATCTGCTTTGTACATCATCTTTACAATGGCAATAAAATAAAAATGATTTTTCTAAGCACTAAATCCTAGGAACCAAACATGATGTGGTACTTCCTTGACTATAGAGAAATTTAGGGGTATTCTCCTACATCTCTCTAAAATCTCTGTATTTTGGGCAGGGAGCAGGAATTGTGCCTGCTCTGTGTATTTGTGTACTTCTGTATTTGGTAAAGGACAAGACATGTATCTTATGAAAATAAAAATATAGTATAACAGATTCTGTGAAATATTTTGAGAGAGACATCTGCTTTCATGAATGCCATTGCTTTATTGTTGGTAGGCTTCTGGAGAAGGGCTAATACTTGCTAGAACAAACATTGCTTTCTCTAAGTTATATTTGGGGTTGAGTACAAAGGAAATGAAATAAATTTTCAAACAAAGACTTGGCAGTGAGATGTACAAATGTTTAGATGGAAGAGATTTTGTCCATGAAGCAAGGCACTCTACATTCACAAGAGGGTGTACTGTAGAAAAAATGAATAGCCCATGCATAATACCATACTTACCTTGAGTTTTCTAAAAGGAATCTTTAAGCATTCTCTAGGAGGAGACCATGCCACTTCTTCCCCAGGCAAGGAATAGTGGTGCAAATGTACCCACAGAGATTGGTACACGACTCTTTAAAGCCAAGATTTTGCCTAACATGTGAATGTGATCTAGGATTACCACAGTACATTGTGAGGGTGTATAGGTGAAGTGAGTGCATTAATGTGTCCTCCAGTAAACTGGAGCCAAAATAAAGAGGCAGCCAGGGGAGGAGTCTTTGAACAGTGAACAATTAGTTTAGAGCACTGTGTCTCCTGCAGTGGGAAATATATATTCATGTCTAAAACCATAATTAAGCAACCATCAATTCTAGGTTATAATCATTTCCAACCAATTAGCACCAGGCATCAGCAAAAGCTAAAGGGAATGAAAATATCCACTTCCCTTTAAGGAGTCCTCCCTCTTTGGCTCCCTAAGATCATTCATGCTGCATCTTCACTATAGATGCCTGCTATGCTTTGGATGTTTGTGTCCCTTCAAATCATATGCTGAAATCTACCTCTCATTTTGGTGCTATTAGTAGATGGATTCTCTGGGAATGACTAAATCAGGAGTGTAAAGCCCCCATGAGCAAGATTAATGCTATTGATACAAATTTCTTCTGCTGTTTGCCATGGAGACAACCTAATCTGGTCATGGCTCCACACTCAGCAGAGATCTGTAATGTTGTAGCAGTGTAAAAGGTAGTGCCTGCTAGTGTTTGCAGCTTCATGCTGTCACTATTGCCTCCTCAGAAAAATAGTGTGGACAACAAAGAGTGAGTGGGAAGAATTTTACTCAGAAGGCAAATTTAAAAATTTGAAAGCTTTTGTTGTTCTGTCCTCAGATGGCTGCATCTTGGTGTTTGTATATCCAGGGCTATGCTTTGTGCACTTATTACAATTAGGTATTTACGAGGTGATGTTTTTATTAATCAGATCCCCCAGCATCTTGACTAATTATTAATTCTCAATTAGGACTCTTCTGAAAAACTCTGCTTCCCAGAGTTATGAGAAGGTTATGGGAACTTGAGAAACTAGAAGAGGGTGGGGCTGAGTTCGATGTTTTGTTTCTTGCTGGAACATCTTTAGAAACAATGTTGTCTACTTTGTACCCTGTCTCCTCTTGTTTGCCAGGTCAGGATTCTGTTGATAGTCCCAGTCCTAACTAATGTGTTCTTTCTCAGTTATATAAAAGACCTCAAGAACTTTAACAGCTACAACCATGTGAGAACACAGTAGGAAGATGATGTTTATATGGAACAGGCCATCTCAAAACACCAGGTCTTAGATTACACAGCTTCCAGAATGTCAAGAAAAAAACATTTGCTGTTTGTAAGCCTTCTATTTTGGTACAGAAGCCCTAAGGACTAGGAAAATGCCATATTTGAAAACAGACTGACACCAAAAGACAGTCTCATTAAACTGAGTCATCAATGGAGAGAAAGAATTATCCAAAGGGATAGTTCAAATAAATTTTAGAATAGGTCTGAGATGACAGAAGTAAATTAAATCTAATCTCCCTTGCTCTATTAGACTAGATGTGGAGGGGTATAGGAATCTACAAGCAACATCATAGAAGGTTCCTGGAAATAAACTACTATATAGCTTTGGTATCTGTGAATCTAGTATTACTGTGTTTGAGTCCTTATTACAAATAAATGAGTTTAATTGTTTATGGTCAATGTGGAACACATCAGAAAAATATTAACAAATAGTCTTATGCTTAAGTTTTTCATTGCTATAAATTCATTATTTGTACATTCCTAGATGTATGCATTAAAAGGTTAATCCACAATGTGATGATACTTGACAATGAACATTTATAATGAGTTTATAAAGGCAGCACCCTTGTGATGAGAAGCATGCATTTGTAAGAAGCAATGAAAATGCATCATGAAACACAGAATGTATTTATACCTTACATTGGGCTTCCAGAATTTTAAAATAAACAAATAAATAAATAAATAAGTGTTGTTAAGCTACCCACACTGTACTTGGTTAAATCAACCCAAATTGACCAAAGCATCTATGATGTTATGAAAGAATCAAATACTGCAGTAGTTACATAGCAACATGAGTGTATCTGTCTTATTGTGGAGAGGCAAAATATACGAAAGAAGATGGGAATAGTCTGACTGGACTGTGAAGCAAGATCACTTTCTATGTGGTTGATAGTTGCTTGCATCTTAATCTACATTGTATTAAACTATTGTGCCAGAATGGTATAAGAAATGAAGCTCATGTCCCTGTTATCTAACTCTCCAGGAGAACATAATTCAAGGAAATGTGAACTTTCTAATACATTGTCATTGGAATGAAGACTATAGCTTATGGTTAGATAATGCTAAAGCAGAATTGTGAGAATTGTTTCTACACATGGCTCAGGTCATTTCTATTTGCAGCTTTTTAAAATTCATCTCTACACTCCTGCTGTTCTTTCCTTTTAAATTTTATTAGCACATGTTAATTGTACACAGGGATTTCACTGATATTTTCATAATGCACATAATGTACTTTAATCAAATTCACTCACTCTATTGTTCTTATTTATGCTCTCATTCTTTTTAAAATAATTTTAATATGTTTCATTATCCTATTTTCTACAGATGTTCATTATTATTAGAAACCATTTTGTCAGTACAGGGGTTTGAACTCAGGACTTTAGTATTTCTAGGCAGACTCTCTACCACTTGAGATACTCTGTTACCACTTTTTTAGTTAGCCATTTCCTGAGGTAATGTCTTGTTTTATGCCTAGGATGGCCCAAACCTGCATACATGGAGGTGACAGGCAGGCATGCATTTCATTAGTATAGATGGTTCTCAGAGACTTTTTACCTAGGATGGTCTTGAACTGTGATCCCTTAGTCTCTTCCTCCCAAGTAACTCAGATGACAGGTTTGAGCCACTGAGCTGAGCTGTTACTATCAATTTTATGATTGTCTGATACCAGATGGAATAAAGTGGGTAGTCAAAGAATGCAGGAGACAGAGTCTTCTGGTGGAGACCTTTAACTCTGAAAGGAATATGAAAAAGCAGATGGATATCATTTTGAGGCTGACATTCTTTCTGTAGGGAGGAGAGAGGACTGACAAGCATGGGTCACAATAAATGAGATGATGAGGTCACTGATCTTGGAACATTTTCCTTTTATGATTTGAAAATAGGAAAAAGTTACCTTTTTCTGTTTATCCAAAAGTTGTTTTAATTAGTTGATTTTATTGTAAGGCAAGTTCTCAGATAAGCCACATTTTGAAAGATCGAATCTTGGAGTCTTTACTAGAGCATTAGCAGTCTGCAAGCAGCCAGTTGTTACAAAGGCCTGAAGCCCATAAATACACTTAACACTGTCAGGAAACAGGCCAGAGAGGGAAGAAGGAACAAAAACAATATCAACAAACCAATAAAGCTCCAATGGAGAACTGAAGTGGGATGCCATGGTGAACTGAGACAAACCAGGAGACAGGACACAGGATGCGAACATGGAGACAAGTGGCATGGCTTAATGGAGCTTGAGCTGATCTGTACCTAAACAGGTCCAAGTCAGGGGGCATGGTCACAGGAAGCTCCCAGTCCCAGGCACTGGACTGACAGGTTCAGTAACCTATAGGTTATAAATGCCCATCCCTGTCTCCAGGGATTCAAGCACATGTATTACTTGGGGGTGGGACTTCCCTTCCTCTATCATGAAGACAAGATCCCAGACCCTACAATTCACTATATGGCCAAGATCAAATGAAACATCACATACCTCACTGTCTTCAAAAGTTCTGGCTTGCTTCTTCATGAAATTGGATTGCTAATTTTCAGAGCTTTAATATTTGGCCAGTGCCACTGTACACTTTCCCAGGTATCTGTCTCTTTGTCCCCAACCTAATCACAGAGTGCCTTGATTGTTCTATGACACAGCTAAGTTCAATTTCCTTTCAGCAGACCTGATCCTTCCCTTCGATACTCTCAGTCAAGAATGAAGATGTCCAAGTTGTTGCTGAAAATACTGAAAGAAACTAGCTCTGGTATTGATCCACAGTTCCTGGAACTCATGAAATGCATCCTCAAGATCTTATTGCAGACATACCTACAACAAATCCCTTTTTCTTTTGCTGTCTATCTGAGAGAAAAGCTGCAATCACTGGGAAGTTTCCTTAACAAATGCTTTGCACTAATGCCCTTGACCTTTAGGGCTTCTCTCTTTGGAATACTAACCAGCTCCATCTAAGGAGGGTAGAGAGCACTCCTTTGTAGAAATACTCCTGCTACTGCTCTTAGTGTGACCCCAGCTGCACATTTGGTGAGAAAGATCCTACTTTTCTCTCTGTGCAGATTTTCATTCTCATCTTCTTTTGTGATGCTCTCTCCTACCATTCTTGCTGGGAAGTATACACATCAAATAGAGGAATCAAGCTTTATTCCTTTTCATGCCTTCAGAAGAAATCCTAGTGCCAGACATGAACTTGGCACCTAACTCACTGTTTGCTAAAGAAGGAATGAAAAATTAGATAAATATACAATGATTTAGAAAATAAGAAAAAAAAAGAGTCATTCAATGTGTTCAGTGTACACTGGCACATGCATATGAGGACACCCACATATTGATTGTGATGCGAGTCCCATCAGATTAGTCATTCAGAATGAGAATATTACCTTGCTGGAGTACTATTTTAAATATAACAATAAAGAAACAAAAGGAGGGAACCAGAATACTATCCTGACATACAGTATCATAGTCAAAGGCCTTTGCTTGTAGAGCACTCACCACATATACTAATATGGGCAGGGGATACCCTGGCCATTCATTGGCTATGAAATTTCTATTTCTCCTGAATGAGAAGGAAAGCATTCCCATATTCTTATAGACATCTTCACCTTCTAGTAAGGTTTATATTTCCAGTTTGGACATTTGTATATACCCTGCTTTTCTCCCAAATATGATCAGGAAAATGTAAAGCCTCACCCTTCCCACCCTTCCCGTCTCTTCTTCCTTTGCTTTTCTGTCTTGCATGACTGGGTTACTGAATTTGGCCTTGCTCTTACTAGACAGGCACTCTACCAGCAGAGTCACACTCTTAGACCTTTTTATTTTTAACTATTTTTGGATTCAGTCATGTAATTTGGCCCAAGGCAGTCCTCTGACTGTATAGCTAGGATTCATCACCACATTTAATTTTATTTGTTGAAATGAGGATGAAGTCACACTAACATTATGCTAGTATTGACTTATGAATGCTCAGAAGGAAGTGAGAGAGGAAAAAAAAAAAACAAAGAACTACATCTTAAGACATGGCTTGGAAGACCAGGGAAAACTGCCTGTCTTGTAGGTGAGCAACACTGATCTAGACAATCCTCATCTTTGAGATCCCAGTTAACTGTGCATTATCAACAGTGTAAGTAAAGGCCTCCCTCCTTCTGTTTAAGTAAGCATTGTAAGTTATCTGCTTCTCAAATTACTTTGGAAACAAACCGAAATAGAAAGCATCATCATAGCCTAGGTCTAGGATAGCACATTAGCTTTGCCATTGCCCTGCTGATTTAATTGGCCCACTAAGCATGCTTGAGGTGTTTGGGATTGTAATTAAAGTTGTGGTGCCTGGAAAATCCTCCGTCTGTTATTATATTTTTTTTCTAAAATAAACTATCCTTGCTCACCAAACTTGTGGGGCTAATTAGAGCCTAATTAAAGTTACTTGTTTCTATTTTAAAATCTGCCCACTGAGAGAGCCTCAAGGCAGGAGGGAACATATTTTTAAAGTGACAGTTCTAAAAAAGCTTCCCACTCTGGTCCCTAGGCTGCATTGCTCTGATTCATGTATTGATTTATTTCCGATGAAAATTGAAGGCCTGCTTCCTACTTTCATTGCAGCCCTGAACCACTGAGTGCGTTCTTCCATTTAGCTTAGTGAAAGGATTTGTTTAATGGGCAAAGGGTCCTTCGTTGTCATTCATCAAGCAGCTGAAGAAGCTGACCAGTGAGCCCACTGGGGAAGTCATTTCACAACAGACTTCAGACAAAATTGGTGCAGAAAGAAGAGGAACCAAAACAGTACTGAGTCTGAAAAGGAGAGGAGCATTTTTGTGGAGAACCTGCAACTGATTTCTAATTTAATGTCTACTGCAGGCTGATAAGCCAAGTATTTTTGCCAGAAATTTTATAGATAAGGGTATAATAAGCAAAGAAATATAAAATCATTTTCTTGAATCCACACAGTAAATGGAGGTGGATCCTGGATCTAAAAGAAGGTCTGATTCAAGTGCTGTCCTTATATGATCCTCCTTAAAAACACTGTCATAATCCCAGTCAGGCTATGTTCTCACTAAAGCAGCCAGGCCTGTCTGCTTGAGGCTTCTTATTCTCTCAAATTGAAATAATAGCACCTAAACTGCCACTGTCCAAGTTGTGAGGTATAGATGATGTAATGAACTTAAAAACACTTAATAAAATGTAAAGCAACCTTCAATGTTTAGTGTCAGGACAGATGGAAACTTTTCAATATGTTTAATGATTACTTTTTACATATTTTACATGGCACAACATGGCATGTTCTTTAAAGCCAAGAATCAATCTCTCCACTCTGCTGCAACTGAGTCATACATAAAGGAAAATAATCAAAGGTGTGGGAATTACTGGTATAGTTTTTTGCTGGTAGTAGTAGCAAGTTGTATCCAGATTGTGGCATAATGGCTTATCGTGTTAGCAGGGCGATTATGCATGGCATTTCAAGCAGTGGTTCTCAAACATAATTGGGCATATGGATTCCACTGCCATCATAGGCACACACTTAGAATTGTATTGTACTTAATTATTTTATTTGGAAAATAATATTATGACATTGTTCAAAATATTTTAAAAACGGGCTGGAAATATGGCTGAGAGGTAAAGTGCTCGCCTCATATACATGAAGCCCTGGGTTCGATTCCTTAGCACCACATATATAGAAAAAGCCGGAAGTGGTGTTGTGGCTCAAGAGGTAGAGTGCTAGCCTTAACCAAAAAGAAGCCAGGGACAGTGCTAAGGCCCTGAGTTCAAGCCCCAGGACTGGCAACAAAAACAAATAAAAAAATACTTTAAACACTAATTAACATCCTGTAACTGGATAAAATTCTTATCTGCTGTATTTAAATTTGGACACAAAATAACTATTGTTCCTTAAAGTAAATACTATATTCCAGGGAGAGAAATAAAGAACATTTTTGAATGTGGAGAAAGATCATCAATATCCAGTATCTGAGAGGCTTTGAGGTGAATGGCAATGGGGAGATGGACTGACCTTAAGTGTATGCAGCACTGATTTCACTCATGAGGAGGAGACTATAGTGGGGAATAGGGAAATAGTTTGCGAACCACTTAAGTGGACATTTCCCAGCATGAAGGGAGCAGGAATTATTCACATATTCCCCTGACTAAGAAATTGGATAGTCGTAGATGGGGATTCAATGTACTTGATTTTATCTAGTTTTCCAAATCCGGTTGTCACAGCAACTGAAAACATCTTTGGCAGGCATGGCTTTCCTCTGTTCTCACCTTCTGTGCCAGTCAGTGCATAGATTGAATTTAATTAATTATTTGAATAGTTTTTCAGAGCCTGATTGCAAACCTTGCTCCCTTGCTCATAATGCAGCATTAGGCAATGATTTGGATTCACTCAAGATCTCTCAGAACCATTTTGTTGTTGTCCATGATGCTACTGTTTCACCTTGCTATAATTGCTCAAAAATATGTTTTTTGTCTTTTTAGATCAAAGTACATACCTCATTAGTAATAGTAAAATGGCCAGAGCTCCATAGCCTTTAGTCACAGTGCATTAAAGATACAGTTTCATTTATTTCTCATTTATATATATATATGTATGAATAGATCTTACCAGGCCTGAGTATGTACCAATCTTACTACTATGTATATCCTTTAAAGATGTTTTTGAAAGATCTAAAGACATGAAAAAACAGCTCTTGTATCAGATTCAAGGGAAATACTTAGTTTTCAAGGCATAAGTATTGAATAATCAGAAAGTTTAATTGAAGGGCCCCAGATCAGTCCAGGGATTACTGAACCAGGAATGAATCAGTAAATGAGTAAAGAATGGATCAAAAAAGTAAGAGAGAGAAAAGGGGAGAGAGAGAGATGGAAAAGAAAGAAGTAACAGAAGAAAGAAGGGAATGTGGTATTGTTACAGAAAGCTGAGTTAGAATATTTCACAAAGAAGGAAATTGGGTATCTTTGCTACATGTAGACATGTTTGCTACATGAAAAATGTTTAGCCTACAATAACAAAGTTATGAATATTCTCAGTGAAATCAGTTAAGAATGAGTAATGTGGCAGAAAACAGGGATGTATGCTAAGGAAAAGAAACGAAGTAGGAAAATTTGAGAATTCTGGTCATGAAAAGAAGCCAAGAAATTAGGTAGGAATTGTGGGGTCATCTAAGGTTAAATATGGGTATGTTTTAGGTTGGAAGGAATAATTAAAACATGTTTATATATTGATGAAATTCCTTGCCATGAAAGAAGACAGTGGCAATCTAGATGAATGACAGATGTATTTTGACAGTTCTTACCTTATCCTCCCTGTCTCACATTTTATTATAGGCATTAACAAATTAGGCTGAATTCATAACATTTTTCTTGGAATCTCTTTAATATCCAAGTTCACCACGTAAGACTCTATGCTTTCTGTATAAAATAGTAAGTCATAATTTAGCTAAGAGAACTGCTACTATCTTACAGTGATCCTGCTCCTTCTAGTTTCCAATCACATCATCGTCAAATCGGTCTGGGCTCTAACTGACAATATTTCGAAAGATCTTACCTGTATCTGTTCAAGGTTATGTAAAAATTCTCCTTCACTTTTCTCAATATTCATCCAGCCTTTTGGCATGGTTCGATTCCAAACATAATAAGTGTATGTCACAGCAACAACTGACTTCTAAGCAATAAAATACGTATTACTTTTCTATTGAATGTAACAAATGATTACAGACAGAGAAGCTTAGGAAAAACATAAATTTATTATCTTAGTTTATGTGAGTCATAAATTCAGACTGGATTAATGAGCTCTTTCCTTTTCGTTTCAACAGGTGTTATAATCTCACGTGCTTGGCCCACCAGTGTGGAGTTTACAACTGTTCTATTTCCTTTAGCCACTGGATTTGAAGTACCTAAACCACGTGGCTTAATTCAACCAGCACCTAGTACTCCATGCCACTCACTTAATTGCTTTGCCAATTTCTTTCTACCTCTCCTCCTCAGCTTTCTTGATTTATCACATTATTTTCTTTCTTTCAGCCTAAGGACCTTACCTTGATTTTGTTTCTCCATGTGACATATTAATTGAAAGAGGAAATTTCCAGATAAAGTTTAAAAACTGAAGGATTAAGTTCTTATTCATCAACCTTACAAATGAATTGTATTATTGTTTCTCTGTAGAAGTAACTTGCTTTAAGAAAAGTCTTTGAGCTACAAAATTGGACTTCTCTGATGAGCTCTGTAGGCAGTTTATCTGGGTTATTTTGATTCAATGCTTTTATCTGTTGCCAAAAACTATGGGAAATCTTTTGTCCTTCAAAAGTGTGAAACCCGATAGGAGAGAAGATGGCGCTGTCACAGTAGGGAGGCTCCCCGACTCATTCCAACTGAATAGCGAGCTGGGAACTCCAACACCCAACTCCCCATCAAGAACCCAGCAAAACCAGCAGCCAGAAGCAGTGGAGGTAGGCAGGAAAACACAAAGGAGTAAAAAAGAAGATCCAAAAACCTACACGGAGCCAGAGAATCTCTGGGGCAACCTCCCCCCACCAGCCGACCCTGGCCCGAACAGGGCCAGGCTGGGAAAGGGGAACCCGGCGATCGGTAGACAGGCTGCCAGGAGCACAGAATTCAGACAGGACCCCACGGACTCTAGGGAGAGTGCGGACCAAGACATACGGCGATGGTGGCGACGAGAAGTTCAGGTCCACACTGGGATCGAATGGACAGCGGCTGGGGAACCCAGAGCGGCAGAAGGGGGGAACCGGAGACGCCACCACGACACTTCACCACTCCCTGAAGGACCAACAGCTGCGCGGGACACACACACAATCCAGGATCAGTGAGTCCCCCATTACCCCCCTCCCCCAATGGGACACCAGCTATCATAGACCCAATCCCTACAAAGAAGCTAGATCTCCCTCCCTCCCCCTCCCCACCCTGAGGGAACAAAGAACCCCTCAAATCAGGCGGAAAGCTCCCATCAGGGGCTGGGAAGTCAGTTTAGCAGGTGAAGGGTGGAGCAGCCCCAAGGCCGCACAGGATCCTGAACTGGCCGAATTGGCCCTGCCCCCTTCCCAACAGGGGCCTGGGGACGGCCGGCAGTGCAAGCCCCACCTGAGGCGCCTGGACCTCGTGGACTCTTACAACTAGGCACTGGTGGGCAATACCAGCAGAGCAGGGACAACTGGGCCTGATCACGCCCCCCCCCCTTGCAGCGGAGGCGCAGTCTGAGGGCGCTAACCAGCACCCAGACAGTTGATCCCACTGGGCCCCACACATACGGCCCCCCACAACAGACTCGCAGGAGGGCGCAAACACAACCCAATAACCCGGGGCTCGCCCTGGGAGGCGTACCCCACTAAAGTGGACAGGGCCACAGCGCCAGCGCCTGTTGTAGCAGGCACACAGCGCACAGGTGGGCGGGGCTCCCAGCGACAGTGCCTGCTCTGGTAGGCATACCCTGCACAGGTGGGCCGGGCCACAGCGGCAGCACCTGCTCTGGTAGACGTGCCTACACAGGAGGGAGGGCAGAGCTATAAACCAAACCTGAGAAGCTATCCACAGATCTCCAGATGCGCAAATCACAAAGAAACATAACACAGTTCATCAAAGAACAAGCCAACTCGCCAGCTCCAAAAGCAGCACGACTGAAGAAGAGATGGAGAATAAAAAGCAAATGAGGCCATGTTAACAGGAATGATGGAAAGCGTCAGAAATGAAATCAGAAAACAATTCCAGGAGTTTAGAGCGGAAATCTTTTTTTTTTTTTTTTTTTTTTGGCCAGTCGTGGGCCTTGGACTCAGGGCCTGAGCACTGTCCCTGGCTTCTTCCCGCTCAAGGCTAGCACTCTGCCACTTGAGCCACAGCGCCGCTTCTGGCCGTTTTCTGTATATGTGGTGCTGGGGAATCGAACCTAGGGTCTCATGTATCCGAGGCAGGCACTCTTGCCACTAGGCTATATCCCCAGCCCTAGAGCGGAAATCTTGAAGGACACCCAGGAAGCCAAGAAAGAAATGGAAGCAAAAATGGATACAATGCAAGCCTCCTTTAAAGAAGACCTTAACATCCTGAGAATTGAAATGCATGAAAAAATAGATTTAAAATACAACTCTTTAAAGGAAGAAATTTCCATGATCAGAGCTGATCTGACAACCATAAATAGCTCTCTGGCATCCATAAACTCCACAATTGAATCCACAGCACAAAGAATTGACCATATGGAATCCAGAATCTCTCACCTGGACGGTGAAGCAGCCGACAACAACCAGAAAATGACCACACTCCAAGAAACGGTGAAGCTTCAGGGCAGACTAATCCAGGAACTAATGGACAAAGACGAGATATAATCTGCGCATAATTGGAATAGAAGAAGGAGCCAAATACCAGAGCAGAGGACTTAATCATGTTCTCAATAAAGTTATTGCAGAAAACTTCCCGAATCTGACAAGGGACCCCATCCAGGTAACCGAAGCCTATAGGACACCTGGCAGGCCAGACCCCAGAAAAACCACCCCAAGGTACATAATATTCAAGACTTCAGATCTCAAGATTAAAGAGCAAATTATGAATTCAGCCAAAGCAAAGAAAGAAATTTTCTACAATGGGAAGAGGATTCGAATAACAGCAGACCTCTCCACACAAACTTACCAAGCACGAAGTGAGTGGAAAAACACCATCCAAGTACTTCAGGCTAACAATATGCAACCTCGGTTCAAATATCCAGCGAAATTGGAGTTCACATTAGAAGGGAAAACCAGATCTTTCCACAACAAAGAGGAGCTAAAGGAGTATGTGAATAAAAACCAGCCCTATAGAAAATTCTAAGAGGGGAGCCCCACCCAACAGAGATCGTACAAGACACACAGACAGAAACAGAAAGAAACTACAATAGACAAAGCCCAACCGAAAGAACAGCTCACTAAAGACAAGAAAAAAAATAAACAACAGGAAAAAACAGCCCAACAAGAAAATGGAAGGAGAAAAAAACACCCTTATCCGTGATCTCTTTAAATATAAATGGTAAACTCTCCGATAAAGAGCAGACTGGCAGAATGGATTCGCAAACAAAAAGTTGACATCTGCTGCCTACAAGAGACCCACCTTACAGCAAGAGACAAAAAAAGGCCCCGAATGAAAGGATGGAGCAAGATCTACCAAGCAAACGCACCTACCAAAACGGCAGGTGTAGCCATCCTGATCTCAGACAAGCTGGACTTTTCATTAAAATCAACTCAAAAAGACAAAGGAGGACACTACATATTAATACAAGGAAAAATCCAGAATCAAGACATCACGGTGATAAATGTATACACACCCAACCAAAGAGGCCCTATATATGTCAAGCAAATTCTCACAGAACAAGATAGTTGCAAACACAATCATAGTGGGTGACCTTAATACCCCACTCTCTCCAAGAGACAGATCCAGCACCCAGAAGATGAGCAAGGGAGCTGAGGACCTAAGTAACACCATATCCCAAATGGATCTGACAGACCTATACAGAATCTTCCACCCTACAGAGACCCAATACACCTTCTTCTCAGCAGCCCATGGATCATACTCCAAAATAGACCATGCCATAGCCCACACAAAGAACCTCAGCAAATACAAAAGTATTGATGTCATCCCATGTATTATATCTGACCACAGTGGATTAAAGGTAACCCTCAATAACAAAGGATACCACAGAGGCTATACACACTCTTGGAGGCTAAACCCCACACTGCTATCCAACACTTGGGCCACAGACCAAATTAAAGATGAAATCAATGAATTCATAAGCCACAATGACAATGAAAACACATCACAAAGAAACCTGTGGGACACAGCTAAGGCAGTACTGAGGGGCAAGATCATTGCCCTCAGCACTCACATTAAAAGAATGGAAGCAGAGCAGGTGAATAACCTCACGATGAAACTAAAACAACTGGAGAAACAAGAAATGACCGAATCTAAAACTACTAGAAGGAGAGAGATCACAAAGATTAAAGAAGAGATAAATCTGATTGAAAATAGAAAGACCTTTCAACAAATAAATAAGACAAAAGCTGGTTCTTTGAGAAAATAAATAAAATTGACAGACCCCTTGCAAGACTTACAAAAAAAAAGAAGAGACTCACATACATAAAATCAAGGACTCCACCGGAAAAATAACAACAAGTACACATGATATTCAAACAATCATAAAGAGCTATTTCCAAAACCTCTACTCAGCAAAAAACAATAATTTTACAGAAATGGATCAATTCTTAGAGAAGTACAAACTTCCCAAACTGAACCAAGAAGAAATAAATCAACTAAATAAACCAATAACATACAGTGAGATACAGGAGGTAATCAAGAACCTCCCAACAAAGAAAAGCCCAGGCCCAGATGGATTCACCAATGAATTCTACAAAATCTTTAGTTAGGAACTAATACCAATACTCCTCAAGCTCTTCCGCGAAATAGAAACAGAGGGAGAAATCCCAAATTCATTCTATGAAGATAATATCATATTCCCAAACCAGGCAAAGACCCAACAAAAAAAGAGAACTACAGACCAATATCACTAATGAACACAGACGCAAAGGTCCTTAATAAAATATTAGCTAACAGGATCCAGAAACTGATCAAGAAAATCATACATCATGACCAAGTAGGCTTCATCCCACAGTCACAAGGATGGTTCAACATCCGTAAATCAATCAACGTAATTCACCACATAAACAGATCTAAAATTAAGAATTACATTGTTATCTCAGTTGATGCCCAAAAAACCTTTGACAAAATACAACATCCATACCTATTAAAAGCTTTGGAGAGAACAGGAATAGATGGAACATTCCTCAAAACAATAAAAGCCATATACAACAGACCAACTGCCAATATCATATTAAATGGAGAGAAACTTAAATCATTGCCCACTCTCCCCACTTCTCTTCAACATAGTGCTGGAATCCCTAGCCATAACAATAAGGCAAGAGGAGGACATCAAAGGGATCCACATCGGCAAGGAAGAAATCAAGTTATCCCTATTCGCAGATGACATGATCTTACATCTGAAGGACCCAAAAAACTCAGTACCCAAACTCCTACACCTAATAAACCAATTTGGCAAAGTATCAGGATACAAAATCAATCCACAAAAGTCAGCAGCTTTTCTGTACACCAGCAATATACAAACAGAAAAGGAAATTATGTAAACAATTCCATTTACAGTAGCCAGACAAAGAATAAAGTACCTAGGGATCAAATTAACCAAGGACGTGACGGACCTATTTAATGAAAACTATAAAAATCTAATAAGGGAAATCAAAGAAGACACAAGGAGATGGAAAGACCTCCCATGCTCATGGGTAGGCAGAATCAATATAGTGAAAATGGCCATATTGCCCAAATTGTTATACAAATTCAATGCAATCCCTATCAAAATCCCAGCCACATTCTTCACTGAAATAGAGAAACCAATCCATAAATTCATATGGAACAACAAAAAACCTAGAATAGCCAAAGCAATTCTAGGCAAAAAAAGCAGTGCAGGAGGTATCACAATACCAGACTTCAAGCTCTACTACAGGGCCATCATAACAAAAACAGCCTGGTATTGGTATAAAAACAGATTGGAAGACCAATGGATTAGAATTGAAGATCCAGAAATAAAACCGCACCCTTACAGTCAGCTGATATTCGACAAAGGAGCCAAAAACATACAATGGAATTAACATAGCCTCTTCAACTACTGGTGCTGGGAGAACTGGGCAGCCATATGCAGAAAACTCAAAGTAGACCCAAGCCTATCACCATGCACCAAGATCAACTCAAAATGCATCAAGGACCTCAAGATCAACTCAAAATGCATCAAGGACCTCAATATCAGACCTGAATCCTTGAAACTACTGAAGGACAGAGTAGGAAAGACGCTAGAACTTATAGGCACAGGAAGGAACTTCCTGAATATAGTCCCAGGGGCACAACAAATAGGGGAAAGACTCGACAAATAGGACTACTACAAATTAAAAAGTTTCTGCACAGGTAAGGACATAGCCACCAAAATACTACTCAACATATAAAGGTCAAGAAGTGACCTCTCAGGGGAATACAATAGCTCAAAAGCTATGCATGTACGTTCATATAAGACTACTGTCGACATATTGTCTAATATCGACATTACATTTAAAGCCCTAGGCGAACTTTCTTGGGCTTGGCCACGTGGCTACTGTATATGTTCTGGATACATTGTATATTGTATATATGTCTACCTGACCTAGGGAAGGGAAAGAAAAACAGGGTGTAAGATATCACAAGAAATGTACACACTGCCCTACTATGTAACTGTACCCTTTTTGTACAACACCTTGTCAAAAAAAATTGTGTTCAATTAATAAATAAATTAAATTAATAAAAAAGTAAACATGTATAATTATGGCAAAAAAGTGTGAAACCCATTACTAAAATCCCTCTTTGATGTTTGAATTACTATATATCAAAGGTGGAGATCAAAATGTAGCAGTCTCATGTTTTAGGGGAAGAGTGAGAAACAGGGAAACCTTCAGACCTCTCTATTGATCATGTAGTCCATTTAAATACTCTTCACAAAGCTCTGACTTACCCTTCAGATAGGCTGTGGAAAGAATTTATTATTGTATGGTGATTATTGAACATATTTCATTTTTCCCTTTGAGCCAATCTATGTAACCTGGAAGCAAAATAGTAAAACAAAATAAAAAAAAATAAGTGTTTGGAAGAAATAATCCTAAATAAGTGTTATACATATATAAGAGAAACATACATAGTTTAGAAAATTAAAAATATCATTCTAAACCCAAAGATACGAAATGGATCAAGAAAAAGTGATATACATATATATGTATATATACAAATATACATATACATAAACACACACACACACACATATACACACACACACACACACACACACACACACAACCACAGAATGGAATTCTGATGCTTCCATCAGAAAGAATGATATTGCCTCATTTGTAAGGAAATGGCAAGACTTGGAAAAAAATACATTAAGTAAGCCAGGCCCAAAGAAATACAGATTGCATGGTTTCCCTCTTTTGTTGTAATTCTAATGTGCCTAGTACAAGTAAATACAATGTGTAGTAAAAGACAAAAAATTAAAAAGTAAAAAAGTAAAAGACAAAAAATTATACTTGGACAAGATAAATTAAACAAGACTAAACATTCACACAGTGAGACCAAAGGAGTATATTTGTAGGAGAGGATCACAAAGGTTCAATAGCTATGTACATATGATCATATGAAATGATGCTCCAAGAATGTTCATTTCAAACTGTTCAAGTGTATTGCAAGAAATAGAAACAAGGTTCTTTTTTAAAAAAAATTTACTATTTCTGTTTTTCCCCTTTTGTTGCTGTTTTTGATTTGTGTATCTTTTGTGTTGTATGTAAGTTGATCTGATTTGGGGAGAGTAAGGGGAAGCACAGAAACGGTGGGACATAGGGGGAACAAGTGCAGCAGTGCTACTCACTAGACTCTATGTTGAAAATGAACTACACAACTTGTGGGAGAGGGATTACAAGAGGGTAAAACCTAAGATAAAATGAAGATGTGGCAGTCTTCAAAAAGAAATGTATTTATTATCTGACTTAGGTAAATATAACCCCTCTGTACATCAACTTTACAATAAAAAAATTTAAAATTAATAGTGGGATTGAATAATGAAACATTTTAGAGCAAAATGTCCAAAATGTTTTCATGTCACTTGTCACATCTATGAAACAAATGTGATGATGCGTTTCATTTTTTCATGCTTATAACCTATTTGTAATTTCGCACCTATACCACATCTAGTTTGGACTGAACACATTTTAAGTGTACAACAACCACTGTCCTTTAGAAGTGGGAAAACAACTATTTCATCAAATAACCCTGTGCAATAACCATCATACAGAGAATTGTTTTAAATTTATACACTATAGGAGGATATTTTATTCCTGTTGCTTAATGGATTTGAAATGATTTGAAATCGTTTTAACTATTCATTGTCATAGCCTTCATTTATGATATTCTTCTCATAACATCTCTCATCAATCCACTGCAAATGTTTCCCAGAAGATGATGTCCTAGCTCACATTTTCTCTGTGGAAAGGCCTCTCCAACTTTAATCCTCATCAATAACCTAGAGTTCTTGTTAAAATTCATTTTAAAATACAGTAGGTCTGGGGTGGCACTTAAGATTCTGTCCTAACAAGCTCCCAGGTGGTACTAATGCTCCTGAATCTGGAACCACACTATTATTAACAAGGGTCAATGTCAATCAGTTTGTTAAAAATTCAGGTATTTTATAAGAGAAATAAAATGTAAATATCTACCTAGATATTTCACAAACAAAATATATCAGGCAATCTTATACTTTCATAGCACTTGGAATGGAGCACAGGTCAGGGAAGTTGAGGAAATCAGGAAGTACAATCATAGAAGATATTGACCATGTTTTCAACAGATTTCAACATGATAGGGAAATTGCTCAGAAGCCACAGAAAAACACATGACTGCCATCTGCTTCTGCTTCTTTTTATATTTTACCTTCCAAATTTCACTGAATGCTGATAGCAAAGATATCTGGGGAATATAGCTCCCAGGCCTTCTCAGCCCTTGAGATAGAAGCGATGGGGCTGAGAATTAACACTCCCTTAATGATTACTTTCTGACTGGTTCATACATTGTCTGTTCTGCCTCTGCCTCTGCCTCTGCGTCTATCTCTGTCTGTCTGTTTCTCTCCGTCTGCCTTTCTCCCTCTGTTCTTACACACACACACACACACACACACACACACACACAACTATGCTGCTCTCGATCTTTAAGTAAAAATATTTATAATTATTATTGACTGCTGTTTTTTCAGCAACTTTAAAATAGTTGTCATATCCTATCAGCCTTCTCTTCTTTATATACATGTCATTATTTCCTAGGAATGCTATTGCTTTATATTTGGATAGTCTCATGAGCCTTTATAAGTGGTTTTCTATATGAGCTTGCTTTTGGTCTGCCAAACCTTCACCCTTTACTTTCCCTTATATACATGTACTAAGGCTAAAGGTACCTACCAGAATCAAAATTAACTGTTTTTATTTTTTTTATTTTTGTGCATATATATATATATATATATTGCCAGTCCTGGGTCTTGATTCAGGGCCTGGACACTGTCCCTAGCTTCTGTTCAAGGCTAGCATTTCACTTGAACCACAATGCTGCTTCTAGCTTTTTGTTTATGTGGTACTAGGGAATCGAACTCTGGGCTTCATGCATGCTAGGCAAGCACTCTACCACTAAGCCACATTCCTAGCCACCTCTTGCTGATTTCTGATAGGAAGGGGAGAAGAGTGAATGAAGTATACTTTAATTTGTTTTGTTTTTGTTGTCAGTCTTGGGGCATAGACTCAGGGCCTGAGCACTGTCCCTGGCTTCCTTTTGCTCAAGGCTAGCACTCTGCCACTTGAGCCACAGTGCCACTTCTGGCCTTTTCTATATATGTGGTGCTGAGGAACCAAACCTAGGGCTTCATGTATACGAGGTGAGCACTCTTGCCACTAGGCCATATTCCCAGTGTGAATGAAGTACACTGAGGCAGGTGAGACTGCAATGGCCAGAGAGTACAAACCAACAGTTAAAACACTGTGCCCTACGGGGCTGGGGATATGGCCTAGTGGCAAGAGTGCTCGCCTTGTATACATGAGGCCCTGGGTTTGATTCCCCAGCACCACATATACAGAAAATGGCCAGAAGTGGTGCTGTGGCTCAAGTGGCAGAGCGCTAGCCTTGAGCAAAAAGAAGCCAGGGACAGTGCTCAGGCCCTGAGTTTAAGGCCCAGGACTGGCCAACCCCCCCCCCCAAAAAAAAAAACCACTGTGGCCTAAAAATTATTGTATGAAGCCCAGTTACTCTATGCCCCTATAAGTCCTGGTGATTGAAAATTAACTGTTTTTATCAATGAAAATAGAAAATTTTAATATTAATGTTACAATGAACATTATTGACAATGGGCATTAAAAGTAACAGGACATAAACACTCATTGGAGTGTCAGAGGCTGAATAGACTACATGGGCCTAGAGAGTAAAAACCCAGGTTTTCATTGTCCTGTGCATTAATATAAGGTACTGATGTGAAACCTAATTAAAAGGGATGAGAGTAGGCCATTCTATCTTCTTTAAGCCTTTCACCCCTTGTGTGTTGTCAAATAACTTTCAAAATTCATGTCATGTTTAGTTTGGATACTGATGTAGGTTATAATGGCTCAGTTGGAAATATCAGTACCTCTTTTCAACTACAAAGCATGGTAGACAATGTGTTTCATTATTTGCATAATAATACATTAAACCAATGCACCCATAACATGTATACTTAAAGATAATGTGCTATGGAAAAGAGAATCTGTGTCAGAATTTTGATTGTAGCAAAATATTTGACAAAAGTAAATTAAAGGAGGAGATATTTATTTACCCTATGGCTTCAGAAGTTTCAGTACTTAGTCCTTGCTGGTGATAATTCTAGGATTGTGATGAGGCATAACATGGTAGTAATGAAGAGGGAGAGAATGCTCATATAATTCTGCATGGCAAAGGACATAGCTCTCAAGATAAACAGAAAGCCCACAGATTTGGAAAAGATCTTTACCAGCCATACAATGGACAAAGGCCTCATATCTAAAATATATACAGAACTAAAAAAATTAAATTCCTCCAAAACAAAACTGCAAAGAACCAATAACCCCATCAAAAAGTGGGCAAAAGACTTAAAAAGAGACTTCTCTGATGAGGAAATGAGAATGGCCAAGAGACATACGAAAAAGTGCTCTACATCACTGGCCATAAAAGAAATGCAAACCAAAACAACATTGAGATTCCACCTCACCCCAGTAAGAATGTCTTACATCAAGAAAACTAACAATAATAAATATTGGAGGGGATGTGGCCAAAAGGGAACTCTACTTCATTGTTGGTGGGAATGTAAACTGCCACTCTGGAAAGCAGTATGGAGATTCCTCAGAAGGCTTAACATAGAACTCCCCTATGACCCAGCAGCCCCACTTTTAGGCATCTACCCAAAAGACCATAAACAAGAACATACTAAAGCCACCAGCACAACAATGTTCATCACAGCACAATTTGTCATAGATAAAATATGGACCCAACCCAGATGCCCCTCAGTAGACAAATGGATCAGGAAAATGTGGTACATATACACAATGGAATTTTATGCCTCTATCAGAAAGAATGACATTGGCCCATTTGTAAGGAAATGGAAGGACTTGGAAAAAATTATACTAAGTGAAGTGAGCCACACCCAAAGCAACATGGACTCTGTGGTCTTCCTCATAGGGAATAATTAGCACAGGTTTAGGCTAGTCACAGCAGAGGATCACAAGAGCCTAATAGCTATGCTCCTATGAATGCATAAGATAATGCTAAGTGAAATGAACTCCATGTTATGGAAATGACTGTTATATCACTGTTGTAATTACTTTCAACATGCCATGTGAAATCATAGCTTCTATTGTTGATGATCCTCTTGTATCCCCTTCCTGTGGTTGTACCTGCACTGTCACTGTATCTTATCTGAGTACATTGGAAACCGCGTATACTGGTATTAAGACTAGGAAAGTGAAAGGAAATACCAAAATCGAGAGACACAGGGTAAAAAAGACAAACGACTACAAAAAGCAATACTTGCAAAACTGTTTGGTGTAAACCAACTGAACAACTCATGGGCGGAGAGGGAAAGGGGGAGGGGGGAGGGGGAATGAGAGAGGGGTAACAAACAGTACAAGAAACGTATCCAATGCCTAACGTATGAAACTGTAACTTCTCTGTACATCACTTTGACTATAAATAAGGAAAAAAAAGAAACCAAGAGACAGAGGGGAGGGTGATACAAGATAAAGTAGGAAAAGGCTGTTCAATGCAGTGATATACTTCCTTCAGTTAGGCTCCCACATTCTAGTTTCCAGAACATCCCAAACAGCACCACTATTTGTGAACCAAACCTTTGGGAGTACACTTCATATCCAAGTTATAAAATTGTTATAACCACCTAATATATCCATTGGAAAAACAATCTCTTTGCAAAAGCATGGACTTCTCTGGTTGCCTCCTAGTTTCACCATTTGCTAGATCGATTATTTAAATTGGTCACCGTTACCATTGGAATCCTCAGGACACACAGATCTTAGAGTTTATAGGAACCAATGGAGAGGATGGTTCTCTGGCACTTATCAATCCTTAACATTTTATATGGGCTTCATGAATAAGGCAGAAGCAAATTACTGCATTATGTAGAATTTCTGGTAGTGAGGTGCTGTTATGAACAAGAAAATTAATATTTTCAGTCATCCTGAGAAATAGTACATATTTTCCAGAATTATCAATTTTGGTTAAGCTTTTGCAGAGTATTGAGAAATTCTAGCACTGTAAGAAGGCACGCCTTTTGAAAGGAAGCAGGGAAGACATGCTAAATAAAGGGAAAAGACCATTTGACATTTGGAAAGGTAAATTAAATGGTATAAAATGTCAACAGGAAGGAATACTTTATCTCATCATTATTTGATTCATGTCTTCAATTCATGGTAACTTTTTCTTCATCTTTGTATTGTGAAAAGACAGCATTATATTGAACATTTTGCAAGAAATGTCAATTCAGAGGGTTTTTTTTCATTTACATGTTTTCATACACAGCTTGTGAAAGAATAACAAAATTCTTCGCTATTTAACTTTAGCTTCAAAATGAACCCTACCACACTGAAGCAGCAAGTAAATAAAATACTTTATAATGGCAATATAAGAAGTGAAAGGCTCAAATTGTGACCATTTAAGACCACAGAAGCCTAATAAGTAAGGACTTCAAAGGCCATGTGATTCTTCTCTCCAATTAACCACTAGAAAGTTGGGAGTGGGAAAGCTTTAACCTTGAACAAAACAGCACAAATGCAAGCCATGAGATTGCACATACACATACAAATACACACACACACACACACACACACACACACACACACAGAAAGAGAGAGAGAGAGTTTTATGTTCGGTTTGCCACAAATCTGTGTGTCTTTATTCCAACTTTCTTTGCTTAGATTCCATTATCTAGGTATTTGGCATCCACTAATCACAAAGCCAAATTAATCACTAAAGGTGTTTTTATTTCCTCTGTCATCCAGTTCTCATGGTATGTGTAAATCACATTACAAACCCTTCAGTCTAATCCTTCTTCATATAACTGTCACTCAGAGATTCAATATTTCTCCAATTCTGTATCCCTAAGGCCAGATATCACACAGAGACTGTCCTTATAGCCCAGAGCCAACAATAAAGTGTTCCCAATGCAAGAAAACACAACGAGACTTATGGGCCATGCTTTTCCTTAGCCTATTTTGACCCTGCTGAGTCCTTTCCTTTATAGCTTTCTCATCTTGGAAAATGTACATGATTAAAATCTCTTTTCAGGGCTGGGAATATGGCCTAGTGGCAAGAGTGCTTGCCTCATATACATGAGGCCCTGGGTTCAATTCCCCAGCACCATATATACAGAAAATGGCCAGAAGTGGCACTGTGGCTCAAGTGGCAGAGTGCTAGCCTTGAGCGGGAAGAAGCCAGGGACAGTGCTCAGGCCCTGAGTCCAAGCCCCAGGACTGGCCAAAAAAAAAAAAAAAAAATCTTTTTTCAAAGGCATAAATCTCCTTTCATAATAATCAAAAAAATCCTCATAAATTGAAATTTCATGGGTATACTTCAATACAATCTGGAAGACATTCAATACAGGATTTTACATACAACACGCCACTGAAAGTGTTCTTATGTATGTCATTAATGGCCTTCATGTTGGTAAGTACAATGGTCAAATCCTTATCTTCAGCTTACCTCACCATCTACCAATAGCTGGCCCAGTGAGTTACCCCTTCCTATTCACTGAAGAGCTGCCATCAAGGGTAGTCAACAAATCACCTACTTGATTCAGGCACAAAAAGTCATGGTAGAAACTCAATACATGGAATATTTCAATGAAGTGGCTCAAATAGTCAAAATCAATGGAAAATTTTACTATAAACAAAATGCCAGTATTTTAAATAAAGATTGGATTTGATAGTACTGTACTAAATTATAATGAGACCATGAAGCCTAAAGCCCTGTTACATGGATCCATTTATATATGCAAGTTTATTTTGTATGTGTAAAAATGTACAGTGTATGTTGATTTGTATTTTTTATTTTCTGAGATTTTCCACATAGGTACATTTTTAAGCATTATTCTCTATTCAGAGAGGCACATTCTAAGTTTCTATGTTTCCCAAAGCAATGTGAATTTGGAGCAATGTTGAAGGTAGAACAACAGCAGAAAAAGAAAGGTGGTACTAAGATTGCTAGCTTTATGAATATTGGAATCAGGTCTTAGAAATACTGGTGAGCAAGGTTATAAGAAAATGTTGATGAACACATACTGATGATGATTTTTTTCCTGGAGATACATTTGGAGTGATTGACCACTCATTCCCGAAAGTTCTGTCTGTTCAATTCAGAGATATCCATCAAATCTTTCCTTTTCCATAAACTCTGTAATACTTTTTCTCTTCTTGTTTCTGTCTCTGTCAGTCTTTCATATCTATCTATCTATCTATCTATCTATCTATCTATCTATCTATCTACTTGCCTTCATATACATATGCATACACATAGTATGTATATGTATTTATGTATATCTATGCACACATATATACGTATTTTATATAGAGAAAGATAAGATGAATAGAGGCACATGCTATATTATGCAGGAGAGAACGAAAGATTCTGGGAAGATTTGTGGCTGCACTTAACTCCATTTCATGCTCCCAACTCAAATACCTGAGCCACACTGGCTACTGTTTCTATTTGTCTCATATCTTTAATAAATATTCCAAAGTCATTTTGATATATTCTTAAGATAATACAAGCAGATATTTTAAAAATAAGTAAATATAGACATAGTTATGTCCAGATATTTCAGACCATCTAAGGGGAGAAGTGCTAAGCATGACTTCTTCTCAACTGGGGTCTTCCTTACATCACTCTGTGAGTGTTATCTTGGCATTCTCTGGTTACAGGATGATTGCAGAAGGTGAAGAAGCCTAAAAGCATATGCTTTGTTTAAGAGAGTGAATGAGTTTCTCTATTTTTGTTATTCCTATGTCTAGCATGCTTAAAAAAACCCTTACACTGTAGGCTTAGTTTTCAATGAATTTCAGTCAATGAGACATTGTTCACCCATCAAAAGTATTTAAAATATCTCAAGCATCTGAAAACTTTTATTAGGATATCTTGAAATCAATTATATTCCTTCTCAATATTTACATACACCATCTTTTTCTACTACATTTCTCTTACATGACAGTTTTTCCCCTGGACGGTTACATTAATTGCCTTAAGGAAACCAAATACTTAATAATACAACTGCTGGGTGCTATTCATAATGCACTAGGTGACCTAGATACCAAAGGTTGATTGTCCTGGGGCTGGGGTCCTGGGGATCCTGCTAATGTGGGAACTGGGAATTGGAGAGAATGTGAATCAGAAGCTAGCTGCAAAGACAGCACACAGAAACAGGAATCAAAATTCTTTTCTCTAATGTTTTCTGAGGGCCCTCTATTGACTAAACATAATATCACTCAAACTAAGAGGTAGCATATTTAAAGAATCAGTTTCAATTATCATAGAACAAGGAAAAATGAGCTAAAAAAAAGACAAATCCACAGCCAGAACAGAATGTTCAGCTTGATGTGACCAAAATTGTTATCTCTATAAATGTTAATTTCATTTACTTAGTTATCATGCCAGAAAACTTAGTGGTATTCTTGCATTTTTCTCACTTCTCTATTCAATCTAGCAACACACACACTCAAGGTAACTCTATGATATCACATGAGTGTAATTTATTGCACTACTTTCACCTTAGTTTAAAAAAACATGACCTCTGTTATTCTTTTGAAACAAATATGTATTTTCTCAGTGTCTTTATTGCCTTCAGTCATTTTTAGTATGCTATTGAAAGTTGAAAGTTTGAACTCAGGGCCACCACTTACTCTACAAATTCTCTACTCATTGAGCTACATGCACAATTCTTTTGTGTTTTATTTATTTTTCAGATGAGGTCTTGCTCTTCCAGGGCCTCCAATGTCTCCCAATTCCACATGACTGGGTTACAGATGTATAACACCATGGGCAGCTTCTTCTTTGAGATACAGTCTTGGTAACAGTTTTGCTCAGGCAAACCTTGAATTGTGATCCTCCTAACTCTGCTTCTCAAGTAGCTAACATCACAGGTGCGTACCACTACATCTGGTTTCTATGTTTTTATTCTTCCTCCTTTTACCCAATAACTCATTATCTTTGTAGTGGAGAAATTGTTTTATATAATACATTGTATAACCACTCTCATACCCAGAACTTCAAAGCTTACTTTCTCAAACTAGATCAAACTTTGTAAGACCTACAAGACATCGTTTTGCATTAGTTACTTTTATATATCGGTGATCAAAATATCCAAGAAAATAATGTAAAGAAGGAATGATTTTAGTTCACTATTTCAGAGATTTCTGTCCAGAATTCCTGGCCCTACTGTGGTGAGGCCAAGTAGCACAAGAATATTGTTGAATGATTTCTTTACATCATGGCTGTCAGGAAGCAGAGTGATAAAATTTTTCATACATGACTTTCAAATGTACTTGCCCAGTAACTCTTAATCAATATATATTCTACCTCCTAAAATTTCTACAACATCCCCAAACAGTTCCATTAACTAGGAACCAAGCAATCAATGCATGAGTCTGTGGGGAATAGTTCAGAATAAAATCACAGTTTCATATATGATCTGTCACAGGGTTCTTCTCTAAATAATTTCCTGTGAATTTCTTCCTTTTTTTCTTCTTCTACCTTATTGAACTCATTCATGTACTTCGAAAAGCTAGACTTATTGATATGTGTAGTGGTTAAAGCCTATAATCCTAGCTACTTGAGAAGCAGAGATTGTAGGATCAAAGTTCAAGGCCAGAACATGCATAAGAGTTTGTGAGACTCCAACTCACTAATGGCTGGCAAAGTTTCAGATGTCTATTATCCCAACTAAATGGGAAAATGGCTGGGCCCTGTGGCACATGGCAGCCATCCTTAACAAAACAGGAAACTACAAGTGGGAGGACCACAGCTCAGATTGGCCTCCCTCAAGAATAAACAAGGTGGAGCTTTAAGGAGAGAGATGGGAATGACTGGAGAGGAAGGGAAGGCTAATAAAGTTAACCATACTCAATGTGCATATCTGAAGATGTGACCAAGTAACTTGGGAGATAAGTAGGGCTGAGATAGATGGAAAGGGGGAATGATGAAAGGGATGGCATTAATCAGTATGCTTTGTACTCATAAATTCACATATTAATGGGAATCCCCTTTGTACAACTACATAAAAATAGAAGCAGAGAGAGAAAGAGGAAGGAAGAGGGAAAGGAAGGAAGGAAGGAAGGAAGGAAGGAAGGAAGGAAGGAAGGAAGGAAGGAAGGAAGGAAGGAAGGAAGGAAGGAAGAAAGGAAGGAAGAAAGGAAGAAGTGGTGGCTGGTGGCCCAAAGTAGTAGAAGGCAGTCTTGCAAACTTGAGACCCTCAGTGAATCATCAGTACCACCACCTACAACCACCCAAAGAGTTTTTGTACTTGGTGATTCTTCTGTCTTCAGACACTTATTCTCTATATTGTCACATAGGTTCATTTTGTTTTGGTCAATTTTGCTTGAGGCTAAATATTATTAACTAAACTCAAGTGAATATCATCTATTTATTCATTATTCTTTTATTTGCATTATTTTCTTCACTTATTACAGTTTAACTTTCATCATATATAAGATATACATGCTGTGTGTATACATACACTTATGTGTATTTCTTTCTTTCATTTTTTTGCCAGTCCTGGGGCTTGAACTCAGGGCCTGGGAACTGTCATTGAGCTTGTTTTGCTCAAGGCTAGCACTCTACCACTTGAGCGACGGCACCACTTTCAGCCTTTTCTGTTTATGTAATACATAGGAACCAAACACAGGGCGTCATGAATGCTAGGAAAGCTCTCTACTACTAGGCCACACTCCCAGCATGTATTTATTTTTTTATTATTCCTTCCTCAGCATTAAATAATAAGCTACTGAGAAGAAGAATCTTTTCTTTTTCACAGATTCATTCTTAATATCTGGAGTAATTCTAAGCACCTAATACTTAATAAATATCTGATGAAAGAACAGAACTGTAATTTATAACACACATATCTTTTATTGTCACCACATATTTAGACTTTAGTTATTGAAAGGTAATAGTAAATTTTACTAATATTTTCCACTATGATGAAACATTTTGTCAAAGGATTTTTCATCAAAGAATCATTAGAGCTAGCCTTCATCCTTAACTTTCTGTATATCACCTACAAGTGGTTGTTTGATGTATTCTCCAATGTTTCTACTGCTATTTTCATTAATAAGGAATTTACTGCCACATATGGAAACTCATAAGGCATTGAAAATTGTTTCTAATCTTGAATACTTGTTTCTTTAAATGTCAGTAGATATGGGGACAAGCTGACCATAGACTGAAACCTAAGTATTGTTATTCCTTCTGTGATATGGATCAAGTTATTTAACTTTTTGGAACCTTAGTTTTTCTAACTTGTAAATGTAAATATTTATCCTTACTACATAGTCACTAGAATATATTATCAATAGATAAATTATACATGCATCTAGTATGTACATAGAATGTAATGAATAAATATCCCTTGAATTAATATTTCTCTGAATTGAAATTTTCTTTTTGTATATGATAGACACATGTTACATTAAGTCCATTTGATAAGAATTGTATTCCTTGAGATAGAGGCTTAGATTTTCATTTTATTCCCAGCCCCTAGATTTTCATTTTATTCTCTGAAGCTAGAGTGATGTTACCTGTTTACCTTTCCTATAGAAATGAAGAGTGTCCCATTTTACCTCCTCCTGGGGATGCTAAATACTAGGTATCCACATACTATTAGTTTTCTTTTTTTCCTTCTTTAAAATTATTTTTGGTGAAACTAGATTGACTAAACGTATACTCTCTTCTGGTTATTTTGAAATAAGTTATTTTTTATTCTTCAGACCAGTCTGTACTGCCCTCCTCCTAATGATAACTTTCTATTGTATCTAAGATGGTATGCTACATTACTCTGGCTAGCCTTTTCTGCTGCATTACATTCTTCTTACAAACATTTTTGTCTGAGATGACCTAGAACTACCATCCCCAAAATGTCAGCATCTGGTGTAAATGGCTGTCAGGTATACCACTTTCTGCAGTTCTAGTTAAGACAGGGTCTCATGAACTTTTTGAATCATCTGGCTTCAAACTGAAAATCTTCCAGATTACTGCCTCTGGAGTACCTAAAATTATGGGCACAAAATACTGAGATCCAATTCTACTCAGGAGCTTAAAAAAATTAGCCAGGCATGTTAGCAGCCTTCTTGTCTTTGGGTATAACAGGATTGAGTGTAATAAGATGCAGAGCTCACATACTTTGTTAAATAATTTGTATGTTGTCTTTGGAAACATGGATAAAGCTAAATCTATACTGATCTGGGAGAACTAAGTAATTTTTAACAAAAACATGATATGTGTTTGTTCCATTTCCTAATTCACAAAAGAAGGAAGTGCTATTCTGACACTGACATCTCCAGATACCTTGTTTTATGGTTATTGAAAGGATTAAAATGGAGCTTTGTGACTGAGAAATATCGCTTGTATATAAACAGCTAAGAAAAATTTAAATATGTGTTTATACAAAAACTTGGAAGTGAATGTTTATAGCCTCAGTATACAGAATCATCCAAAAGTGGAAACATCAACTTTTCAAAAACTGGTGAAAAAAACATGCAAATAGGTATACCAATACAATGGAATATCATTTGGCTCTATTCCCAGCCCCTCTAAGGAACAAATGAATCATTCTTGAAGAATATGCTGCAACATGTATGAATGTTGAAAACATTGTGAAAAATGAAGGCTTTTTATTGCTACTGCTACTTTGTCTTTCCCTTTATCTAACAAAATGATTGCTTACAATAAATCTTTTGTGTTACTGACTCAATATCTGTTTCTTGGAGAAACCAAACTGACACTGGTGGAGCAAAGAATTAAACACACACATTCTTATAAAAAATTAATACATAAAATGTTCTTTTGCTTATCCCAATGAGACTAACTACATGATATTAGCTAGATAACCTGGTATTACCATAGTCCAGACCATATATAGCCCCGTGATGCCAATTTTATAGGAAAAATACATGATACACTCAAAAGATAGTTAATCACCTGGCAAAAGTAATGAAATGAATGAAGAGTGTGCTGGATATTACCACTTAATCACTGGTTCCTAAAAAAATTATTGTGAGCTTTCAGTGGATATAAACAAAACTTTGTCTTAGCCCCACACCATTTAAATAACTAATGGAGACAAATGTCATTAATCCTCAGTGTCCTGCACTGACAGAATAGAGGTTGGAATTGGATTTGAAGTGAAAGCCAAGAAGATGCAATTTTCATAGTGAAGAGAACATCAAAGGAAGACAGATTTTCTGGCATGAGATGTGTGACCTTGGATGTGAAGAAATCTGCAGAACCAAAAGGCAATACAGAACTGTGTCTGGTGTCCATTTTTGCCTGAAATCTCTAGATAAACAGGATCAGTTGTGAACTCTTTCCTACCAACACCCTAAATTTAAAACTTGTAGGAAGATATATTTTTAAAGTGATGAAATGCACACACGTACAAAGCAGATATTCCAGACATCAGTACCAGCATGAAGTATGGCACCAAGGTGAGAGATAGCATTGTATTTAGTGGAGGCAAAGAAATATTTGTTGGGGACTGAGTCATTTTGCTGTAAAATCTAAGGCAGGCAGGTAGGAGCAGGAGTGATCATAACTGCAGAGGTAGAATATACCAGGTCACACATAGTCTTGTATGTCAAGTGTGCCAAGTTTAGGAGTAATCATGATTTAGTGATGTGTTTCATTGTATATGTAAAAGTGACGGTTAAGGTGGTGTTTATGATTTTACATTAGTAAGTCTAAGTCATTCTCCAAGGTCCTGTACATATTTGTCAAAATGCACAACTTCATACTTTGACACATGTACATCCTAGAAATACACTAGACTTTAGAGTAGTTGGCCTTCCTTAGATTTCAGTATTCTTGTCTAAAAATTGCGCGTGACCTCTGATTCCTCCAATCTACAATATTATGATTCTGTTCTTAATAACTCATCTAGACCAAATTTAGATGATGGCTGTGGCATCCAAATGTACTTAACCAGTACCATTACTGTCTATACCAGTAATATGAAGTAGTTAAGCAATTAGCAATTAAATTTGACAGTTTAGGTTGAATTCCAAAGTAGATTTATTTAAATTGGGTCAACTATCTAGATAATTCTTGTCTACTGTCTGAAAGGTGTACTATTGAGTTTATATATACTGTTTCAAGCTAGTACTTGGGTATTGTATTTGAAATCTGATGCCTATTTTGCATTGGTCCCAAAGCGTCAAGAAGCAATGTCCTGTCAGGCTTGATGATATTTAACCATACTGGAAATGCCCTTAGATAACCTCAGTCTTTATATCTGACAGCTTATTGGGTCCAGGAATGCAGCATTGGCAGGCAGCTGCATAATCAAGTGGTCTACTGGGGCTTTCTAAACAGGCATACTTTCAACCAGTTCTTTCTCAGCTAACCAGCTCTCTGATGACGTTGATAAGCTGATTTTTTTTTCAGCAAATCATAACTGCAAAATTATGAAGGTGGAATTGTAGAGATAAGTACTGTCTTGTTTCTCGGATAAATTATACAATCAAATAATTGAAAATTTGAATAAACCTTAGAAATTATCTCATCAAAATTCCTTATTTTACGAAAAGGGAAATCATAGGCCAATTTGCTTCTTTCAAAGTCACAAATACATGTAGTCAGCTATATTTCCTCCAAATTGTTGACCAGGATTATATACTTCACTTACTGTGAAAATGTGATTTTTTTCCAACTTAACATTCTGGTACCAGTTAGATGATAAACATCTAATTGTACTCTCTAATGGAATTTTGTGTGAGTGTACTGAAAAGTCAATTACTTAGCTATGCCTCAATGTCCTCATTGTTACTTAATATTGATCCTCTGGAATCTTTGTGAAAATTTGTTCAATGTTTTATCAACAATGATTATTGAGACATTATTGTTGTTGAAGTGAATAAGCCATATTATCTGCTTTGAACAGTTTGTTTTTTTGGGGGCTGAGGGGTAGTCACTTTAAAAATCAACTGCATTTTAAATGTGACAAGCAATTATAAATAGGACCAAAACAAGAAAGAATTTAGTTCCATGTGATGAATTTTAGATAGAGAGAAAGAGACACTTGAGCTAGGGAAGAAGGAATGTATGACAGGCACTTAACTGAGGACAGACATGAGGAAGGACATTCTAGGGAGGGTTGAGTCAAAGTCATTGAAGTATGGAAGAGTATGACATGTTCAGAAATTGATATAGCCAGAGGTTATAGAGTTTGGATGCAAAGTGATCTAGTAAATAGGACTGAGAAGGGCCTTTAAGAGCAGTTTAGTTCATAGATTGGTATACTAGTCACCCTTCTGTCCCTATAAAAAAATGCCTAAGATAAACTTATCACAGGAAAGGATTATTTTGGTTTACAGTTTGATAAGTTCCAGTCCATGATAAATTGGATACATTCTTTTGAGTCTGTACCAGGCAGCAAGCATATTATGACAGAAACACATGGTGGTCCAAAACTATGACCTCATGGTCAGGAAATGAAAGAAAGAGAGGAGGAGCCAAGATCCCACAATCTCCTTTTAGGACATGCTCTTGTGATTCACATTCCCCTGCCCCTGTTCAACTCTCAACAGTTTACCTCCTCCCAATAGCTCCACAATAAAGATCATGCCTTTAGTGCATAAGTCATTGAGAGTTGTTCTAGATCTAAATTCTATTTGTCTTGTTTCTATTGTTCTATAGATGTTAATGCATAGATATATGTGAGCATGACCAGGTTCAGAAAGCCAGCCTTGTAGCTTAGTGTATGGATGGAGTGAATGCATGAAGATCATTGTAAAACCTAATTAGGTACACTATTAAACCTGAGCACAGGAAATAGTTTTATTGTTGCATGTCTGTCTGTATTTACTTGGCTTTAACCCCTACCTAGAAGAAACTGCATCTCAATACATTTTCTGTGGCTTTAACAAAGTATCAGAGTTTGAGTAATACATAAACAATGGAGGTTTACTAGGCTTATGTTTCTTTAAAAAAATTTTTTATTAGTTATCTTTAAGTACTTGTACAAAAAAGTTGCCACTTAACAAAGCAGTTTATGAAATGCATCTTGATCGGTGTAACCCCTTTCACATCTGGCTCCTCCAAAGACTCCTTACCTTAATAATTTTTTCTAATATGTAAATTACATTATTTTCTTTTAAAATTGTTATTGTCAAACTGATATACAGAGCGGTTACAGTTTCATACTTTAGGCATTGGATAAATTTCTTGAACTGTTTGTTACCTCCTCCCTCATTCCCCCATCTCCCTTCCCCTTTCCCTTTCCCCCCATGAGGTGTTCAGTAGATTTACACTAAACAGTTTTGCAAGTATTGCTTTTGTAATCATTTGTCTTTTTTACCCCGTGTCTCTCTATTTTGGTATTCCCTTTCACTTTCCTAGTCTTAATACCTGTATACACGGTTTCCAATGTACTCAGATAAGATACAGACATAGTGCAGGTACAACCACAGGAAGGGGATACAAGAAGAGGGACAAGGTAACAAACACTACAAGAAATGTATCCATTGCCTAACGTATGAAACTGTAACCTCTCTGTACATCAGTTTGATAATAAAAATTTGAAAAAAAAGAAGATAATCAATAATAGAAGCTATGGTTTCACATCCCATGTTGAAAGTAATTGTAACAGTGATATAACAGTCATTTCCATAACATGGAGTTCATTTCACTTAGAATTATCTTATGCATTCATAGGGGCATAGCTATTAGGCTCTTGTGATCCTCTGCTGTGACTAGCCTAAACCTGTGCTAATTATTCCCTATGAGGGAGACCAGAGAGTCCATGTTGCTTTGGGTCTGGCTCACTTTACTTAGTATAATGTTTTCCAAGTCCTTCCATTTCCTTACAAATGGGGCAATGTCATTCTTTCTGATAAAGGCATAAAATTCCATTGTGTATATGTACCACATTTTCCTGATCCATTCATGTACTGAGGAGCATCTGGGTTGGTTCCAAATTCTAGCTATGACAAATTGTGTTGCGATGAACATTGTTTTGCTGGTGGCTTAAGTGTGTTCTTGTTTGTGGTCTTTTGGGTAGATGCCCAAAAGTGGGTCTGCTGGGTCATAGGGGAGCTCTATGTTAAGTCTTCTGAGGAATCTCCATACTGCTTTCCAGAATGGCTGAACCAGTTTACATTCCCACCAACAATGAAGTAGGGGTTCCCTTTTGGACACATCCCCTCCAACATTTGTTATTGTTAGTTTTCTTGATATAGGACATTCTTACTGGGGTGAGATGGAATCTCAATGTTGTTTTGATTTGCATTTCTTTTATGGCCAGTGGCCAGAGCACTTTTTCACATGTCTCTTAGCCATTCTCATTTCCTCATCAATGAAGTATCTTTTTAAGTCTTTAGCCCACTTTTTGAGGGGGGCTATTGGTTCTTTGTGGTTTTGTTTTGGAGGAATGTAATTTTTTTAGTTCTGTATATATTTCAGATATGAGGCCTTTGTCCATTGTATGGCCAGTAAAGATTTTCTCCCAATCTGGGGGGTTTCTGTTTATCTTGCGAGCTATGTCCTTTGCCCTGCAGAAGCTCTGCACTTTGATGCAGTCCCATTTGTCCATCCTTTCTTTGATTTGTCCCATTTCTGGGTCTTTGTTAAGGAAGTTCCGTCCTGTGCCAAGGAGCCCAAGTGTTTCTCCTACTCCTTTCTTTAGTGTTTTCAGGGTATCTGTTTTAATTTCGAGGTCTTTGATCCATTTGGAATTGATTTTGGTGCAGGGTGATATATAAGGATCTAGTTTTAGTTTGTTGCATGTGGTGAACCAGATTTGCCAGCACCATATGTTAAAGAAGCTGTCTTTCTTCCATCCTATTTTTTTAGCTCCTTTATCAAAGATTAAGTAGGCATAGTTCTGTGGGTTCATTTCTAGGTCTTCAATTCTGTTCCATTGGTCTTCAGGCCTGTTCCAGTGCCAATACCAAGCTGTTTTTATTACTATAGCTTTATAATACAGCTTGAAGTTGGGTATTGTAATTCCTCCAGCACTGTTCTTTCTCCTTAGGATGGTTTTTGCTATTCTGGCCTTTGGCAATATTGCCATTTTAATTACATTAATCCTCACAATCCAGGAACATTGGAGGTTTTTCCATTTCCTTAGTTCTGCTTTAATTACGTTTTTCATGTTTTTAAAGTTCTCATCATAGAGGTCTTTCACTTCTTTGTTTAAGGTTATTCCTAGTTTTTTTTTTTTTTTGAGGCTATTGCGAAAGGAGTTGCTTTCCTGATTTCAGCCTCGACATTCGTGTCATTAGGATATAGAAATGCCATTGATTTTTGAGGGTTTATTTTATATCCTGCAACTTTGCCAAAGTTTTGGATCAGCTCTAGTAGCTTGGGAGTAGAGTCTATGGGGTTGTTTAGGTATAGGATCATGTCATCTGCGAAGAGAGAAAGTTTAGCTTCATCTTTTCCTATTTCGATCCCCTTTATATTTTTTCTTGCCGAATTGCTCTGGCTAGGATTTCTAGTACTATGTTGAAGTGAAGGGGAGAGAGCAGACATCCCTGTCTTGCTCCTGATTTTAAAAGGAATGGCTTTTGTTTTTCACCATTTAGAATTATACTTGCTGTTGGTTTGTTATAGACTGCCTTGATTATATTCAGGGATGTTCCCTGGAATCCCAGTTTTTCCAGGACTTTTAGCATAAATGGGTGCTGGATTTTATCAAATGCCTTTTCTGCATCCAGAGATATAACCATGTAGTTCTTTACCTTGCTCCATTTGTGTGGTGGATTACATTAATTGACTTGCATTTATTGAACCAACTTTGCTTCCCTAGGATGAATCCAGTTTGATCATGGTGTATGATTTTTTTTTGATGACTTGTTGAAGTCAATTGGCCAGAATTTTGTTGAGAATTTTTGCATTTATGTTCATCAGGGAAATCGGTCTATAGCTCTCTTTCCGTGATGAGTCCTTGCCTGATTTTGGGATGAGGATTATACTGGCTTCATAGAATGCCTTTGGTAGTGAATTTTCTCTTTCAGTTTCATTGAAGAGTTTGAGAAATTTTGGTGTGAGTTCTGTTTTGAAGACCTTGTAGAATTCTGCTGTGAATCCGTCTAGACCAGGGCTTTTCTTGGATGGGAGATCACTAATTGCCATTTCTATTTCAATGATGGACATGGGTCTGTTCAGAAGGTTTAAATCTTCATGGTTGAATTTGGGGATATCAATTTTTTTGAGGAAATCATCCATTTCTTCCAGGTTCTCGAATTTGTTGGCATAAAGTTTGCAAAATAGTCCCTTATTGTGTTCTGAATTTTGTTTGTTTCTTTGGTGATGTTATCTGTTTCATCTCCCATCTTGTTTATCTGGGTTTGCTGCTTTCGTTTTTTGGTCAGGTTTGCTAGGGGTCTGTCTATCTTGTTAATTTTTTCCAAGTACCAACTCTTCCTGTTGTAGATTCTTTCGATGTTTTTTTGTCTCTAATTCATTTAATTCTGATTTGATTTTAATTATTTACTTCTGTCTATTGACTTGAGATTTGTCTTGTTGTTCTTTCGAGGAGATTAAGGTGCTTCCTTAAGTTGTTGAGTTGCTTTCTCTCCAGTTTGTTGATGTAGGCACTCAGAGATATAAATTTCCCTCTGAGTACTGCCTTTGCTGTGTCCCAAAGGAGCTGGTACTTTGTGTCCTTATCTTGGTTGAATTTCATAAACATTTGAATTTCGGTTCTAATTTCTTCAATGACCCACTGATGGTTCAGGAGCCTGTTGTTTAGTCTCCGTGTATTGTAGGATTTTCTGTGGTGGCTGTTTGAGTTGAGCTCTAATTTTATTCCATTGTGGTCTGAGAAAATGCAGGGAATGATTTTGATACTTCTGAATTTGTACAGATTTTCTTTGTGCCCTAAGATGTGATCTATTTTGGAGAATGTTCAATGTGCTGCCAAAAAGAAAGTGTATTCAGTTGTTGATGGATGGAATATTCTGTAGATGTCAGTTAAGTCTAGTTGGCCTATGCAGTTGTTTAGTTCTGTGGTTTATTTATTCAGTTTTTGGCATGTTGATGTATTCAGAGGTGATAGTGGAGTGTTAAATTCCTCAACTATCAATGTGTTTGGGTCTATTAGTGTTTTTAGAGTCAGTAGTGTTTATTTGATGAAGTTGGGTGCTCCTTTATTTGATGTGTAGATATTTAGGATGGTTATATCCTCCTGAAGGAGAGATCCCTTTATTAGAATGTAGTAACCTTCTTTGTCTCTTCTTACCGCTTTTAATTTGAAGTCAATTTTATCTGATACTAGGATTGCAACGCCGGCCTGCTTATGGGGGCCATTTGCATGATAGATTAGATTCCAGCCTTTCACTTTTAGAAGATGTTTACTTTGCTGGATAGATGTGTCTCTTGGAGGCAGCAGAAAGATGGATCTTGTTTTTTGATCCAACTTATGAGCCTATGTCGTTTGATTGGAGAATTAAGTCCATTAATGTTGAGAGTTAGGATTGAGAGATGATCGTTTGTTCCTTTCATTATATCTAACTTGTTAAAAGCTTTGTCTTCCCATTTCTTGATCTAACATTCTGGTTTACTATTTAGGTTTCATTTCTCTGTCTGTATTGGAATCTTGATTGTTTTCCCTGTATAGTACATCTTTGAGCATTTTCTGTAAAGCTGGTTTGGTGGAGATATATTGTTTCAGTTTTTCCTTACTGTTTAAGATTTTTATTTGACTTTTGGCTATGAATGAGAGTTTAGCTGGGTACAGTATTCTTGGTTGGTAGTTATTTTTATTTAGGGTTTGGTATGTCTCATTCCAGGCTCTCCTTGCTTTCATGGTCTCTGCTGAGAAGTCCTGGGTAATTATGATTGCTTTTCCTTTATATGTTTTCTTCTCCCTAACAGGTTTAAGGATTCTCTTCTTGGACTCTATTGATCCTGTTTTGATCACAATGTGTCGGTGGGATGTCCTCTTCTGGTCTGGTAGGTTTGGGGTTCTAAATGCTTCTTGTATCTGTTTAGGCCTATCCTGGATATTTGGGAAGTTCTCAGCTAATATTCTGTTAAATAGGTTGCCTATTCCATTAACTTCTTTCTCCAAATTTTCCTCTATATTTATTAGCCTTAAATTGGGCTTCCTGATTGTGTCTTGAAGCTCCTGGAGTGATCTGTTTTGTAGATTGGATTGGTTTTGTACTGCTTTTTTATCTTTCTCCATAGATTCTAGGGAATCTTCAGCTCCAGAGAGTTGATCCTCTTCTTCAGTTAGTCGGGACGGTAAGCTAGCTACTTGATTTCAAATCTCTTTTCCTCCTGACTGGACTTTCCTGATGATTTCCATGTCCTTGCTATACTTATCTCTTAGGTCCTGCATGGACTTCTTTACTTCATTAACGTCATTAATTTGGTTTTGAGTGCTGTCTCTCAAATCTTTTAGCTGGGTAACTATCTTTTCATTTGACTCTTGAAGTTCAATTATCTTTCTATTTGTGGAGGCCATGAAATTCTCCATTAATTTTTGCTTTGCCTCCTCACCCTCTAGAATAGTTGACTGAAGAGATTCAAACTTTTCATTTATCATTTTTATCAGTAGACTTTGTAGAGCATTTGAGGGTTCTCTTCTATGTCTTTGATTGACTGCTCTGCTTAGTGCTTGTTTTGAGTGGGAGATGAGACTCCATTGTTTGCCATCATTCTTGTGTTTCTTCTGCCCATTTGGATTGGGAATGCCAATCTACAAGCACTTGTGAGCACCGTTTAAGACCCAAAGCAGACCTTACCAATCACTGTTGTGTAAATCTTAGAAGTTCACAATTATATATAGATACCTTGTATACCTGTATATAAAATAAGATTTGGTGTTCCTAAAGAATACAATTTTGATATAACAACCAACCCTGAGCCCTGTATTCAGTAGTTACTTATTTACTGTTATAACACTGTGAGTAATTTTTGTTCTTATATTAAGTTCTTTTTGGACTGGATGGCTTTGTCTTTGAACCCCTTTGATTCACTCTGGTTGAGCAGGGATACCCTCTATCCAAAACCAGTGGTAAATGGAATCTGGAGGTCCTGGAAGTAAGTCAGGAGGGTAAGTTAGAGGTAATAAAGAGAACAGAGTAAAATGTATGGGTGTGTGTGTGATGATTTGGTTTATTTTCAGTGATGTGGAAATGTGGAGAAGAGTAGAATCAGTACAAAGAACAAGGTTAAAATGATAGACAATGGAGTATTAGCAGGAAATAGTGGAGGTGTTATTCATAGGAAAGTAAATTTTTAAAGAAAGAGAATGTGAAGAGAGAAATAGAGAAAAATATTGGAAGACAAATGCACAAAATAGAGAAAAGTTACTAAAATAAAAAGAAAAAAAAAACAGAAACATGAACAATCCAAAAAAAACCTTGATAAAACAAACAGGTAAAAATGTAAAACAAAAAACCTATGACGTTTTAGAAATGGAAAAAAAAAAACACTTAAAAAATGTTAAAAAAAAATGGAGTCCTCCTTGTTTGGGTGGGCTTTCTACAGTCTCTGGTTTCCTTGGGATGGTTTGCAGTCTATTTTGCTGCTTGGCTGGTTTGACTTGCTTTTGGTTTGCAGGGAGTGGATCTGTTCTGACCCTCCTCCCCTGTTAGTGAAATCCTGGGGCTCTGTGGTTCACGCAGCTAGAATATAGGCCTTGGGTGTCCTCTGTAGATGGGGGACGTGAACAGTCTCGGGAACCGTGGCTCCTCCCGTCTGCTGTAAGGCCCCTGCCTTTAATGCCTGGCTCTGAATAGGCTGTGGACTCAGCAGGGTGGGACGCCTCTGGCCTGGTTTACCCGGCTTAGAGTTGCTTGCCTGGGGGAGGTTCCTCCCTCTTGGGGTGGGGGTGGCCTCTTGGGCAAAGCTGGCTATGGAATTCAGCTCCATTTTGGGCTGGGAATTGGGCTTCCTGTGTGACAGGACAGTTTATCTGTCTCGAGAACTGTTTGTTCTCCCATCTGGTTGCTCTGTGCCAGCGGTAGCTGCTCACCACGTTCGGTTTTAATTTAGAAATTCCAGCGGGCAGGGCGGAGCACCTCTGGCTGAGTTCACCTGAGTGTGTGAGCCGGGCCTGGGACGAGCCTCCCGCCTGGGCAGGGGGCATTCTCCTGGGCAGAGCTGGCTCTCACTGGTTGGTCCCTCTTGCCCTTTTCAAAGATGGACACTTTGTCCTCGCTTTCCCCAGTCTGGTCTGGCCCTGTGCCAGTGTCAAAGATGGCTTTTTGCTCTGGCAGTGGGGGAAGAGCTACCTCCCAGAAGCTGCTCTGTGGGCGCAAGTGAGAATGTCTTTTGTGGGGTAGTCAAGCTTTCTCTGCGATTTTGGCCTGTCCGTGCTCCGCCCCCATCTGGAGGATTTCTCCCTGGTCGCCGCTGGGTGCTTTAGCTGCTGGGAATGCTAGGCGCTGTGCCAGCGCCAGCACTGGTGTGGTGGCAGGTCGCCACCTGGAGCTCAAATCTGTGTTTTCAGGCCAGCAAAGTTGATTTTTCCTTCCTGGCCAAAATCCCTGTACTGTTAGAACTTACTTTGGCTGTCTTTCTAGGAGTAAAAGTTTCTCTGGGGTGGGAAAACTGTGATGGCGGAGGGAGCTCAGCTAGGGCTCTGCTGCTCCTTTGCCGTCTTCCCGGAAGTTCAAGGTTTAGTTTCTTGAGGCAAGGAAGTACAATGATGACATCTGGCCAGTGTCTGCTATGTCTTCTTGTTGCATAATTATACTTTGGAGCGTATCACATAGAAAGACAAATCAATTTCTTTTTAAAAAAGAATTGCCTCTTTTGTCTCAATTGTCTCTTTCTGTTTTTAAAAAGTGACTAATACCATCATGAGAGCTCTAACCTCATGGCCTTAACTAATTTTAATAACCTAGTAAAGATCCTATCTCCAGATACTATCTAACTCTGGGGATTAGTTTTAATATGCGTTTAGAAGGGATACTAATACCCAGGCCATGACATATTGCTTATGTATGCTAGTGTGCTCAGGCTGCCATACCAGAGACCCTCAGATTGGGTGGCAAAACAACAAAAATATGTTTTCTCACACTCCTGGAGGTCAGAAGTCCCAGACTGAAACACCAGCAAATTTAATTTCTGTTCTACTGAGGATTTTCTTTCTGTATTGTAGTTGACAACTTTCTGTCATTGCCCTTGTATGTTCATTTCTGTATGCATGAAGGGAGATGGAGAGAAACAGAGAGGGAGACAAAGAGAAAGAGACAGAGAGAGAAGGAAATAAGGAGAGAAAGAAGGGAGGAGGAGGTAATGGAGGAGAAGGAAGAGACAGAGAAGCGAAGGAAAGAGAAAGAGGTTGAATTTCCTTCTCCCTCACAGTAAGCATATCAGTGCTATCTAATTAGTGCCCCAGACTTATGATCTCATTTAACCAAGATGTCTCCATAAAGTGCTTGACTTCATATGATGACCCTAAGTTTCACTTAAGAATCCCTTTTCGGATGGCAGAATTCAGTCTATCCTTTCTTGATTTGCACAGCAAGTAACCCATGCTATTTATAGAAAGATATTTAATGAACAGAAACTGTATAATAATGGTAACTCCTGTCAATTAGGAATCAATGTGAACTGAGTCATATGAAGGTCTAATACCAGTCCAGGGTTTCCAATAATTAAAATTTCGTGTGTGTGTGTCTGTGTGTGTGTGTGTGTGTGTGTGTGTGTGTGTGTGTGAAGGGTGAGAAATTTGTCCTGTCCTTAAGTGGCCTTAAGTGGTTGATATATTAATTAGTGATTCTGACATGTTCCAATAAAACTTTATTTGTAAAAGTGGTATTATCATGCAAATGTTTGGTCTTACTCATGGGAAATGTATCACTAAGCCCCAATAACCACTATTTAGTCTTTTGAACTTCCTGTATTCCCAATTCAAGCATTGCATTCACTGCTTTACTTTCCTCTTATCTTTTCCCAAGAGCAGTCTCTGGATTTCTCCATTTCTGGTCTCTAGGCCCTCCTAGAAGTGGATTGTAGGTTTTGATTTGTAGGCACAAAGCTTATTCCTTCAGCTTCAGCTCCCTTTCTTATAATCTGACAGGGAATGGGAACCTTGAATAACAAACCCCTCCGCAATACTCACACATGAGAGGCTAATTGATTAAAAGCCTGCTAGATGAACAGTAAGAATCAAGGTGAAAGCTTGTAAAGCATTGCATAGAGTAAAGGTACTATAAAAAGTTCAGCAAAATTTTAGAGCTCTGGCATAGCTTTTCCAAGTATAACCTCACACATTATTTTATTTAGCACAAAGTTTTACATTGTACATTATTTACAGATGAGAAAGTAACATATATTGGAAAATAGTTTTATTTTCACTTGGAAAATATGATAAAAGTAGTTTTAATAAAATATTGGGTACAAATGATACCCATAGTTACATGCTACATCACTTGCTCTTAAAACAATGGTCTAGTGTTTGTAGAATAAGCAGCACAAAAGTGAAATAACATCCTCACAGATTTAATTTAACAAAAATATGCAATGTTCTCAAAGTCTAAATAATTTGCTAGTGTTTGTGGGATCTAGCAGAGGTAAAACCTGCTCTCTTGTCCATGAAACCAGTTTTACCTGGAATTTACAGGTTAGAAAAGCTCAATTAGCAAAATCCACAGGGAAACTTTGGTAAAGGTTATATAGTAAACATTTTGGGTTTTGTAGTTTATCCAGTCTCTGTTGCAACTACTTTACTTTGCCTTTATAGAATGAAAATCTCCCATGGTTGATATATTAATTAGTGATTCTGACATTTTCCAATAAAACTTTATTTGTAAAAGTGGACTAGTCCCTGCAATCAATACAAAACTCCAGGGTGAAGGCACACTACCTCACTATATATCAATGTATAGAGCTGAAAGATTCAGTGGACGACTGACAGGTCATTTTGTTGTACTTGGATGACAAAATACAAACTCTTAGTACATCCAGTTCTCTACTTACTGCCGTAGGTGAGCAACAGTGATACACCATTTTTTGGCTGATTTTCACTTAAATACATGATTACTAGCTTCATATGAGTCTAGTGCTTCCTAGAACTCCAAATGTATTTACTTAATACCTTCTTTACCTCTTCTTCCACAAATTCTTCCTATTCCTTATCTTTTGCCCCTGGTTCCTTTATAGCAATTACAGAGATGTCTAGATCTCCACACAAGAGAGACTTAGAAGCTGGGAGATAGCAATCAACAATAGATTTCCTATCTTTTCCCAGGCCTTTTGTTCCAGCTGTCCAGGTGACACCATATTTTTCTCAAGTGACCATTTATGTTTGGACACATGGAAGCTACATGAGCCTGGTTATTTTAGCCAAGGTTGAACTTCTTTAACTCTTTTGGAGCTCTGTTTTTGGAGGTTTCAAATCCTATCACTACCTGGCCTTCTCTACCCTATCGTATTTCTTCTGTTGTTCCTGGTAGCCAAACCTACTTCCTGCTTAAATTAACCACAAATATAGGATGCAGTGGGAAAAAATATTTTTAAAAGTACTGGAAGACTTTTAAAATATTTTAGGGCTGGAATTTGGCTTAGTGGTAGAGTGTTTGCCTTGCATGCATGAAGACCTGAGCTCAATTCCTTAGCACTACATAAACAGAAAAAGCCAGAAGTAGCACTATGTCTCAAGTGGCAGAGTGTTAGCCTTGAGCAAAAAGAAGCCAGGGACAGTGCTTAGGCCATGAGTCCAAGCCCCAGGACTGACAAAAAATTTAAAATCTAAGTTTATTTATTGTAGCAAATGATTTTTTCTAAAAAAAATTAATGTTTCATCTACTTGAAAAAAATCACTGAATTATCATGCTTGCTCTGGCATCTGCAAACCTCCTACTGTACCCATAAGCATTGAGCTTTGTTCCCAGGAGACTAGAGCAGCAATTCCAACATCAAACAGCATCAGTGACCTACAGATACTAAGGTCTGAAAAGGATCTCCAGTTATTTTTTTGAAGTATTCTGAATAGTAAAGGATTCTGTACCTACTTGTAGCAAATTGTCTACCAAATGATTGTGCTTTACAAATATATTTATAGCACTTTATTTTTGTAACAAGGCTCTCTGATATCAGAAAATAAATTTTGAAAGAGAAGAATGGGGATCCACATCCTTACTTTGGTTGTCTGTAGATTGGATTGATTATAGTAGTAGCTGACAGACATGGTTCTGACAAAATATAGGACAGTATTATTTCATTCCAAGGTTTTGTCACATATGGATTTGTGCATAACAAATGTGAAACATTTGTTTCTTGATTCCATTTGCATGAGATACAAAATAAAATAAAATATTCATTAATAAGAATTGCTTTGAAGTATAACATGTACATGCCCTGCTTAAGTATTAAAACTTTCAAGTTGTTCATAATCACTAAGATCCTATTTTTGAGCAAAGACTAATTTTATTATGACTAATAATGAAGGTTTAATGCATACAATTACTCTGAAGTGAAAGAAATAGGTGAATTATTTTTTACTATTACTGGAATTTGGCTACTCACTAGAATGCTTGACTGAAGACTGGATTCATGAGAAAAGCAATGGTATACTGTGACTATTTAAATGTTGGATTGTTTTACTTAGCACAAGAATACAGGAAAACAACTAAAATTGAGCAGTTATGATTTTTTTCCTTCATAGTTCTCCAAGAAAACAGAATAAATTGAATAGTATTAAAAGATACACTTATTACTTATGAATGGGACAATGTCATTCTTTCTGATAGAGGCATAGAATTCCATTGTGTATATGTACCACATTTTCCTGATCCATTCATCTACTGAGGGGCATCAGGGTTTGTTCCATATCTTAGGTATGACAAATTGTGCTGTGATGGACATAGTTGTGCTGGTGGTATGGTCTTGCTTGTAATCTTTTGGGTAGATATCCCAAAGTGGGACTGCTTTGATCACAGGAGTATACATTCAGTGGAAGAGGCTTTTCTCCATGTATTTATTCATTATGCTGAGCTAATTTGATATTGGACTGTACTTTTTTCTTGATCCTTTAAGACAGTAGACAGGTAGCAAACATAATTTGTACTCCTTTAGTTAAAATTAGTCCTATGACTGTACTGATCAGGAAGGGAATTGGAACACTTAGTCTTTCATGACTAAACACAAATATTGATGAATAGTAACAATGTCTACACATGGAACTTACAGAAATTTAGCTTTCTACTAGCATTCAAGAACACTAAGATTATAAAATATGACTACAAAGGGAATATAAAAGAAAGCCATATGTTAAGTACATATAAGCAGAGTTAATAAATACATATAGTCAAAATTTTTTTTCATGGAATACAAAAGTAGGTTTGACTATTAAACTGTTATTATTGCATTGGGCTGCCAAACAGATCAACAACAGAGTCTATCCCAAATGCTTCTTTCCAAAAACCACTTACCTGGGGCTGGGGATATGGCCTAGTGGCAAGAGTGCCTGCCTCATATACATGAGGCCCTGGGTTCGATTCCCCAGCACCACATATACAGAAAATGGCCAGAAGTGGCGCTGTGGCTCAAGTGGCAGAGTGCTAGCCTTGAGCAAAAAGAAGCCAGGGACAGTGCTCAGGCCCTGAGTCCTAGGCCCAGGACTGGCCAAAACAAAACAAAACAAAAAAAACCCCAAAACCAAAAACCACTTACCTTGCCCAAAAGAAGCCAATGAAGCAAATTACTTGACAAGTCATTTCCATGTTGTCTGAGTACTGTGTTTTGCCAGGTTATGTTATGTAGAGACTATATATAGTAAGACAAGTATAATTAGTTTCTGCGCCCAGGTAGTTCATAATTCTGGAGAGAGATAGGTATAGAAGCAGCCCTTCCTGTGTCCTCCAGAACATGCCCCAACATGTCTCATCTATGGACACATTGTCATATGAGATGGAAAGTTAGGAAGTCCCTACTTGGAGAAACAGAGACAGCAGAAGTCATGACATTGGGTCTTAGAGGATGTATGAGAACATGACATGAAATAGGTAGTTTGCAAAAACAGTAGAATTACAGAGAAATGAATGAGAAAACACACTGTAGATGAGAGTATATATCATCCATAAGGCCTTTCTTGGGAGCTGGTAGCTTGTTTCAAAACAAGAGACTTCTCAGAAGAAGAGTGGACAATAGACACATGAAGAAATGTTCAATTTCTCAGACAAAAAAGAAATGTAAATCAAAACAACATTGAGATTCTACCTCACTCCAGTTAGAATGGCCATTATCAAGAAAACTAACAACAGCAGATGCTGGCGGGGATGTGGACAAAAGGAATCTCTATCATACTGTTGGTAGGAATGTAAAGTTGTTCAATTGCTTTAGAAAGCATCATGGATGTTCCTTAAAATTCTAAACATAGAGCTTCCCTATGTCCCATCAATCCTACTACTGGGCATTTATCCAACTGACCACAAACCAGGACTCATTAAAGCCACAGGCACAAACATGTTTATTGCAGTATTGTTTCCCATAGCCAAAATATGAAATCAACCAGATGTCCCTTGGTGGATGAATGGATCAAAAAGTCTACTCATCCATCAGAAAGAATGATACTGCAACGTTTGTAAGGAAAGGGAAAGACTTGGAAAAAATTATATTAAGCAAAGTAAGCCAGAGCCAAAGAGACACAGGCCGCATGCTTTCCCTCATTTTTGGTAACAGGGTGAGCCTATAAATTTATAAGTAAACATACTGAAATATTTATGTATGTACACACACACATGCTGGGACATGATAAATTACATAGGACTCTAGACATTACATACTGAGGCCAATGGAGGTTATTTATAAGAGTAGCTGGCAAAGGCTCAATAGCTATGTGCATATGATCATATAAAATAGTATTCTATTAAACGAACGCCAAAAAAAGATATAAGAGCAGTTTTTATAGTTTCAATTTTTGCTGTTTCCATTATGTTTATAGTTTCCATTTTTGCTGTTTTTGTTTTCTTTTCCTTTTGTGTTACTTGTTAGTTTGTATCTGGGAGGGTAAAGGAGGGAACAGGAATGGTGGAAAAAGAGTGAACGAATAAAACAGTGGTACTCACTAATCACTATGTAGAAAATGAACTGGATATCTTGTGTGTTGAAACTGCTGTGGTAAACCAGGAGAGAGAGAAATGGAAGGAGAAACATCGTTCATAAAGAATTGTACTCATTACTCATTACCTGATTCATGTAACTCTAAACCCTCTGTGTACCAAATGTACAATAATAATATGTGTATATGTGTGTGTTTGCATCTAAACTTGAAATAACATTTAAATTTAAAAATAACATTTGTATTAGTCATTACAAAGAGACTATTAGATAGGAGACGATAATAGTCCTTCTAGATGCATTTAGTGTTACTCTTTAGTAATACTTGCATGAGCAGAAAAGTCTGTATTTTAAAATAGTCTATTTATATGCATTAAAAGTAGATAAAAATCCCTGAACATATGCAACTTAGAAATTATGCCTATGGATAACAAATGATTTTAAATAAATACATGTACATAGACATTTGTCACCTGGTATTGTGTCTCTTAGTTCTGGCTGCTATAACAAAATACCTATACAGTGTAAATTACAGAGTACAAATTCATTCTGCAGAGTGAGGAAGGCTGAAAAAGTCCAACCTGGAAAATTCAATGTAAAGCGAGGGCTTTTTCCTCATAGATGCTTTTGTGTATGTTTCTTCATGTGACAGAAAAGGAAATCAGCTCTATGGTGCTTCTGTAATAAAGCCATCAATCTCATTCACAAAGGTTGAGTCCTCATAGCTAAATCACTTCCACAAAGCTTTTTCTTCTGGGATCATTGTGTCTAGGATTAGATAACAACCTATGAATTTGGGGGTTCATATCAAGATTCACCCAACTTTGTTGGCAAAATCAAAGCTTCCTGGCCACAGAAAATACTATATTTAATCAACTTACTTCCACTCTATCTTATCTTTAACAACTGTAGCATGGAACATTACAGAAGGTTTTTGTTATCTATATACAAAGAAACAGAGTTCCTTCCAAGGTGTGTTGGATAACTTTCAATTCCAATTCCAATACTATATGCCATATATTTCAAAGACTTTCAAAGATGAACAGAAGTGGCTTTGTACTTTAAAGTAGTCAGGGTTCAGCATGAATGCCCTGCCTTTTGCTTCTTCATTCTTGTTATTTGATTACAAGTGTCATACTCTATCTCATTCCAACAATGCTTCATTTTTTTTTCTAAATCAGCCACAATACTCCAGTGAAACTCACAATTATTTTCAGTACTGAGATACAGAGTTTGGTAAGTGATAAGCCTGTGCTAAAATCTGGCCTTGTTATTTCTCAGCTGAGCAACTTGCTAGAGGTTTTAATTAGCTTCTACATCTGTAAAATGGGAATAATAAGTAGGACCAGTATAGAGAAATCATGAAAAATTGTAAATAATCCATGTTAGGTACTGCTGTGATCTAGGTACACACTCTCAGGAAATCCTATCATTATTGTTGTTGACACTAGCCTTTGTGTTATACCCTTGGGCACAAATAAACTGAATTCCAGGTAGAATCTTTCAGAAACAATGCTTGCTTTAACTGTATTTTTTGAGTCTTTTCCTTTGTGGCACTCAGATCAAACCTTTCCTATTGAAAAAAAAAAACCTAGGATGTTGCAAGTGCTTACTTCAATTGTCCTTAAAAGAAGGCAAAAGAGCATCATGATGTTTTAATAAGAGTAAATTCTGTATCAAAGACACCAAGAAGCATGCAAGTACACATTGGATGAGGAATTTAATTGGATCTTAAAGCTCTCTTCTCATTCAATGACTTAAAATTATATCATATGTTTTAGAAAATGGCCTGAAATAAAAGAAAAAGTAATCAGATTTTAGATACCTCAGAGACTTAGATACTTTACCACACTCTTTCTCAAGAAAATCCATATGCCTTCTATGATGATGCTGTTTATAAATTTGAAGAGATAGATTGATAGATAGTGCCACTTAGAACACTATGTTCTAAGTGATGTTGATGTGGTGATAGATAACTTCTTACTTCATAAAGCCCAGTTGTATAAATCAGGACCTGATGGAGAGGATTGGAGTGAATGCAATGGTCATGTGGATGTTTGAGATATCATCAACCTATGTAGAAGGTGTATAAATGTAGTACTACAAGGTTTACAAACAAGAGTGACATGAAATTTGATCATCAGAAGTATAGCCTGAAGCGAAGTATTCTACTTCTAACCAGTGTCTGCTTTCTGTCACTGTTCCTTAATAAATCCTTAGACCATATATCCTTTTCCATTGGCCATTAAGTGGGTCCATGTAAACCATGTTGTGGCCAGTAGAATGTATGCTGAGGTAGATGAGTTGCTATCACCTTTCAAGATGTCCTCTACAACTTTCCTCTCTCATTTGCCAATCAACAACAACAAAAACAACAACAACAACAACAACAACACACACACACACACACACACACACACACACACACACACACACACAACCAATGGAGGGTTACCAGACCGTAGAAGACAGTGAGAACATTAGAAGAAATGATTATTTCACTCCAAGTACTTTAGTGACTGACTACATAAAATGGAAACAACTACTGTTGACTCAATGAAACTTTGCAGGAGTGAGAAAATGGAGAAAAGTTAGAAAGTGAGAAAATTGAGTCAGGCATTAACTAAGACTGACAGCATTGTACATACATACATACATATATGTACATACATATTTGTATATACATGTGTTCACATTCACATATGTATATGCATACATGCCATACTCATTCATATATACAGCTGTACCCTCATTTATAATTTTAGTGGCATAACATTTATAACACAAGGCTTTTGAGAATAGTAATGTCAAATGTCTAGCAGTGTTTGGGCCACTGTAAGCATTTGATACATATACTGACATTTACCCTCAACTAGGCACATCAATTCATTGTGGCCTCTAAAGTTCTTTTTCCTTCTTGCTTTCTGACAATAACATCTTTATGTGATAGAAATATTGACCTTTTACAGTGAGTTTAAGTTCTTTTAAATTGTTACAGATACAATATAAATGACCTTGTGGTTCATTCTTAAATAATGTGAGGCTTTCACCATTGTAAGCACTGTGAAAGCTCACCAATGCCTTAATTTCTGCTTCTCTCAGAAAACCAAAAATGCTATTTTTGTTTGAGGGGAGAAATATGTTATTCAGTCTTGGGACTATAAGAAAACATTTTATTGACTGTAAATTGTTTGTGAATATATATAATCACAGTCAACATCTCAGCACTAAACAGAGGAGGCGGGAGGCAGGTTAGAACTAAGTATAGATTCATATCTCCAGCCAGAAAGTGATTGGCCTGGTTTGGACTCCTGCATTCTGCAATAGATTCATTTTTTCTTTGTTCCAGCAAAGACATACTCTGATAACAAACAACTGTATTTCCCATAAAAACTCACTGAAATAAAAAACACACTATGGTAGACTATTCATTATTCTAGAAAGGATTAGTACTTTTGATAAAATAATTGTATAGAGTGTCACACTTAAAATTCCATTGATATTCCACATATTCAGATAAACAAAACATCAGAAAAGTGAATAGGTGCAGATTCTGTTCTATCAATCCATTAAATTTATGTGACACACATCTTAATAAAAGTGTGAAAATAGAAGAAATATTCAAAATCCACTTTTCTACAGATTTTTATTTTTACTATCTTTAAGTAGTTGTAGAAAGGTGTTATTATGTAACAAAGTAGAATATGAATACAGTGCATCTTCGTCATGTCATCCCTTTCAAAGTTCTCATCCATCCCTCCCAACACTCCTCTTCCTTTACTCTTCTTAATTTTGTAGGATGTACATTGGATTCGTGACTGTATTCTCCTGCTCTTGTCTTCTTCATCTACTCCTTTCCACTTGATGCCACCCATCCCTTTCATGTACCACTTCTCTTCAGATTCTTTTCTCAGCTCTCTTGTTGTTTAAAAATAGTTATAGTGATGCTTTATTCAACATTTGTGAACAAAGTAAACTGGTTGCATCTGCTGTTTGAGTATCTTCTGTTTGTGTATCCTCCAGTCCTACCTAATAAAATCAATTCTGTTTTTAAAGTTCATTGTCTGTGCTATGGATTTAATTCAGGCTGGTTTGAATACTTCTGCAAACACTTGAATGAGATACTATGTCTCCTTATTCTTCCATGTGGGAATGCTTCCTTGGACATTTTTTAACTTCAACTCTTCATCCTTTGTATATTTGTTTCCGGAGCTTTGGTACTTCTACCAATTAAATACCTTAACTCTCTTATTTTTAACACTCACAGTGCCTAATACAATTCCGTGTGTATAGTTCATGCTACATATAGTAAAAAAAAATTAAATCCACCAACAAAATGCAAGTCATTTATTAGAATGACTGAAGGACTCAAAAAGAAACTTCTCCAAATAATTTACACAAATAATAGAACACATAAAAAGTGCTTTAATATCAGTAGGCATGGAAATGTAAGTCAAAACCACCATGAAATATCATTTATGCTCTTTAGGGTGGCTATTATCAAAAATAAAATCAAGTAAACATTAGCAAGAATGTGGAGAAATTACAAGTCTTATGCATTACTACTGGGAACATAAAATAGTGCAGCTGTAGTCAAAAATAGAATTGTTGTGATGCGATAATTCCACTGCTAGGCACATATCCAAAGGACTTGAAAGTAGTGATTTAATAGACACTTAAACACCAATGTGTGTAACAGTACAATTCACAATACCACCAAAGTGGGAAAACATTTTCCACCAACATATTAATGGATGAGGGAATAAATGAATGAATGAAAAGAAAATCTAATATCTGACATAATATTAATGTAACATGAAACATCATACTAAGTAAAAGAATCTCAACACCTAAGGGCAAACATTATGATGATGTATTTACATAAAGTGGGAACATTTACAAACAGAAAATCATAATAGAGATGACCATATCCTTAGTGTAAGAGAAAAATACTATATATAGTTTCTGTTTGGGATAACAAACAAGATCTGAAAATGTATCATGTTTATGTTTGGACAACATTACTAATATACTTAAATTAAATTGTACTCAACATAGACAATAGGCTATAAGTTTTTTTTAAGTATTTTTTATTAGCATCAAGTATTTGTACAAAAAAATTCATGCAGTGTTTCTAGGTCAGATTCACCTTCTTTGTTATTCTCCTTCATTCCTTCTCCCTTTTTCCCAAACCAATTTCAAAGTGATTCATTGTTTCTTTTTCTCACATGAACATAAATGGGTAATAGGTTAATTTTATAAAATTATTTAGTTATTGTAAAGGTAATGTACAGAAGGGTTACAGTTATGTAAGTCAGGAAAGAGCACACTTCTTTTTGAACAATATCACTCTTTCCCTTGTTCTCTCCCAGTTTTTCCCCGCCTGTCCCCACCTACAAGCTGTAAAGTTCATTTTAATATAGTTTCTCATAAGCATTACTGTTGCATTTGTTCACACTTTATCCCACCATTTCTGTGGCCCCCAACACTCCCAAGACAGATAAATGAGCAAAGAAAACAAAAGGAAATGAAATCATAAACAGCAACAAAAGAACCCTCTTGTTTCCCTTTCCTGGAGCTTATGTCAATAAATATTATTTGGTATGGTCAGATGTACATAGCTATTGTGCCTGTGTGATCCTCTCTTTAGAATATCCTCCTTTGATTTCACTCTGTGTGAATGCATGGACCAATGCAATAACTTTGATTTACATTTTCCCTTAACTAATCCTTAGAAATTATAAATCACATTTAAAGTTAGGATTTAAGCTACATAAAATGACTAGTGATATAGGCAGAAAGGGATGAAGAAAACATTAAAAATCAACAGATATGCGGTCAACTTTGGGGTGCTCTTGGGACAAATATCAAACTCTTTAATTCTTCAAGCAAGATTATCTAGTACCTAACACAAAGGGTAGTTTTCAGTGGCAAAATCTAAGGAGAACAGTTAATACAGTTCAGTACACATTAAGTTCTCCACCAGTATCTCTACCGTTATGATTAATGGACAATAACTGAGTATTTCTTATGTACTTAATGTAAACTGTACTGAGAAGATTACAATATATATTCTACTAGTAAGAGCGAAGATATTTCTAAGCAAGGGGCAGCCATGAGAGGCAGATTTTTAGCACTTAAATACTGAAATTTAGGAGCAGAGTGAAAAGGAAACAGGAACTTTGGGAATAAAATAATTGGTTAAATGGTAATTAATATAAAACAGTGCCCTTTCAGAAAATGAAGGCTTCCAGGTAATATCTTGTCACATCACTTTAAAATGATGAAAGATATGTCTATCGATACTATACAAATCAACAAATGATAAATATCTATAGAACAAAATATCATTACATGAATTGGAAGACAGTTTGAAATTGTAATGCCTATTTCAAAACTATCCAAATGTCAAAACTAATCAATTCCTATTCCTTCTACAATATTACTTTTCTCTCATATGGAGTATAAAACATACAAAATAAAAAATTGAAAATAGCTTAAAATCCCAAAGATAAAATAAACCTTACTGATTAAAAATAAATTACAAATTTTAAGTAAGGTGATTTAGCCAATGAATGAAATAATATTTTGAAAATATTAACATTTTCTAAAATCACCTTCAGATAAACTAAAATCATTAGTTAGTGAACTCATGTCTGATAATATTGCTTTTTAGCATTTTACATTAAAATAATCCATTTAGACACAGGAGCAATGCTTTTAAATTCATACAACATTGAAAACCTGCAGAGTGAGTACAACTATCTAAAAATCAATTAAGCTTTTAATTCAAAAATGAATACAAATTATCAACACAAACACACTTAGTAACCACAGAATTTATCCAACATCCAGGAAAAAATATTTTAGATGAAAAATAAATTGACCGTAAATGAATAAAATAGTTTGAAAACCCTGTAAAATTGCCTCCAGGAACACAAAATATAACAGTATGTATACATGTATAGGTGTGTATATCTGTGTATGTGTGTGAGAGACAGACAGAGGGAGAGACACAGCACTATTTTGAGCATGTGTACATTTGTACAGTTACAGGAGATATTCAGTTTTGGTACATACGTTGCTTTAGCAGGTATGATTATGATTGTTTTTATTAATTTGCTGATTTCTTTTTTCTATTTTATTTTCAAATTATTTCTTTTATACCTTTAAAAATGTATTTATTGTTGTAAAAGTGTTGTACAGAGAAGTTACAGTAACATGAGTCAGGTAATGAGTACAATTTGTTTTGAACAATGTTACTCCATCCTTCACTCTTCTGATTTTTCTCTCCCATCTTCACACACAAATTTGTATAGTTCATTTTCAATATAGTGTCCAGTGTACATCACTGCTGCATTTGTTCATCTTTTATCACACCATTTTTGTGCTCCCCCTAGTCCTCCCAAGGACAGATAAACAACACAAAAGGAAAACAAAAACTGCAACAAAGAAAAAATGCTCTTTCCATTTTATTTTGCTATTTATATTATTTTATATGAGCGTATGCGCATAGCTTTGTGATTCTCTCCTGAGAATATCCTCTTTTGGTCTCACTCTGTGTAAATATCTAGAGACCTGCAAAATTTATCATGTTCCAGTGTATTTTTTTCCCATTTACCATCTAGTGTGTTTACTTGTAGATTGTAAGCATATCCTAGTTACCACAAATGAGGGAAATCATGCCACCTATATTTCTTTGGATCTGTCTTACTTCACTTAATGTATTTTTCCAAAGTCTTTTCATTTCTTTATAGATAATTCCCAGGAATGGAATTTCTGGGTCATAGAGAAACTTTATTTTCAGTCTTTTGAGGAACTTCCATACTGCTTTTCAGAGTGATTGAAGAAGTTTATATTTCCACCAACAGACTGAATAAATGGAATTATATCAAACTAAAGAGTTTCTACATGGCAAAGGACATACCTAATAGGATAAATAGAAAGTTCACAGAATGGGAGATTTTTACCTACTGTGTATCAGAAAATGGCTTCATATCTAAAATATACTTAGACCTCAAGAATATTAAATCGTCCAAAAATAAACTGGGCTAAAGAGTCATAGAGACTCCTCAGAAGAAAAAGAATGGTGAACAGCCACATGAAGAAGTTCGACATATTTGGCCATTAAAAATGCAAATTAAAAAACATGGAGATTCCACCTCACCCCAGTTAGAATGGCTGTTATCAACAAAACTAACAAAAACAAATGCTGGCAGGGATGTGGCCAGAAGGGAACTCTATTTTTTAATTTTTTATTTGACAATTTTCCTGCAGCTCGACCAAAAATGAATTCGAGTTGGTAGAGCCATGAAGAACAGTTGGGAGGCTGCTAAATGCTCTAAGAGTGAGGTGAGTTGGGCCAAAATACATGTTCTAAGAGTGGCTTTTCATATTCACTAATCTAAATGATCTTCACAGAAGGCTAGACTCCATGGTCACATCTTCCCCTTCACTTTGCACAGTTGTTCTGCTTACAAAATTACAAGGTTTACCACATTTTTGTCCTCAGCTTTGCACTCATGCTTTCCCCAATATCCACAAGCTTCTAAATGTCAAGGGTTTTTGGTTATTACTGTATTTCCGGAGACTAGAAGGGTCTGAAATACAGTAGATTCTCCAAACTGTTTGTCAAATAAGCAGAAACTTTACTAAATTCACTCATTGATACACATTTTTACTCACACACTCTGAAGCATCTTTTGTGAAAGATTCTTCAATAATTACAAATTATTTACTAACTGTACTGTAGAATTGAAATGGACATTCTCAGTACATAACTTCAATTTTACTATTTGTTTTTTCTGAGTGTCTACTTAAACAGATAAGATAAACTGGATTTTTCGTGAAAGAAATAAAAATGAAACCAAATCAAATACAAATATGGCAGTTTTAAAAGAATTTATCAAATTTTATCAACTAGCTATGGCTGCTTCAGTAGTGTATAAGGATTTATGGAGTGGCTCCTCTTCATCAATCAGGTTCCAACTTCTACTAGCATGTAAAGTTAAGGTACAATCATTACTACCATTTTATAAATGAAGATGCTTTGCTCAGAGAAGATGGGAAACAATCTTAAGGACATATAGGGACAAAGAAAGACAAAGCATGTGAACTTAGGTTCTCTGTCTCTGTCTACAGAATCTGTGAAGCTGATCATGAAGACAGAAATTAGAAAATTCCAAGATGTATCCAGGAATTTGAAGACCCAACTAGAAAAGATAACCTGTGTAATTTGTACTGTGGAGCCTGTGCAGATTGTACTTAGGAACTTAGATTTCATCCTCCAAGTGAGGGAAAGGTTCTATTACCCAAGAAACAGGCTAGTGTTTGTGCAGTGAGAGTTTGAGTTATTACTAGGTTGTGATTTCAGGATTATAATGTTTTATTTTTTCATAAAATAGAAAAATGTTGTTGACTGGCTGTGTCTACACATTGAAACTGCAAAAGAGAACAGATTATTGTCCAGTGTTGAATATATTATAAATCTTCTATTGGTGTTGTTCAATGAATAGATGGACTAAAACCCAGTTGCAGTTGTGCTTCAACTGCCCTGATAATTCATGAATAAACAGATGGGTTTCTTTTCTGAATTTCATGGACATTTTGACAAATGTAGATGTGCTTACTTTAGTGATGGGAAATTCAAATCATATGGGTAGTATTCTGAATAAAAACTAGTATTTCCTAACAGTCTATTTGTGCCAGGTATTATAAAATATAAATAATGTATAGCTTAATTCTTACATTCTGCTAGGTTTTATTATCACTGTCTCAAAGGTGAGGGAATTAAATTTCAAAGAGATTATTCAACTTTCCAAGGTCACTGGTCTAGTAATTAATGGAGCTGGAACTCTTTCCACTCTGCCTCCACTTCACAAACCTTCCTATCTCCCTGAAATCGCACAGCCTATTGCTGTTTCCATCCTACACATGATCCTTCTCATCCTCAGGAAGTTTTTGTTCTCTATTTACTTTGCCTTAGTAATGTTTTCTGAATCTTAGTTCTCACCTTGTCAAGAACAATCCTTCAAGAAAATTTCTCACCACCCTGCTTCCAAGAACTAAATATGTAGGGACATTTCCACTGAAAATAATTTAGTTTGTATTCCATATGCTAAGAAGAGCTAAGATAAAGGCTTTTTTTCCTGTGGTATAGATCACCTACATCATTATTATCAGTGCTGTGTGCATGTGGACCAGGAGGAGGGAACAAGGAGCTTGTTTAAATGCAAGTTGCTGGACCACATGCTTAACCTCCAAAAATAGATTCTCTGGTTCTAGGTCCTTAGAATATAAAAACATAGTTATCATTACCAAGAACACTATGATTTGAACATTAGGTTTATAGGTTCCCTGGTGACAGACTTCCCAGACACAGGCATATTGCATTCAATTTTCGACCATCTCAATAAAATAAAAACCAATATAACATACATGAGAGGGAAAGGAGAATTATAGACATACCTTTTGTTTACATTTCAAGACATTTTCCTTTGAAAGAAGCTCTAAAAATTTAATGCAAATTAATTTAATCCAAAATGGTTACAAGATTGTTTTAAGAAGATGATGCTAAGTGAAATGAACTCCATGTTATGGAAACGATTGTTATATCACAGTTGTAACTACTTTCAACGTGCCATGTGTAACTGGAGCTTCTATTATTGATGATCTTCTTGTATCACCTTCCTGTGGTTGTACCTACACTATCTCTGTATCTTATTGGAGTATATTGGAAACGGTGTATACTGGTATTAGAACTAGGAAATTGAAAGGAAATACCAAAATCGAGAGATACAGGGTAAAAAAAAGACAAACAACTACAAAAGCAATACTTGCAAAACTGTTTGTTGTAAATGAACTGAACAACTCATGGGGTGGGGGGGGAGGGAAAGGGGGAAAGGGGAGGGAGAATGAGGTACGAGGTAACAAACAGTACAAGAAATGTATCCAATGCCTAATGTATGAAACTGTAACCTCTCTGTAATTCAGTTTGATAATAAAAACTTAAAATAAAAAAGAATTAAATCTTATAGATATGTATGTTGTTAACTTGCAAACTTTTGTTCTAAAAGGAAAACTTTTGTTGAAGGAGCCTTGTTTCTTTTAGTTCTCTTTCAGTAAACTCCGTACTCTTCTCTAGCCAGGCTCACAGCTGGGGATAAAAGTTTATACCCTCCTAGCTCTTTGAAATTCTGCACAATTATTTGTGTGTTAAATACAAAGAAAAAAATTAGACTATAATCTTTGAAAAAACAATACAAATCTAAACTGAAGGCAAGTCCACCCAAGTGGCTTCAGTTAGTACACATCTACAGCCACATATTGGTTTGTGGGTACATGACTTTGGAGTATTCCTAGAAGGTGGCCTCAGTGCACTAGGGAGTAGAAGATTAATACATGCAAAGAACTACAACAGAGTGAACCATTGTGAATGCCATAAAGAAGGCATAAGAAATGAAGGTCAGAGAGAGACATCACATTCAATACTTAAATTAGAAAAGAACTGCACAGAAAAAGAGACAACGCCTGTAAAAAGAGTTACCTATATCTTTAAGATAGAAAATATTTATGTTTTTACATATTCTGAAGTATGCTCAAATGAAAATGAGCTTTGTTAGCAATGGGAATTTGTCCTTTCTTTATACACCAGTACTTACAGAATCTATAGACGGATTATTTAATATAAAAACATTCTCCATCTAATCAAATGTCAGCAATGTAAAAATTCTCAGCAAGGAAACTGTGAAAGAAATATAATAAATCATTTTAACGATAATAAAACCAAGACAAATCAAAGTCCAAGTGTCAAATATCTAGCTATGTCTGAACAATTTTGTATCCTGACAAGTAGTATCAACATAAGTCCAAAAACTTATGACAGACAGAATGTAAATATTATATTAAGCAGTTTTTCACATTTTATAGATTCTTCATTCTGAATGTGATATTTTTCCCTAGGAATTGCTTTGTTTTATTATTTCTGCCACATATTCTTGTAGAGAATTGTGTAGCTGAATACTAATTCAAAGATTCTTCTTACATTTTTTAATTCCCTGGATGGGGTTTAATTTCTTTGAGATGACAACCCAAGGTTTTTGAAATAAAGTAGAATTTAAGGTGCACGGATTTATTCTCACTCTGGGGCATCTTAAAGTCTACTGATATCAAATGTTATGCACAAATTACCTACAGGTTTAATGCTTCCCACTTTTCTTTTGTTAATGAAATGTTTGCACAGCTGCTTGCAGTATGTAGAGGAAGATTAAAACCTGCTGTCACTTTGTTAAGAGAAACCTGAGGGAGGTTTAACACATCTGGACTGGGGATTAAGAAAACTTGTTATAACTAAAATTGCCCCTTAGTTTACAGGAGCTTAGACCTGGGGATTGAAAACAGGAAGATGCAGTGACCTTTAAAATCGACCCAAATCAATTAACCCATGTACCTGTCAACTCTTCATGACTTGGACTTATGCTGTAGTCACCTTTAACACTTGTATGAATTCTTATCTCAATCAACTTTTTCATTCATTTAAGATAGTGTGAAATAACCAAGCTGAGAAAGCAGTTTCCCACCTAAATGGCAAACAGTGTTCCTGCCAGGTATATAGGCTATACAAAAGAATCTTATCTTACCTTTATCTTATTTTATAATATAAAATGAAAACCAAATCTATAAAATGACTATATTCATAATTTGCCAAACTGTGAAAAAGAGGAGTGTTCTAGACATGTACAACTCCAGCAACCCCTCATGCTCAGCTTTGCATGTATGGTCAAGCAGCACTGTGAACAGATTTGGAGTGGAATGGCATGTGAGTGCGTGAAGTCTAAAACAGCTGCCTGTTTTCTATAGCTGCATACTTTTTCAAACGAATACCTTAAAGGTAGCGTTGAGGGTGTGAAGAAGGCAACAGGCACACCAGGCTTGGAAGATTTCACATCTTGACAATTTGTGCTTGAGTGAGTCTTTCACAGCATGCTGTAGAGAAGCAGACAGGACAGCAGAGGGTCCCTGAAAGTTTAACCATGTGCCCAGGGCTAGTCAGCCTAGCTTTGAAAGTACCAGGTGTTAGTGGGAATACAGCTGACTCCATCTTGATTAGGGAAACATGATAGCAATCGTTAACATGAATTTAAATATTAGGTCAACCTGACCACAAACTTCTGCTTCTGTAAATGGGCTTGCTTAACTTTTTTTGTTTGTTTGCTCTAGCCCATATGTCAACCCCCTTTTTCCTTTATAAACCCCGGCCCGAGGACTGTTATGGGTTGGAGTTTCAGCTCCCGGATCTATGGATCTATGCTGCATCCCTCGCCGGTCAGTTTGCTTTTTGCTTTCCCGATAAAGCCATCTTTACTTGAGACTGTCTCTAAGTGGTGAACTCTTGGAGGGACATGGAATTCTCTCTCTGGAACCCCATAACACAGGCGGGGAGAGATCATGCTTTTTGTCCCAATCAATAGGGCAGGATTCCCTCAACACAAAACACTTTTCTGTGTATACTAGAGGAGACGTTGAAATCAAGAACATTGCTACTGAAAAGAGATTTGAGGGGATGGGTGGTGTTGGAAGAGGAAGGGGAAAGAGTGATGGGGGAGGCTTACAGTGATTAAGGTACACTGTACTCATAAGTTGGTGTTTTGAATTGAAACATATTTATACAAATATTTAAAGAATATTTTAAAAATTCGGAAGCAAAGACTTAACTTCTGCAAAGAATTACCTTGGTAACTTTCTCAAAATAACAAAAGTTTATTCTTTTTTAAAGAAAAGAAAGAGAATCAGGTTCAGGTGGCTCATGCTTGTAATCAAAGCTATTTAGGAAGCTGAGATCTGAGGATCAGTGATAAACCAACCCCAACGGGGAAATCCACAACCTGCTTACCTCCAATTAAACAACAAAATCTACAAGAAGAATTATGCCTCAAGTGGTAGGCAGCCTTGAGAGAAAAAAGTAATGAGTAGAGCCTAGGCTCTGAGTTCAAGCCCCAGTAATGGCATAGAAAAGGAAGAAAAGGCCTAGTGGATTGAGTTTGCACAAGTAAATCGTTAGGTTTGAAACGGTTGCAGGTTTGCTGGGTTTCAGCAGCCAAATACAACTACAGGGGTGTGGATGTAAAGGGGATCACTACATTTCTAAGTGGTAGATTTCCAAGAAGTGGTTCTTATTTATCATGCTTCTTCTGCTCACCTCTCAATTAGGAAGACACAGGAAGGCAGAATTTATCAGTAGCACAAGAAGCTTTTTAGGCTCAGGGAAGATGACGGTTAATCTGTGTTTGGAAATTTCTAAAGAAGTAATTATCTTCCCAGTTTCCACCAACAAACACTAAATGACCACACCAGCTCTTCACTCCTTGTTCTGCAAGTGCTATTATTGTTTGTCAACAGAGTGCTCTAAGGTGAAGGGCAGTTGGCTTTCAGAAGTCACTGGCTAAATTCGACTGGCAGACAAGCGACAAGACAACAGATGGACGCTGCCGGAAAGTCGTGCCTCTCTCTCAGTCCTCCTTCCCACCTGCTGCCAGAGCCTGCTGCTTTCCCTCTATACAGTCTGGTTGGTAGTTCTGCCTTCCTCTCGCCACCATAGCAATTCTCCGGCAGCTCAGCAGGCTGCTATGACGTTCTCTTCACAGCCCTTCCTGGTTCCGTCCCACTCCACAAATCTAATCCTTGGGGCTCCTGCTGAAATCACATGTTTTTAATTTAAAATGTATTGTAAACATGATGTTGAGGGGTTAAAATGACATAAGTCAGGTAATTAGGATATTTCTTTCTGCACAGTATTATCCCCTCCCTCATTTCACATATTTTTATATCTATTATTTTGCTCACTCATCACTCCCACAGACAATGTACTATTTTTCTGTGACCTGCAAGATGGCTAGAATCACAAAATGAAGTTCATTTTGGGTTGCTTAATATGAAGAAATTTTCGGAAATTGTTTCTTCCAGCCACAGGAATCAGACTACTAAGTGGGTTTGAAATTGCTCTAATAGCACTATACTGACTAATTTTCAGTTGTGCCTTAGTTACCTCATATGTAACATAGTAATAATACTTATTTCATAGGGATGTCAGGAGAATTAAATATAGGAATATACGCTATATACCTAAGACAGTTTCTGACAGATTATAAATCATATAAGTTTGAATTAAAATGAACATATAAAATGGGATAAAGTTGTAAGTAGATTGACTGCCCATATGTGTATATATACAAGCTTAGCATCTCAAATATGATTTATGTAGGTGAGGATTCCAAAGCTATGACTCCTTTGAGCAACTAACTTACAGTTTAACAAATGAATTCCAGAAAGCTGAACATTGTGCTGTCAAGGAGGGGTGAAGTCAAGGGAAAGGAGAGTAGATGAATGAAAAGAGGAAGGGTAGGAGAATACAGTCATAATGTTCAATGTACATATGTGAAATCGGAATGAGAAAAATAGACGGGGGGGTGGGTTGGAAAAGATGAGGGCAATTGATCGAGATGCATGAACAGAAATGTTGAATTGAAATCTCTTTGCAGCCTTGCTCATGCTTGTAGTCCTAGCTACTTAAGAGGCTGAGTTCTGAGGATCACAGTTCTAAACCAGCCGGGACAGGAAAGTCTGTGAGACTCTTATCTCCAATTAATCACCAGAAAACTGGAAGTAGAGCTGTGGTTCAAAGTGATAGACTGCTAGCCTTGAGTGAAAAAGCTCAGAGACAATGCTCAAGGCCTAAGTTCAAGCCCCCTGACCTATAATAAAAAAAGAAATCTCTTTGTACAACTACTTAAAGACAATAAAATAATTGAAAACAACAGCAACAAATTCCTTTCCATTTAACTTTTAGCCTCTATAAACCTGTATTGTTCTTTGCTAACCAAACTATATAAACTCAAATTGTAACTGTCCTTTGATCTACTTATCACTGAGTGCTCCCATTAACAAACTTCCATTTCTTCTTCTCTTGTTTATCTGTCTTTTCTCAGTATAGTTTACAAGGTCCTTGCTTATAAAGTAAGATGGATAGTGAAAAATACCTGCTGCCTCTCAACCCTTCACAGAGACAAGTAAGAATTACCCAATTATAAATGTCCACCAGGCTGAGATGGAGACACACTATCCCAGAGTGTAATGTTAGTAAGGGTAGGAATTATGCCTAATATGTTTGTCATAACAATCTAAGCTCTTAAAAGTGAGGCTACACAATAACAGTGTGGATTGCATAAAATAATGGATACATAAAGAGGGAGGAATTGGAGTCTATATATTGTCTTTTGTGTTAGCAAATGTCAAAAGAAGTGATTCTACTATATGCTACTCTACTATATGGACAGGTTCAAGACATAGGAGGAGGGTTAAAGCCAAATTAGGTGCACAAGGCTGACAACCACAGGCAGAAAAATGAATCAGGCAGAGAAAAAGTTTCCAAATTTTATTTCTTCTTACAAATCTGTGTTATTCAGTATTTCAATGGTAAGATTTTCGAAACATGAATTAATAGGCACAAAAGAGTTGATGAAATTATGAGATTACCCAAAATATATATTTAGGCCCATATGAATTATCTTTCTTATTTTTCAAACTGAGCTTTTGTTTTGTTATTATTGTTATTTTGCCAAGTGCAAGGGCACTTTCCTATAATCACAGTACTTAGAATTTGAACACATGGGGATTATAAATTGCCAGTCAGACAGTTTTTAAACCCTGCTTCCAAAAATTAAGGATTAGAGATGTAGCTCAGTGGTTGAATGCTTGTCTAGCATACACAAGGATTCCATCACCAACACTTAACAACAATCAAAACAATAATTTAGAAAAAAATGAAGGTTTTATTGGTTTGGGCCTACAATCCACATTTCACATAAAAACAGGGTGCATTTTCCACTGAGTATCTTTGTGCAATTGTTTACAAGACGTTTAATAGGGGAAGAAGTAATAGCATAGCTGCTGAGGCCTCAAGGAAGAAGAGCCAGGGCTCTTCAAAATCTGCTAAGTACCCAAAGGGGAAAGGGGGTCTGTATTTGCCTTAACTACATTGTTATCAGCCTCCGTTTCCCAGATGTTTTCCTAAAAGTTGGTGGGATGAGGATAGTAGGGAAATCCAGACCCTCAGGATACTTAAAATCTTCATGATTATGGGCTGCCATCCCCCAAGGGGAACTACTGTCCAGTACTCATCTTTATCACACGTATCTCATTACTTTGAAAAATTGTATTTATTTCATGATGAAAAGTATATGAAATGTCTGTGAGTTCCAAAACCACACATAGATTGGCAGTCAAAATTGAAGAGAAGCAATGGAAGTTAGAAATGAGCCATTTTTCCCTGCCCAGGTCTCTCCTCCACAAAGCTCATCTAAGTGCTTGTGGAAAATGTTCTTCCCTGTTGTGTCCTCTATGTAAATGCTCCACTCCCTGGCCAATCCACACCCATCTGGGTATGGCCCTCTCCATTCTTCACAATCCTGGTAGCTCAGTCTTGAGAAAGAATTACTCCAGGGTAGGAAAAAGCATACTTTGCGATTCCACTTATCATCCCTCAGTCCCTTGGTTGGCAGCACCAAATGCATTACAAAAAGAAGAAAAGAGCAAAACAAAAACATCAGATAAGATGATGGTATAGGGAATCTCACAACCAGAATCATTTGCCAGACAGACTCCTTCTGGTAGTAGGAAGTTTACTCCAGTGCCTCTAGTTGGCCCTAGGTAGTCACTGCCTTGGGAGAAGGACTTGGGTTTATATTTGTTTCAGCCCAAGTCAAAGAGCCTAATCATATTGGTTGGCATCTCTACATAAGTCACGTGCAGGACTATGGAGGTATTATTATACTTGTCAGTTCTCAGCTTGATATCATAAATGTGTCACTGGGTCTCCCATCAACTGATTAGCCCATTTGTTTGTGCTCCTCTGCTTGATAGTTCAGAGGTCATTTGTGGTCGAATATGCTTCTTGGGTGCCAAAAGGATATTTTTTTCACTCAGTAAATTGTTATGCCTTGATGGCTGCTACATTTGTTGGTGCTTATCTAATGCCTGAGAAAACACACTAATTACACTTTTTAAAAATTTTTTTGTCTTTTTTTTTTTTTTTTTTTTGGTAATGGGGATCGAATCCAGGACGTTGCACTTGCTAGGCAAGCACTTTTGCCACTGAGCTACATCCCAGCCCACTAATTAGCATTTATGTTTCCTGATTCTCTAAGTATTTGTTGCCAAAGTCCGTGTCTCTCTGTGGCTACTTTATCCTCAGCAGTGGAAAAAGAGGCACCCATATGTATGGTATATTTTTGTTTTCAAACAGGTTGTGAATGTCAAAGAAATCTATGTTCCCATGTTGTAGTTCACTGTGGCCTTCATGAAACTGTAGAAGTTTCAAACTGGTGATATTGGTGGCTTGGTTTAGCTGCAGTTTATTTATGCTTAAACATAAGATAACCATCCTTAAAACCTATTTAGAAGTAAAGACCAATGGAAAGATCCGTGAGTCCCTCAATGTAGTCATGGACTTGGCTCCTTTTGAGGAACAGGAGGCTGCTCTTTCTTTCTTTATTTTATTTTTGTTGTAAAGCTGATGAACATGGAGGTTACAGTAACGTAAGTAAGGTAATGAGCATATTACTTTTATTTTATTTTTTTTCAAATTTTTATTATCAAACTGATGTACAGAGAGGTTACAGTTTCATACGTTAGGCATTGGATACATTTCTTGTACTGTTTGTTACCTTGTCCCGCATGCCCCCCTCCCGCCCCCCCTTTCCCTCCCCCCCGAGGTGTTCAGTTCACTTACACCAAACAGTTTTGCAAGTATTGCTTTTGTAGTTATTTCTCTTTTTTTTACCTTGTGTCTCTCAAACTTGGTATTCCCTTTGAATTTCCTACTTCCAATACCAGTAAACACGGTTTCCAATATACTCAGATAAGATTACAGAGATAGTGTAGGTACAACCATAGGAAGGTGATACAGGAACATCCTCAATAATAGAAACTACACATACACATAGGACGTTGAAAGTAGTTACAACTGTGATATAACAATTGTTTCCATAACATGGAGTTCATTTCACTTAGCATCATCTTATGTGTTCATAAGGGTATAGCTATTGGGCCTTGTGATGCTCTGCTATGGCTTGCCTAAACCTGTACTAATTATTCCCAATAAGGGAGGCCATAGAGTCCATGTTTCTTTGGGTCTGGCTCACTTCAATTAGTATAACTTTTTCCAAGTCCTTCCATTTCCTTACAAATGGAACAATGTCATTCTTTCTGATAGAGGCATAAAATTCCATTGTGTATATGTACCACATTTTCCTGATCCATTCGTCTACTGAGGGGCATCTGGGTTGGTTCCAGATTCTCGCTATGACAAATTGTGCTGCGATGAACATTGTTGTGCTGGTGGCATTAATGTGATTTTGTTTGTAGTTTTTTGGATAAATACCCAAAAGTGGGGTTGCTGGATCATAGGGGAGTTCTACATTTAGCCTTCTGAGGAATCTCCATACTGCTTGACAGAGTGGCTGAACCAGTTTACATTCCCACCAACAATGAAGTAGGGTTCCCTTTTGGCCACATCCCCTCCAACAATTGTTATTATTAGTTTTCTTGATATATGACATTCCTGCTGGGGTGAGATGGAATCTCAATGTTGTTTTGATTTGCATTTCCTTTATGGCCAGTGATGTAGAGCATTTTTTCATATGTCTCTTGGCCATTCTAATTTCCTCATCAGAGAAGTTTCTTTGTAGGTCTTTAGCCCACTTTATGAGGGGGCTATTGGTTCTTTGCGGTTTTGTTTTGGAAGAAGGTAATTTTTTTAGTTCTGCATATATTTTAGAGATGAGGCCTTTGTCTGTTGAATGTCCGGTAAAGATCTTCTCCCAGTCTGTGGGCTTTCTGTTTATCTTGAGAGCTATGTCTTTTGCCGTGCAGGAGCTCTGCAGTTTGATGCAGTCCCATTTGTCCAACCTTTCTTTGATTTGTAGCCTTTCAGGGTCTTTGTTAAGGAAGTTCTGTCCTGTGCCAAGGAGCCCAAGTGTTTCTCCTACTCCTTCCTTTAGTGTTTTCAGGGTGCCTGTTTTGATTTCAAGGTCTTTAATCCATTTGGAATTGATTTTGGTGCAGGGTGATATATAAGGATCTAGTTTTAGTTTGTTGTATGTGTTGAGCCAGTTTTGCCAGCACCACTTGTTAAAGAGGCTATCTTTCTTCCATACTATTGTTTTAGCTCCTTTATCAAAGATTAAGTAGGCGTAGTTCTGTGGGTTCAATTCTGGGTCTTCAATTCTGTTCCATTGGTCTTCAGGCCTGTTCCGGTACCAATACCAAGCTGTTTTTATTACTATAGCTTTATAATACAGCTTGAAGTTGGGTATTGTAATTCCTCCAGCACTGTTCTTTCTGCTTAGGAGTGTTTTTGCTATTCTAGGTCTTTTATTGTTCCATATGAATTTCTGGATTGTTTCCTCTATTTCATTAAAGAATGGTGTTGGGATATTAATGGGTATTGCATTGAATTTGTAGATAGCCTTTGGCAATATTGCCATTTTGATTATATTAATCCTCCCAATCCAGGAGCATGGGAGGTATTTCCATTTTCTTAGTTCTGACTTAATTTCATTTTTCAAGCTTTTAAAGTTCTCATCAAAGAGGTCTTTCACTTCTTTGGTTAAGGTTATTCCTAGGTATTTTATGTTTTTGGGGGCTATTGCAAAAGGAGTTGCTTTCCTGATTTCAGCCTCGGTCTTCAGGATGTTAGCCTAGAGAAAGGCCATTGATTTTTGAAGGTTTATTTTATATCCTGCAACTTTGCCAAAGTTTTGGATCAGCTCTAGTAGCTTGGGGGTAGAGTCTATGGGATTCTTTAGGTATAGGATCATGTCATCTGCGAAGAGAGAAAGTTTAACTTCATCTTTTCCTATTTGGATCCCCTTTATATTCTCTTCTTGCCTAATTGCTCTGGCTAGGAATTCTAGTACTATGTTGAAGAGCAGGGGAGAGAGTGGACATCCCTGCCTTGTTCCTGATTTTAAAGGGAATGGCTTTAGTTTTTCACCATTTAGAGTTATGCTTGCTGTTGGTTTGTCATAAACTGCCTTGATTATATTCAAGAATGTTCCCTGGAATCCCAGTTTTTCCAGGGCTTTTAGCATAAATGGGTGCTGGATTTTATCGAATGCTTTTTCCGCATCCAGAGATAAAACCATGTGGTTCTTTACCTTGCTCCGGTTGATGTGGTGGATTACATTAATTGACTTGCGTATATTAAACCAGCTTTGCATCCCTGGGATGAATCCAGTTTGATCGTGGTGTATGATTTTTTGGATGACCTGTTGAAGTCGATTGGCCAGAATTTTGTTGAGAATTTTTGCATCTATGTTCATCAGGGAGATTGGGCTGTAGTCCTCTTTCCGTGATGAGTCTCTGCCTGGTTTTGGGATGAGGGTTATACTGGCTTCATAAAATGAGTCTGGTAGTGAACGTTCTCTTTCAATTTCATTGAAGAGTTTGAGAAATATTGGAGTGAGTTCTGTTTTGAAGGCCTTGTAGAATTCTGTGGTGAATCCGTCTGGACCTGGGCTTTTCTTGGATGGGAGATCATTTATTGCTGTTTCTATTTCAATACTGGATATGGGTCTGTTTAGAAGGTTTAAGTCTTCATGGTTGAGTTTGGGGGTATCAATTTTTTCTAGGAAATCATCCATTTCTTCTAAGTTCTCGAATTTGTTGGCATAAAGGTTTGCAAAATAGTCCCTTATTATTTTCTGAATTTCGGTTATTTCTGTGGTGATGCTACCTGTTTCATCTCTTATCTTGTTTATTTGAGTGTGCTGCCTTCGTTTTTTGGTCAGGTTTGCCAGGGGTCTGTCTATCTTGTTGATTTTTTCAAAGAACCAACTCTTTGTTTTGTTGATTCTTTCGATGGTTTTTTTCGTCTCTAATTGATTTAATTCTGATTTGATTTTAATTATTTGCTTCTGTCTATTGACTTGGGGTTTGGCTTGCTGTTCTCTCTCCAGAAAATTAAGGTGCTTCCTTAAATTACTGAGTTGCTGTTTCTCCAGTTTGTTGATATATGTACTCAGAGATATAAATTTTCCTCTGAGTACTGCCTTTGCTGTGTCCCAAAGGAGCTGGTACTTTGTGTCCTCAACTTGGTTGAAGTCCATAAACATTTGAATTTCCGTTTTAATTTCTTCAATGATCCACTGATGGTTCAGCAGTGTGTTCTTTAGTCTCCATGAATTGTGGGATTTTCTGTGGTGTCTGAATGAGTTGAGCTCTAATTTTATTCCATTGTGGTGTGAGAGAATGCAGGGAATGATTTTGATACTTTTGAATTTGTACAGATTTTCTTTGTGCCCTAAGATGTGATCTATTTTGGAGAATGTTCCATGTGCTGCCGAAAGGAATGTGTATTCTGTCCTTGCTGGGTGGAATATTCTGTAGATGTCGATTAAGTCTAGTTGGTCTATGCAATTGTTTAGTTCTGTGGTTTCTTTGTTCAGTTTTTGGCGTGTTGATCTGTCCAGAGGTGATAGTGGAGTGTTAAAGTCCCCCACTATCATTGTGTTTGGGTCTATGAATGTTTTTAGAGCCAGTAGTGTTTGTTTGATGAAGTTGGGTGCTCCTGCATTTGGTGTGTAGATATTTAGGATGGTTATTTCTTCCTGATGGAGAGGTCCTTTTACTAGTATGTAGTAACCTTCTTTGTCTCTTCTTACCTTTTTTAATTTGAAGTCAATTTTGTCTGATACTAGGATTGCAACTCCAGCCTGCTTATGGGGGCCATTTGCTTGATAGATTTGTTTCCAGCCTTTCACTTTTAGAAGATGTTTACTTTTGCTGGATAAATGTGTCTCTTGGAGGCAGCAGAAAGATGGATCTTGATTTTTGATCCAACTTATGAGCCTATGTCGTTTGATTGGAGAATTAAGTCCATTAATGTTGACAGTTAGGATTGAGAGGTGATCGTTTGTTCCTTTCATTATCACTATCTTGTTTAAAGCTGTGTCTTCCCATTTCTTGATCTAGTGTTTACTAGTTAGGGTTCATTTCTCTGTCTGTGTTGGGATCTTGATTATTTTCCCTGTATATTACATCTTTAAGTATTTTGTGTAAAGCTGGTTTGGTGGAGATATATTGTTTCAGATTTTCCTTATTGTGGAAGACTTTTATTTGACCTTCGGCTATGAAGGAGAGTTTGGCGGGGTACAGAATTCTTGGTTGGTAGTTATTTTTATTTAGAGTTTGGTATACTTCATTCCAGGCTCTCCTTGCTTTCATGTTCTCTGCTGAGAAGTCTGGGGTAATTCTGATTGCTTTTCCTTTATATGTGATTGTTTTCTTTGCCCTAACAGCTTTGAGTATTTTTTCCTTGCACTCTGCTGAAGCTGTTTTGATCACAATGTGTCGGTGGGATGTCCTATTCTGGTCTGGTCGATTTGGGGTTCTAAATGCTTCTTGTATGTGTATAGGCCTTTCCTCTGGATGTTTGGGAAGTTCTCAGCTAATATTCTATTAAATAGGTTGCCTATCCCATTAACTTCTTTCTCCAAGTTTTCCTCAATACCTATTATCCTTAAATTGGGCTTCCTGATCGTGTCTTGAATCTCCTGTAGCGATCTGTTTTGTTGCTTGGACTGGATTTGTATTGATTTTTGATCTTTCTCCATAGAATCTAAGGAATCTTCATCTCCTGAGATTTGATCCTCTGCTTCAGTTAGTCGGGACTGTAGGCTAGCTACTTGATTTTGAATCTCTTTTCCTTCTGACTGGTCTTTCCTGATGATTTCCATGTCATTTCTTAGGTCCTGTATGGACTTCTTTACTTCATTAACTTCATTACTTTGGTTTTGAGAGTTGTCTCTCATATCTTTAAGCTGGGTAGCTATCTTTTCATTTGACTCTTGAAGCTCATTTATCTTTCTATTTGTGGATGCCATGAAATTCTCCATTAATTTTTGCTTTGCCTCCTCACGCTCTAACATAATTGACTGAAGAGATTCAAACTTTTCATTTATCATGTTTATCAGTAGACTTTGTAGAGCATTTTGGGTGTTTTCTTCTATGTTTTTGATTGACTGCTCTGCTTCCTGCTTGTTTTGAGTGGGGGATAAGACTTCATTGTTTGCCATCTTTCTTGTGTTTCTTCTGCCCATTTGAATTGGGAATGCCTGTCTACCAGCACCTGTGAGCACCGTTTAAGACCCAAAGCAGCCCTTACCAAGCACTGTTGTGTAAATCTTACAATTTCACAATTATATACAGATAACTTGTATACCTGTCTATAAAGTTAGATTTGGTGTTCCTAAAGAATACAATTTCAATATAACAACTGATCCTGGGCCCTGTATTCAGTAGTTACTTATTTACTGTTACAACCCTATATGCAATTCTTGTTTTTATATTAAGTTCTTTTAGGATTGGCTTTCTCTATGAACCCCTTTGATTAACTTGTATTAAGCTGGGATACCCTCTATCCAATAACCAGGAGTCAATGGAACCTGGAGGTCCAGGCAGTAAGTCAGGAGGGTAAGTTGGAGGTAGTAAAGAGAATAGAGTAAAATGTATTGAGGGGGGTGGTGATTTTGGTTTAGTTTCAGTGACGTGGAAATGTGGAGAAGAGTAGAATCAGTAGAAAGAACAATGTTAAAATGACAGACACTGGAGAGTTAGCAGAAAAGGGTGGAGGTGTTATTTATAGGAAAGTAATTTTTAAAGGAAGAGGACGCAACGAGAGAAATAAAGTAAAAATACTGGAAGACAGATACACAAAACAGAGAAAAATTATTTAAAAAGGAAGCATAAGTAAATAAAAAGGAAAATAACAGAAAAGGAGCAACCCAAACAAATAAACAAACACAAAAAAAAACTTGATAAAACAAACCGGTAAAAATGGAAAACAAACAAACAAAAAACAAACAAACCAAACAAAAAACAACCAATGATGTTTCAGATGTGAAAAAATTAAAAAGAAAATTTTTAAAAAAAGTTAAAAAAAATGTTTGAAAAGAAAAAGGAAAAGAAAAAAAAAAAAAAAAGGAATCCTCCTTGTTTGGGTGGATTCTCCCCAGTCTCTGGTTTCCCTGCAATGGTCTGCAGTCTATTTTCTTGATTGGCTGGTTTGACTCGATTTCACTTGGCAAGGGGTGGTTCTGTTCTGACCTTCTCCCCTGTTGGTGCAATTGTGGGACTCTGAGGTTCGCACAGCTTGCAGGCAGGCCTTGGGCGTCCTCTGTCGATGGGGAGGTGAGCAGTCTCAGGAACTGTGGCTCCTCTGTCTGTTGTGGGGCCGCTGTCTTTGATGCCTGGACTTGACTAGGCTGTGGACTCAGCAGGGCGGGGCGCCTCTGGCCTGTTTTACCCGGCTGAGAGTTGCTTGCCTGGGGGAGGAGGCCTCCTTGGCGGAGGTGGGTATGGAATGCAGCTCCGTTTTTGGCTGGGAATTAGGTTCCTCTGTGACGGGCCCGTTTAGCTGTCCCAGGAACTGTTTGTTCCTCCGTCTGTTGTTTCCGTGCCGCTGGTAGCTGCTCGCAGCTTTTGCTTTAAGTTTAGAAATTCCGGCGGGCAGGGCGGGGCATCTCTGGCTAAGCCCCGGACTCGCCTCCCGCCAGGGCAGGGGGCGTTCTTCTGGGCGGAGCTGGTTCTCACTGATTCCGCCCCTCCTGCCCTTTTCAAAGATGGCTTTTTTGACCTCGCTTTCCCCAGGCCCGCTTCAGTTCCAGTCTGGTCTGACCCTATGCCAGTGGCAAAGATGGCGCTTTGCTCTGGTGGTGGGGACAGGGATGCCTTCCAGAAGCTGCTCTGTGGGCTCAAGTGAGAATAACTTTTGTGGGGTACTCACACTGTCTCTGCGATGTCAGGTCGTCCGTGCTCAGCTGCCGTCTGGAGTATTTAACGCTTTAGCTGTGCGGAGTGCGGGTTGCTGTGCCGGGCACTGTGCCGGAGCCGGCACTGGCGAGGCGGCGGGATGCCGCCCGGAGCTCAAATCTGTGTTTTCAGACCAGCAACGTCGATTTTTCCTTCCTGTTCAGAATCCCTGTACTGTTAGAACTTACTCTGGCTGTCTTTCTAGGAGTAACAGTTTCTATGGGGTGAGAAAACTGCGATGTCAGAGGGAGCTCAGCTAGGGCTCTGCTGCTCCTCCGCCATCTTCCCCCAAGTCCGAGCACATTACTTTTAAAACACTGTTACCCCCTCTGTCATTTTCTCCCCCTTGCCACTCCCTACTCTCTTCCCTCCAGGTTGTAAAGTGCACTTCCAACATAGGGTCTAGTGTGTATCATTGTTGTGTTAGTTTATCCTTTGTCTTCATGGTTCTGTGATTCCCTTTCTTTTCCATGGATCAGAAAATGAAAACAAAGAAAAAAATAAGTAATTGCATACAGGACATAATCAGAACCTCTCTATTGCAGTTCTTGAAATTCATTTTGATACACTTCATTATATATAGTCCTATGCACTTAGCGATTAGGCTACTGTGATCCCCTGCTACGAATATCATAGACATAGTCTAGTTATTACAAATGAGGAAACAATGCAACCTATATTTCTTTGGGCCTGGCTTGCTTCACTTACCATGATGTTTTCCAAATCATTCCATTTCCTTATAAATGGGGTAATACCATTCTTTCTGATGGAACCATAGAATTTCAATGTGTATATGTACTACATCTTCTTGATCCATTTATCTACTAAGGGGCATCTGGGTTGGTTCCACATCTTAGTGTAAATAATACTGAAATGAACATGGCTGTTCTGGTAGCTTCAGTATGGACTTGTCTGTGGTCTCTTGAGTAAATGTCCAGGAGTGGGATTTCTGGGTCATAAGGGAGCTCTATATTTAATGTTTTGAGGAACCTCTACACAGCTTTCCAGAGTAGTTGAACAAGTTTACACTCCCACCAACAGTGTGGTAGAATTGCCTTTTGGTCACATCCCTACCAGCATTTGTTATTATTATGGCCATTCTAACTGTGGTAAGATGGAATTGCAGTGTTGTTTTGACTTACATTTCTTTGAAGGCCAGAGATGCTGAGCACTTCTTCATGTGTCTATTGGCCATTCTTATTTCCTCTTCAGAGAAGTACATCTTTAAGTCTGTAGTCCCTTGGTGGCTAAGTTTAGCTGCAGTATATTTCTGTTTATACATAAGATAACCATCCTTAAGACATTTGGAAGTGAAGACCAATGGAAAGACCTGTGAGTTCGTCAAACTAGCCATGGACTTGGCTAACCTTTTGAGGAACTAGCAGTCTGTACAAAGGCCTCTTGTAACTTCATGGAGCTGATTGCTGAAAGGAGGGTGTAGCAGACAATCCAGATAAATAAACACAATTTGTTCCTTATATTGTTTAATTGTGATCAGGTAATAATTTCAGTTCTGTAAGTCTAAAACGTACATGACTTGATGATTATTTCTACTTTAGTCTCTTTTTCTTGTCAGTTGTGGGCCTTGAACTCATCCCATGGATGCTGTCCCTGAGCCTCTTTTTGCTCAAGGATAGTGCTATACCACTTGAGCCACAGTCCTACTCCATTTTTTGAGTGCTTAATTTGAGATAAGAGTTTCATGGGGACTTTTCTGCCCAGGCTGGCTTTGAACCTTGATCCTCAGGTCTCTGCCTCCTAAGTAGCTAGGATTACAGGCATGAGTCCCTGGAGCCAGAATTTAGTTTGTTGGTTTGAAATAGCACATAATGGAGCCCAGGGTGGCTCAACCTGAAAAAAAATACTCGCTCAGCTTCTCTAGAGCTGACATTATAGGCATCCTATAACCTTGCTTGATAATTTTCATCTTTTAATGGCTAAAGAGTTTTTCTTCATGTACATTTTCTATAGTCTTGTTGGTGCAGGTTTAATTTGCTTTCTGTTCTTTTCTGATGCTTGGCCACTAGTATTATATCTAATAAATTTTTGATGAATGTAGGATTTTAGACTTCCAATTCTTTGGTGTAAACAATCCGTTTGAAATTCTGCTCCTATACCTTTTCTTTCCCCTGTCATTTCCCATTTGCTCCCTTGAAGGGTGGGGAGGTGGGACCATGACACTGATTGAATGGGAAGCTAACATCATTCTGAGAAAAACTACCTATGTACTTAATTCTTTTTTGGCATAACACCTTCATTCCTACTGTATGATTTATGGTCATGTCTTGAAGATGTTTCTGCTAAGAAGCCAAGCCAATCTTTAAAGCAAGAATCCATAATATAAACTGGGCATGTATACATAACAATGCACATACAAATACTCATCTATTCAATATTCAATTCTCTTTTTTCTGAATACTTAATGAATATTCCAATGGGAATACACACACACACACACACATACACACACACACAGACATGCATACATATGGGTGGAAATGAGGCTAGAGAAAGATATCCATATCTCTCATATATTATAATCTTAAATTGTAACATATACTTGTTTTGGTAGTTTCTGCTTTATAATATTTTGCTAAAGAGAAAATAAAATTCAAAAGTGATGTGACTCACCAGAATCTACCCTATATAGAGCAGCCAAAACTGAGATTCAAACTTTGCCCAACTAGAGTTTCCAAAGCTGGAGTTTTTGTACCAAGTTGTAATGTTTCATCATTTGGCCATTTTTGTATGAGAGTTGAAACATCAAAGCAGAGTGTTGCCTTATTCATTGTCATTGGGGTACATGGAGGCTATATGAGAGGCCAGCAATACTTTTCAAGTATTAATTGTGGCATTATCAATCTGTTTTAGGAGGTGGTCCATTCAAGAATCCGCAATAATAGTACCCATTGCCTCTTCATTGCTAAGGTGCACTACATCAGTTGGAACTCAACAGCAACAACTTAATTTACTGAAAAAATTGGACAACCAGAAAGGGTATGTATGAGATACTGTGAGCAATACCTCTTATATATGAAAATGTCATTGTAAAACCAACTATATATTCTAATTCACATATAATGATAAAATAATTTAAATTACTATTCTTGTTAGACCATTTTGAGACTTCTGCTTGGGCTATATATTTTGGATTTTTATTTAGTTTAGTGGAGATTTTCTTGCAAGTGGTATAACTCAGAAGCATTTTTTGTTCAAAAATGTGAATTGTTTCCCTACTTCCTCCTGAGAGTGAATATGGTGACATATTAAATGAGTTCCAGATATCATTTTATTTATTTCATGTAGCTATGTAACAAATTACCTCTTTGCTGAGAGACACACTGTTATTTATCTAGAGGTAATATTTGTCACATGAAAAGCATTACTTTGGTAACTGTGGAGATTTGTTGATTTGTCTTGGTCTCTTCAGATTATTGTATTGGATGATTAGTGGCCCAACTGGGTGACATGAATCCACATGGATAAGCAAGGGTAACTTAATCACAGTAGAGGATTAATCTGAGCAAGAACTTGGTTTTATGCCTATGTAATGCAATAACATAACTTGAAGTTGGCTCTTATACATACATATTCTTTTCATAAGTATAGGTAGATCTGTAGGAATCTTTTATATTTGTTCTATTTCTGATGGTAAGAATATCTTCATTTGAATTTTACCATTAGATTTACTAAATAATAGTGAATACAACCTATGAAATTTATTAAAACCAAGACCTTTGATTTTCATGTCTAAGCCACTTAAGAATTCACTGCAGCTTGTAGGTTCTTGATTCTTACCATTGCTTTGTAGTATCTGTCCCACCACCGCATCTGTGAATTGCCTGCAACAGTAACTGACTGAAATGGATACAATTACAGTATAATTAACAATCTAATCACTACTGCTAAACAATGTTTTATGGGAAGTTTGCAATCAGTTAGATAATAGGAACACTTTTATGATATTTCTTGAAATTTTCCTCATCAGTTTTTAGAACTGTAAATTAGATGTCTACAGTAATGCACTAATTTTGACTGCCTGTGGTCAATTTATTATTTTTGATAACAATTAGATAATACAATGTAACAATAATAAGATAATAAATCGAGTATAGATGTGTATACCTACATTGCTTACTTACAGATAATTTGTAGTGATATAGAATATAAACACAATTCTAAGACTCTTAAGAAATGTCATGGAGGGGCTGGGAATATGGCCTAGTGGTAGAGTGCTTGCCTCCTATACCTGAAACCCTGGGTTCGATTCCTCAGCACCACATATACCGAAAAAGCGAGAAGTGATTCTGTGGCTCAAGTGGTAGAGTGCTAGACTTGAGCAAAAGGAAGCCAGGGACAGTGCTCAGACCCTGAGTTCAAGCCCCCAGGACTGGCAAAAACTGTAGCAATAATAACAACAACAACAAAAGAAATATGATGGAGGTTTTAGGAGACACTATACGAAGGAAAACACAATGTTTAGTATAATTATTTTCCGATGTGAACAAAATTCACAGTTTAGGTAAAATACATGATACTAATTACTAATTTTTTCTTGGAGTTGAAGGTTGGGACAGGAATGGTTAAGATGGATATCGTACTCTAAAAATAATTTCTCTTATAGCCACATATCACCAAACAAGAAATTTGAAGCCATTGTCAAAAGCTCTTCATCACAAAATACAGAGAATCATCAATCATTGACATTTTCCATATGGAGAATGAATAAAAAAGCTAAGGGTATAATGTGTAGGTGTTCAACAGGAATGTTAGGGTCTGAGCACTGTCCCTGGCTTCTTTTTGCTCAAGGCTAGCACTCTGCCAACTTGAGCCACAGCACCACTTCTGGCCTTTTCTGTTTATGTAGTGCTGAGGAATCGAACCCAGGGCTTCATGCATGCTAGGCAAGCATTCTACCACTAAGACACATTCCCAGCTCCATGTATGATTTTTAATGAAATGGTTTTGGAAAATTATCTGGGTCTCTACAAGTGAAAATAAAGGAATTTTGTGTATATCTTTTAGTGTCTCTAGTGCCTATATAATCAGCCTGCAATTCAGTCTGGAATCCAGGAACACTGCCATGTTGGCATAATAGCCTCATACTTCTAGGATAGTGAAATGTGAAAAATAAATTTCTGCTATTTATAAGCCATTAACCTATGGTGTTTTAGTAGCTGGAACTAAGAGATATTAGCAAACACATTTTAGTACATCTTTGTAATAGATACTAGTCGGCAATAGAAACAAATCTTTGGAGGCATGGCAACAGTGGTAGGGCACTGTGAGCAAAAATGAGCAGCAGCCCCAGAGTTCAAGCCTCAGTACTGGAACAAAACATACGTACATACATGCTTTCAGGCATATATACATGCATGGCCCTATTGATAGATGCTGCAACACGGATAAACCACAATATGAATATGAAAGTAAAAGAAGCAACCAACAAAGATTTCCTAATGTATGTTTCCATTCATAAATAAAACAAAAATATCAAAAGAAATCAGATCATTGGTTTCCTGGGGACTAAAGATGAATGAATTGCCTAACTCTTCAGGCATTTATGGGGTGAATGTAATTCACCTTGTGTGCATTATTCTTTCTTAACAACTTTTCAAATATTTTATTGGGCTTCATTACATCATTTTGTAACAGGTGATAGGCCTGATTTCTTAAAGAGCTAAAACATAATAGCTGTTCCTAAAGTAGCTTACAACATATTTATTTCTAGTTCAGCCATAGCCTTGTTTGTGCTATTTCAAGAACAGTGGGGTATTGTACTAGATTTATGAAACAGTTTTCTTTTTCTTTTTTCTTTTCTCATTTATTTCATTTGTACTTGTCTGTCAGATATGATGCTACATTGACTTGAAGCTGTGTATTTACTTACTGTCTGCTTCTTTTGTGCATATCTTCTTCTGTACACTTAAATCCATAAATACAGGAATGATTTTGCTTTTCTTTCCAATGTTTATCACACAGTCAGTACTTAATAACCATTCATTGTTTGATGCTTAAAAGTTCACTTTTATCTATTTAAATATAAATTATATAAAAAGCAGACAAATAATATTTGCATGGCAATAAATTATCACAGCACAAACACATGTGTGTAACCATATTCAAGTATACTGATAACACAGAAGCCCTGTGCCTAGAGATTATTATCTCTTGTGATAAAAGTAAATATTTCCTGCTAGCATTTTCTACCTCCACACTTAATATAAGTGGAATCAATGAAGTTTTCTGATTTTGTTTCTGGCTTCTTTTTACTAAATATTATGATTGGAAGGATCATCTACCTAGTTGTATGAAGCAGTAATTCACAAATTTTTATTGTTGCATAGTTTTACATAGTACAGATGTCCATGTTGCTCAGACTTACATCACTGAGAAAGTCAATTTAACTGTGGAAGTCTTTATCATTGACTTGTCTGTCATGGAAAGAAGCCACAGTAGAGCAGAACAACTCAGAAAGCAGGGAAAGAAGACATTCTTTATCAGACTGTCCCTAATTTTTATGCCTCCAGACCCCCAAGGCTATTAGATGATGACATCCACATTCTAAGATGGTCTCACTTCTATAGGTCATCATCTTTGGGAACATGTTCACAGATACTCCCAGAAGTATACAATCCTAAAATCCTAACACTTTCCATTCAAAGAAGTTGACTATCAAGATTTTTAAACACAATAAGTTCATTCATTGTCTATTTGAAAGAAAACCTGAGGTTTCATGACATCTAATGCTAAGTGTGCTCAGTCTATCTCTAAAATTCCCCACAGACTTAGTGCCAACCTGATTACAAAGTCCAAGTTCAAAGTACCCTATGGAGCGCAAGTCTTAGTTGTGAATCCCTTTAAAATTAAAAAATAAAGTTACATTCTGCCAAGATATATTTCCATTCTAAAATGGTTTAATAGGGTCATAGAATAGAAAAATGATACAAAAAAGAATTTAAAAAATGAACAGGGAAATCATAAAGTCCTAAATCCTTGGATATAGGATCAGGAACAGATGATGTTTTGATGCAAGCTTCCAAGGATTTGGACAGCCTTGCCCTCTATGCCACTTGCCCTTTGCAGCACACATGGTTTCTCTCTTGAGATACTTCTTGTTGCTGCCTGCAGACTTCAGTGTTTCTAGCATCTCTAACTTCCTGAGGTCTCCTTTACTTTACCCTTACAACTTGATAAATAAGCCTTTCAGAATCTGCCTGCAGGGACTCCAATCTGGCCATACATTGCCTGTCCTCTCATTTTTTAAAAATAAAAGTGTTCTCTAACAAATGCCTTAACTCATATATTTAACACTGCATTTTTGGTGTGGTGAGAACAATTGGCATCTACTTTTTTAGAATTCCTCAAGAATGCACTATGTCTGAATCATACATTCAATTTTAGTAGCTCATGTCCATTTTCCAATATGGTTGTAACATTTTATATTCACACTACCAATCAGTGACATTTTGGGGGGTTTTATGTGCTTAAAGCACTTTTCATTGTTAGCTTGTAACACTGTTAGTCTAGTGATTTGTAATAAAACTACATTTTATTTTAATTTATATTCACCTGATTACTAATGACAATGAGAATGTTTCCAAGTGAATAATTTTACATCCCTTTTTGTGATGAGCCTTCTAAGTAAACAATTTTCCTACTTGATTCTTTAAGGTTTTATCACTAATTTGGGAGTTCTTACATATTCTGGAGGCATCAATGGTGTCAGTTATACATTCTCAATTATTTCTTATTATTCTGTACCTATTTTATTTTATTTTTAATTTTTTCCAGTCCTGGGCCTTGAACTTGGGGCCTGAGCACTGTCCCTAGCTTCTTTTTGCTCAAGGCTAGCACTCTACCACTTGAACCACAGCTCCACTTCTGGCTTTTCCTATATATGTAGTGCTGAGGAATTGAACCCAGAGCTTCATGCATTTGAGGCAAGAACTCTAACACAAGGCCATATTCCTAGCCCCCCTATTTTATTTTTAATATTGCTGTCATAAATATGTCATATGATATTGCTATCATATTTGCATTCTCTCACCAGATTCTCTTGCTAAATCAATGTAGTTGTATAATAACTGCAGAGTGTCTTTCTGGAATGGCATACCCTTTATTAAGTTTTGTAATGCAAATGCTTTTGATATCATATGGATTATATTTGGAGGGAATGATGGTAAAAGACTAAAAACCTATTATATTGTGATTGATCTACTGTCCATTCATGTAGATACAAATGAATACAATATGAATGTAATCCCTTTTTACTGTGAAGGTTTCAAGAATGACATTTTTCCATAAATCCATATGCTACAAAAATAGATTTCAACAATAAAAAAACCTTAGATTGTGACACTCTACTTAGCTTTATACATCACATTTACCACAATGTGACTTTATACATCAGAAAACTGAAAAGTATTTTTACTTCCTCTAGGCATCAGTGAGATAGTTCCTATATCATGAAAAGAAAAAAATATCAGTGCTCACATTACATTATTGAATTTTTATGAGAAAAGCAATTTGGAAAAGAATCCTGAGATACTCTCGTTATAAAGTTTTAAGAAGATGGGTTTTTTTCCATTCCCTGATTGTCTTCTTACTGGATATATGACCTTGTTAAAATACTGATAGGTAAATACTTGCTGTGCAAAACACGATCCATGAATCAGCAGCATCAGTTTCGCCTGAGTAATTGAGAAAAATACATCAGCTAACACAGCAAAGTATTCCCCTTCATATTCTAGAAGTTTTCTGTAACATAGCTAAAGACCCAAGTAAAGACTGAAAATGCTGATCCTTATTTCCTCTTCTACTTATGAATGTTAGAAAATTGCAAAATTACAACTACATTTTATTATCAAATGCAGAAATCATGAGGCCTCTTTCCAAGGGGAAAAGGTGAGTTTCCAATGACTACTCTTCATAATTTTCTCAAAAAGTAAGATATCAAGTTCATTAAGAACATTCTTTAGGTGCCTTATTATGACATGAAATGCATGTTGGCTTTGTCTTTTCTTGAAATACAACTTTTATTTTGAATTATAATGAATGAAATAGAATATTCAGTGTTTATGAAAAATTTGTCTTATGATTCCAGTAGCTTTTCATGTAGAACTATTTCCTGAGTTCCTTTTCTGTAATTCTAGTTTTGAATATGTGTTGGGGAATATTTCAAACATATATATATATGTATATATATACATATTAGTTAAATAATAGTTAAAGTAGCCCTTAGGGGAAACTCCATAATATTGGTATTGCTATTTTAGTGTATCCATAATTGAACGGGAGAGAAAAAGAGCCATGAGTTTGTATTTCTTATTAAATAAAATTTGCTGATATAATGGAATACATTATGGCCACTATGTTTTGTAACACCATAATGGTGTGGTGTTGTATGACACTAATAGGCAAAGTCTCTCTGACTTCTAAGTGTTTGTACCCTCTGAAAATAAGCCAGACTTAAGCAAGGCACAGATTTTCTTTCTTTTCTCACTGGAAGAGATATTCCCTTGAGTAAGCACAACTTTAGGTTGTTTGTGCTTGCTTGTATTTGTGCTTGCTTGGCTAGTAATCAGAGCACAAAGGTGTAAAAGCAGTTTTGTTATTGTGCTGTCTTAGATAAGTCACTCATATTCTGAAAAAAAAAACTCCATTAAATCTTTTCAAGTTGTTTATTTATTCTCTTTTGCTTCTTCCTCTTATTGGTGGTACAAAGTTTGAATTCAAGGCTTTGTGTTTGCTAGGCAACTGCTTTGTGTTAGTCATATTTTTCAGAGAGCATCCTGTTTCTTTGCTTAACCATTCCTGGATGTTGATACTCCTGTCCCAGCCATCCACATAGCTGCCTCACACATAGCTTGTCCTTTTAAGGTCTTGCTAACTTTTTCCCTTATGCTTCATACTGTGATCCTCCTATTTCTGACTCCTGAGTAGCTGAGATTATAATGTGACCCGCATTGCCTTATCTAATTTCCTTCAAGATCTTTGTGTTGGGCTGGGAATATGGCCTAGTGGCAAGAGTGCTTGACTCATATGCATGAAGCCCTGGGTTCGATTCCTCAGAATCACATATACAGAAAATGGCCACAAGTGGTGCTGTGGCTCAAGTGGCAGAGTGCTAGCCTTGAGCAAAAAGAAGCCAGGGACAGTGCTCAGGCCCTGAGTCCAAGGCCCAGGACTGGCAAAAAAAAAAAAAAAAATCTTTGTGTTATGAAACAAATAACTTCAGCCAAAAATGGAAGGAATACAATAAGAAATCAAAACAGGAATACCTATTTTTATTGAACTAAATCATAATGTATTAATTATGTAATGATAAAAGTGCACAAGGGGCTGGGAATATGGCCTAGTGGCAAGAGTGCTTGCCTAGTATACATGAAGCCCTAGGTTCGATTCCTCAGCACCACATATATAGAAAAGGCCAGAAGTGGCACTGTGGCTCACGTGGCAGAGTGCTAGCCTTGAGCAAAAGGAAGCCAGGGATAGTGCCAGGCACTGAGTTCAGCCCCAGAACTGCCCCTCCCCTCCCCTCCAAAAACTGCACAAAATTAGTGAATTCAATCATTGCAACTTTCATGTCAGTTGATAATGAAAGAGCAACATGTGATATCCAGAAGTTCATATATGACTAAACAGTGTGATCTAGGAATTTTGCAAGGAAAAAAGACACATGATAATTATCTCAAACAACCTTACAGTTGATATTAAAATATAATAGTAAGGAGTAAGTTGATTTACATACATAATTATACAAATATCTTTCACACATATTGACATATCTACTTTCCATCAGAGTGTATACAAGGCAAATTTAATAATTATGAAAATATCCCTGGGAGAATTTGAGGGTAGACAAGGCCAAAAGGAGTATGTGTGTGTGTGTGTGTGTGTGTGTGTAAGAAAGAGAGAGAGAGAATATGTTGGATAAAATATCAGTTTAAAAATTACTCAAAAGGAAAATATCAATACTTTCCAACGATTGTGATCATTTCAAAAACAATTCACTTACCACTGGAAGTTGAAGATGTGTGCATGAAGTACCCTATCATTTAAACAAAAAGAATGTATTTCATTTCTTCATTTATATATTCCTTCAAGGGAAGGTGATAACCAATACTGCCATTTGATAAAAACATAACAGATTAAATGAGTCTGATTTTTTATTATGTCTTTTATAGATAAAATATTTGGTTTTTACAAAGCAAGTGTCTTATACTGATCAGCAATAATAGTTCTTTGATATTTGCAAATGATTGAAAGGCTAGTTTTTCCAGTCTCTTCAAACAAATAGAGAGGTTGTCTGTTAGTTCTCTCTTCATTGTAAGCAAGTTGTACAAATTATAGAGAGATTGTAAGCAACTGTTGGTTTTATAAGTAATAAGTAATAGAAATGAATAAAAATTGAAAAATAATACACACAATATTTTTGACAGATGACCCTGGTGTTCACTTGTAATCTACAAAGGGGAGATATTCAGATATACTGTTGTGAGTAGGAAGCAGTTTACTGGACTTAAAATTAGAACTGATTCCAGCCTTCCATCAAGCACTCACTGAACTTCAAAGTCTTATTCTGTATATAGAAAAGCTACTATTAACACCATCCATCTTAGAAAAAACTACAAAGGACAAGTGATAAAATACGTAAAAGTACAGTGCTTATGGTCATGTACTATAAGAAGTATACTCAAATGACATATGATCTCATTTTGTTGGTAGCCTTTAATTCTTTGCTAACTACAGTACCCAGACTTTTAGTTATATAGTAAGATGTTGTTTCCATTTCCAGCTCAGTCTGTAGTATCTGTATAGGCTTGAACAAATGTTTTCTCTCATCTGGACCCATATATCTCTTCTGAAAAAATGAGTGAATAATATCAGGAAAGTAATCTTTGAGCTATCTCAATTGTTGAAAAATTAATTCAAATGTGGCTTTATGAAGGAGCTTATTATTTAACAACAATAAATCATTACCTGTTCTGATTCCAGCAGGGCTGAATGATATATGTTATTGCTTCTCTTCCCTGTGCAGTTACTTTTGAAAGTACCAAAAAGATTTCTTGTACTCCATTTAGTTCTAAAATACCCCTTTATGATTCATTCCATTGAAATATACAACCTTGTATTTGTTCTTACTCTACAAATACGTTGACAAATTATTAAAACTGAAATAAGTATGTTAACTACTGTATCTTCAATATGTTTCTTCACTCTTGATTTTTTCATGATAAAAATCACTTTTCAAGTATTGAAATTTCAAACACTTGTCCTCAAGAATAATTTATGTCCTTGAGTATAGACCAATTTTTCCTAAGGAGAGTCAGACTTGTCACATTTCTTTCCATGTCAAACTTGATTATATACCTGATTCAGTGTATTCTGGAAGGGTATGAAGTAATTGGACATTTCCATATTTATTCTGGGTGGAACCCGATACCCCTAATATCATTTTGCGGTACCAAGATTCCTAGATCTACAAGTAAAGTGCTGTGTTATCAAGGAAAAATTAATAAATGAATCAGAGCCACAGTATGTCTACCAGTAAATCATTCTAAGATCATTGAAAGTATTAAGTAGGATAATGTAGTTGAAGTTCCTCAAACAATAGATTATAAACTAGTGTTCAAGTTCTTTGCTTATATCTGCTCTTTAAAAACATGACTGCATCTCATTATTTAATTGGGTATTGATAATGTGAACATTTCCACCATGCTTATGGTAAAATTGGTATCAAAAATAAGTTAAAATGTACCCTCCAAATTTATAGGTCTATCCATCACTGTAAGAAAACATATTCAGAATGCTCTCATGTCAAAATTAAGCTGAATTAAGATTTTTCATTTTTCTCTAGTCTACTCATATTTCAAATAGGACTGACAGTAAGGGTGAATGGGAAAAGGAAGTCAGAAGATCTTGTGTAATCTAAAGCTTTTTATATCCAATTCTTTGCTAATTAGAATTCTTCATTATGTACTGTATAGTCCAGATTTTAGTATATCCTTTCTGGGTATTAGACCTAGATCTTTTATGACTGTAAAAATTTACAGGGAAAGAAGTACAGTATTAGAATATTGAAAGAAAATATATTTACTGTTCTCAGTGTACCAATATGCTAAGTTATATTACACATTGTCTGATTTATTATTATATTGAAAGGAGAAAGTCCTTTAAAGATTTTAAAGAAACTTGAATTACATTTTCATATATCTACTGTGTCTTATGACAAAATGAAAAATGTAAATAATATAGTTAATTCTCTGAAAGACAGTCATTAGAATGCATCTTATTTTAATTTTATTATGATACATCAGTCTCAGTGGGAACCAGCTTTTAGTTTTTAGGCATTGTAAATCATCATATGATTTGGGTTGAAATGCCCATGGATAGTTTTAGCAACCCAGAATGTGACATGGCTATAATGTCTCTCTAATGCAAGTATTATTTCTTATTTAATTAACACTGTCTAGGGGTGTTAAAATCTCATTATATAACTGGATCTTTGAGGGTAATACTGTGCTTTGTAAATCTCATAGTATCTGAGATATTAATAGATACTTGAGGGTGACATTTGGTTTGTCAGTAGGAATGAGAAAAAGTGTTTATTAATTAACATGGGAAAAAGTTTTTTTTTTGTAATGAATGTGACATATTAAGGCTTCTTTCAGTCTACCATAATAGTATAGGGAACAGGGAATACAGAAAAGGAAATCAATCAAGATAAAACAGGATTCCAGTAAGAACAAAATGGTTCTAACTCGGAATAACAGTATTTGCTTCCTATTTTCTGAGAAAACACCAAATGAAAGATGATGCCAGTGCAGATGGAGGGCCTGGAGGGACTTGAGGATCCAGCATTGGAAGCTGTGGAGGCTAATGAGGATGCTTCAGTGGATGCCTCTGGGGCGGGGCCAAGGTGGCGGCTTCAGGGTTCTTGGAGGCAAGATGGAAGACAAAGAATGGCTGCTCCTCACCCAACTGGGCTACCTGGTTAAGAACATGAGGTTGAAGTCTTTGGAGAGCTATCTTTTCTTCCTTCCCAACAAGGAATCTGAGATTATTGAGTTCTGCCTGGAGAAGATAAGGTGTTGAAGATTATGCCCAGGCAGAAGCAGACTAACGCTGGCCAGGGCACCAGGGTCAAGGCAACTGTAGTAATTGGGAACTACTGTGGCCATGCTGATCTGGGTGTTAAGTGCTTCAAGGAGGTTGCCACTGCCATCCTAGGAGCTATCATCTTGGCCAAGCTCTCCATTGTCCCTATGCAGAGACTTTATTGGGGGAATAAGGTTGGCAAGCCCCACAGTGTAATAAGCTGAATTCAGCCTGTTAAAAAATACATTAAAAGGTACAGTAATTACTATAATAACTTTTTTAGAAAATGGTTCCAACCCAGAAAATACTGTAGAAAGTTTATTATCACTTACACATACATCAGTGAAAATATGCATAAGTGTTAATAAGTTGCATATTTACTTCAAAGGGTTTCTTAAGATTACAATTAATGAGTTGCACTAAGACTTCTCTTCTAAATCGTTTTTATGCCTTCCTAGGAGTAACCATTAGCTCAAAGATGTTATATATGTAGTTCCAGTCAATGATTGTATTAGTTTACCATGGTTGCATGCAGCTATGATAAATATAAGGCATTGTTTTATTCATTTAAAATGTGCATACATAGTACATTTCACTGTTTACAACATTTTATTTACTTCTATATTATTATATATATCTACTTTGCATGCTAGTTTTTATGTTCTTTTCCTTTACCCCCAGTTTTCTAGAATTTAAAGTCATTTTTACCTTTACTAGCTTCTCCTTCACACGGACTTGGAAATTATACCTTTTCACTGGTAAGAATCTGATACATATGGGAATTGCAGAGGATATATCTCAAAAGCAATTTTAACAAAAGAATCACATGGAAAGATGTGGATAGGGTTCATCAAAATGGTGGACTCTTTGAGATTCTTCTATAGTGTATAAATACCAGAAGGAAGCTATTGCTATCTCCAGGTCTGAGAGACCAGAGAAGGCAGCCATTCACAGGTAACACGAAGTGCAACTGCTGAAACAGAGTACTGTTTAAGAGAAGATTTGTAAGGCTTCAGTACAAGAAATCAGTTAAAGCCAAAATTAGAAGCTGCCAGACAAGGAAGCCAGTTGATAAAATCCTTAAAGTTTAGTTTATAGATAATGTGGGGCATGGTGGAGGAGGATGGACACTAGATCTTAATGAGCGAAAGGAAAATATCCATTAGATGTACGGGGTTTTTTTCTGATCCTTTATTGACTACCCTTAACATTTTTAATGTATGTACTTAAACTCTAAACCTAATTAGCACCCTGCTGCATAAACCTTGAGAAATATTAAGTCCAAGACTCCCACTTTATCTTACATTCTTGGTACGCCCACTATTTTACATTGCCTTTGACATTCCCAAATGTGTGATTGTATTGTTTTTGTCATGCATTTATTGTTCTTATTATAAAGAGATGTACATTGGGCTACAATCAGGTAATGAGTGCTTTTGAGTTTTTCCCTTCTAAGCCTACTCACAAGTTTTATAGCTCATTTTCAATATAGTATCTAGTGAGTACCACTGCTGCATTGTTCACCCTCTCTCCCACCATTTCTTTGTCCTCTCCGTATCCACCCAGAAACAGAAAAAATGAACAAACAAGAAAAGAGGAAAAGAAAACAAAAACAGCAGCAAAGAAAAAGCCTCCTTTGCCTATTTTCTAGAGTTCATTTCAATAAGTATTATTTAGTATGACAAGATACAAATAGATATTGTGCTTTTGTATTCCTTTCCTAAGACTATCCTCCTTTGGTCTCACTGTGTGTGAATGCCTAGAGACCTGTATAATTTATCATGTCCCAGTATATTCTATTTAATTTTTTACCATCCAGTGTGCTTAATTATACATTTGTAGGCACATTCTAGCTACCATAAAAGAGGGAAAACATGTAAACTATGTTTCCCTGGGTCTGGCTTACTTAACTTTTCCCCCCCAAGACTTCCATTTCCTTACTAATACCAAGTATCATTCTTTCTGGTGGAAAGATAAAATTTCATTGTGTATAGATGCCACATTTTCCATTGAGGAGCATTTGGGTTGATTGCATATCTTGACATGATAGTGCTGGTAGCTTTAATGTGGCGTTGTTCATGGATGCAGCAAAAAAGGAATGATACTACACTGTTGATGGGAGTATAAAGTGTTCAACAACACTGGAAAGCAGTATGAAGTTTCCTCAAAAGACTTAAAACACAGAGCTTCCCTGTGTTCTAGCGATTTTATTCCTGGGCAATTATTCAATATATTATTTTAATGATTATAAATTGTCAATATTTAGACTTAGCACAACGTTTGAATCAATTTCTTTGTGTTTTTATCCTACTTCTTCTGTATGGATTCAGTGTCTTCAGTGTCTTTGGAACATAGAATAGTTTTTCTGTGAAAGCTATTCATTCCTTTAAAGTGGGAGTATTGGTAGGCATCAATGTTAACTATGATAATATTTTACCAGTTCCCTCTTGTGTTAAATTCTGACCATACATGTTATACTCAATGGTGTATGCACATGTTTGAGTTCTGTTTTATCAGTCATATTCTTTTTCACCAATGTAGTATGGGAGTAAGGGTAAGGCAGGCTAGGTCAAGGAAGTTTCCTTGTATTTTCCCTGAAAATATGAGTATATTTCCCCCCCACTGTACTTCTGAATATACACTCTAGCAGTCTGTTCTCAGGAAGCTCAATTCTAGTACCTTATCTACTCAGAAAGTGAGATTACTTTTATATTCCCACGTCTCATGTTTACATTATGTCTTGCTTTTAGAATTGCATATGCACATTTTGAAAACCAAAAGTATTTCGTTTAGTATTCAGATGAGGGTGTTTATTTTAGTATCAGCTTAGTAGACTGTAGTGAATAGAAGTTTACTGCTCATTATTTTCAGCTGTATGATTCTATGAAGAATATTTCTATGTCATCCTTTTGGTAGTACTATTCTTTTCATATACTCTTCTTATTTTTCCTTGTTTCTTGTTTGGGTATTTTGATCACTTTTACTTTACTTATTTTCTCTCTCTTGCTTTCTTTATACTTGATTCGCATGATACTTTTACATTTTACAAAAAAAGAGTAGAAAGATTCCGTTGTGCTTATTACAGCTTTAATTGTATTTCAGACTTAAACTTTAAATTTTGTAATTGTCTCTAAAAATCATATTTTACTCATTGTTATCTGCATTCACTGGATATCTCCTATACATTGTTCAAGTTCTTCAAGTAGTCACATTTCACCATCTCTCCCTATGCTTATGCCCAAGTCTTGTTACTTGCTGATTTCATTTGCTCCTCAGCTTGCAGCATTTGGGTAGTTGCCTGGAGACAACTTCTGGGCATTTTTTCTCTAGTTATCCAGGATGGCGAAACTGAAGCACTAAATAAAACTACCATAAGGTTATTTTTTTCACAGAAATATTTTTATTCCAATATATGCAGTTGCTTTTCTCAGTTCGGGGGGCTAGATATCTTATTTTGAGCTAAAACACAAATGGAAAATATACATTGTAAATAAAACCAGTCTGTTAGCTTGTTTATAAACTATGTTTTAACCCAGAATATTTGCATGGCATTTACAGCCTAACTGTAAGAGAAAACCAGTACTCAGGTCTCACTGTTTGTTTATCTTGAACCATCTTGAAAAGAATTTTAAAAACTAGAAGATATGCATGTTGTTTTGAAGAAAAACTTCACAGATTCGCAGCTGTACTTTTCTTTGTATTTGTTTTTCTAATACGATGTATATATATATATATATATATATATATATATATTTCAACAAATACTCCAGGATTTATAAAGAACAACACCTCTTTCACAGGGTTCAGCCATGCTCTTCACTGGAAATGTGGTGCCAAGTTTTCCTTTTATTCTGGCTTTTCTTCCCATAATTCTAAATAAGATCCAACGGTTGCCAGAAAGTGATTGCTTTTTCACTGCTAGGCCATAGTTGAGCTCGCTACCATGCAAAGTATAGATTTAGTAGTCTCACATTATTCCACATTTTCTTAATTAGCAATACTACTTTAATTTTTGGTTTATTAACCAGTGACTTTATAACATGTTTCACAAAAAAACCTGATACTGTCTGAAATTCTGGGGTCCTTTCTGTCAACCAAATAAAGAATTATGAAGCAGAAATAGTGGGAACAGAGATAAAGTTTATTTGAAAGTAAGGTTAATGCTCCTGAGAAGCTGATGCTTGATAGTATCTTAGTTATTGGTGAGTTTTTACCAGCCCCCCCATCAGGATTCCCTCCTAGGATAGACAACTTATGTGATATAAAGTCATGTCCACCTGCTTTCCAGGAAACGGGGAGGAGGACAAGGAAATAACAGGCTTTTTGGTGTAAGAGAGCAAGAAGTGGAGCCCGTAAATCCTATATAGGCTTGTATAGGTCCACTTTTGTTGCTCTTTTGAACAACTCTTAGCCGTTATAGTATCTTGTTGGGTTAATGCCCTCCTCATTCCAAGAGGAGGGGTAACTGGTAGAAGTGCTTAAGAGTCATCAGGAGTTTATTTTTCATTAGAGCCATTATCTTGGCCTCCCAAGGTCTTTAGGAAGAGAAAGGGATGTCACTTCTACTGTGTTGCTGTCTCTCCACAGCTGACTAATCTTGCCCTTTTTTCCCTACTCTCATACTTACATTTATCTCTTTGGTGGTCTTTTTTCTTTTGCCTAGAATTGATCATTACATTGATTTTTTTTACACATGCTTACTCTTTGAAATAAAGTCATTAATACCCTTACAAAAGCCTCTCAAATGACAATTTAATTCACATTCAAGCATATCAAATATAGTCTATCAGTTTTAATTTTCCTCCGGTTCTTCTGTACAGTTTGTATAGCTCTCTGTTCTGCATCATATTGGAATATTATTATTTCCATTAACCTTCATTTTTGGAATACCTTTTTTCATTCTCTTGAGGCAAAGTTCCTGTGTTAACTTACATTGAAATGGTTCAGTGTTCTAAGAAGAATATCCTGCCACTGATTTTTAATATATTATAATATTCCTGGAGAAAACAAAATCTGATTATTTTCAACTGATTTTTAGGAAGTACCACGGAGCACTTTGGTCAAATTCTAGTGGCAAAGGAAAATCATTCCAGCAGACCAGAATCAAGGTTAGGATATGACTTAAAATTCTGAATGCCAACATTTATGGTACTTTGTTGGCTACTGATGTAACAGATTATACGTGTGGAAAGAACATGTTTCAGATCTGTTTTGTGAATGAATTTCCAAAACATTTTCACCTTCTAAAATGCATGTAACTTTCTGCTATGCTGTGTACTTTGTTCTCATTCCTTTTCAGTTTTTATGATGTCAAATGTGAGGAGTTTGAAGTAAAATCAAACATACTTCCTTTATTATGTTTTTATTTTAAGTAGATATTAGAATAAATACAAGTACTGGTAATATAAGAACCCCTAGGATGGAACTGGATCAAAAGGAGAAACAAACCTACTAGCATGTTCTATGATGTGAGCTTTACCTATAGAAAAATAGAAGAATATAACTGAAAAGCTGAGAGCTTTGAATTTGAACTCTCTAGATTAGAATATCATCTCAACCAGTTATTAACACATTTTAAACATTTCACCTAATATAAAATTCCTTACATTTGAAATGGAAATAATTATACAAACCCAAGTCATGTATTTATTGTGTTAATTAAATCAGCTGTTATACATGAAAACAGCACCTAAGAGTTCAAACCTCTCTGTAATACTTTATCCCATAAATGTATTTTCTAAGGAAATACTTAGTAAAAAAGATATTTTAATGGTTAATAAAGAGGAAAATGACCAAAATTTTGATTACATAGATTATGGTCCATTCATACAATTAAGTCCCATGACATTTTTTTTTAAAGAATGGGACATATTTTTTCTTTCAAGCATACAGCATAGAGTTCAAGAATATAACTTCTACAGCTAGGCTACTTGCGTTGGCAGTACCACGTACTGAACCTCTCTGTGCTTCAGTTTTGCTTTTAAATAGTATGGATTAAGTATAAGTCAATTCATTAAAGGACTTAAATCATTGATTGGCATATGCAAATTTCTATATTAGTATTTATTTTCTGATAAAGACATATATAGTTGCAAACATATTTATATACCTATATATGTTTATATCTCCATATAATATTTGAACTTTCAGAAGTATTTCATTCATTTGGTCTAATTGAATTCTTTAAAACTGTTATATTTTAAATATGCCTTATGTCTCAATGTTAGTACCAAGTTCAATAAAAGCCTAAGCATTTGATAGGGGTCCCATAGGAAGCATATTATGGAAGCATTAAGTGCTTCTTTATTCCAGAACACCATTGACTCCATAAACATTTTCTAAGAGCAGATGTTCAGTAATATATCTGACCTTTGGGAAGAGAAAAATATGGATTTATGTAGAAGGCACATTGCCAACCGAGACATCATAGTTGAAGAAATTTATGGACAGATTGCTTGATTTCATATTGCCATAATGAAATAAGGGAACATATAAAATCTACTGCAGTGTTCTGACTCATAGCTAGGAAAAGACAGACAAATGATCATTTCTGTTCTTGGAACGGTCACTTAATAGTCCTTGCTTTTGCTTTTGTTTTGCCCCTGGCTTGTAAATACACTACACACTATACACGCAAACACACACACACACACACACACACACACGCACACATTGAAGCTTATATTTCCTTTCAAACCCAGGCTTATGCGTTCTCAAAATAATACCTAATGAATCCTCACAACTAACAACTTTGGAAATTAATTAAAATAAATTATATGCTCTCTACTTATAGATAGAAAAATGGACACCCCCAATGAATATTACTTGTATTGCTGAACAAAGATAATAAACAGCATAAAACTATGACTTTAGTCTTGATCTGATGAATACAAGCTCGGTGTCTTTCTACATACAATTCACTTATTCATTAATTACAACAAAAGCTTTACAAAGACAGTATCATCTGTAACAATGGAAATGAGTTTTGACCTTGTGATTGCCTATAAAATATCACAGTTGTAACTACTTTCAACGTCATATGTGTATCTGTAGCTTCTATTATTGATGATGTTCTTGTATCACCTTCCTGTGGTTGTACCTACATTATCTCTGTAATCTTATCTGAGTATAATGGAAACCGTGTTTACTGGTATTGGAAGTAGGTAATTCAAAGGGAATACCAAATTTGAGAGACACAGGGTAAAAAGAGAGAAACAACTACAAAAGCAATACTTGCAAAACTGTTTGGTGTAAGTGAACTGAACACCTCTGGGGGGGGGAAGGGAAAGGAGGGGAGGGAAGGGGGTATGAGGGACAAGGTAACAAACAGTACAAGAAATGTATCCAATGCCTAACGTATGAAACTGTAACCTCTCTGTACATCAGTTTGATAATAAAAATTTGAATAAAAAAAAATCTAAGGTTGGGGCTGGGGATATGGCCTAGTGGCAAGAGTGCTTGCCTCGTATACCTGAGGCCCTGGGTTCAATTCCCCAGCACCACATATACAGAAAATGGCCAGAAGTGGCACTGTGGCTCACGTGGCAGAGTGCTAGCCTTGAGCAAAAAGAAGCCAGGGACAGTGCTCAGGCCCTGCGTCCAAGACCCAGGACTGGCCAAAAAAAAAAAAAAATCTAAGGTTAAAAAAGGACATATATTGTTCTGTAATTATGAGTTATGACGTGTGTGTAAAGTTTGAGGAAAGTTGTTAATCAGTAGCAGCAATAACAGAGATCTAGTGTACAAAATACACTTGTCCTCTTTTGAAAGGGATTGGAAGAATAAAAGCAAAAAGTGGTAAGAATTATGGATTAGGAAGATGAATCGGCAATGTGTCAAGTCATAGGTCAGGTGAAAGCATTTGGACATGACTTTCTAAGTAGCAGAATATCAATAAAGCTATTTGGTAGAGAAATGACATGGGGAAAATTTAAGAAAGATTAAGTTGGCAACAGTGTAAGATAAATTTGAAGAAAGTAAAGTGGGGAGATATTTATAAGGGGGAGACATACTCCAATTATAGCTGCATTGCACATGAAATATTTAAGCAATAAACTCACAGTAGGGAAGGCAGCATCCTACCAAAGAGACATAATTTACTTTTATCCCTCAGGTAACTCTTAAGTGGAGGAAAATGCAACAGTACAAGATTCTAAACAAATATAGAGGAAAGCTATTGTAAGCATAACAGTGAATTGCCTCTCAAGTCACTTGTTCCTTGACATTGTTTTTTTCTCCATGCAAAGTGACCGATATCAGGAAACCCCAAAAAAACTCAACAAAACCATATAATTTACAGAAAATGTGTTGCGGGTTAATGATGGCTTGAATTCACATGAAAGACAAGTAGTGTATTTGAGTTTCATGAAGTTCAGTAGAAAATAATCCTGAAATAGCTAAAATAATAGATAATTAACATTTGTATACTTGAGGTTTATGTACTTAAATTGCAGATATTTTTGCTAAGTTTAAATACCTTCCCTAGAGCTTGAAATGCAAACAGGAGGGATTCTAAACAGCATTCTACAAAAAAAAGAATAGAAATCAGACCAAGGAAAACTGAATTTTCCAAGGAGAAAGATAGAGAATGGTAATTTGGGATAGGTAGGATGTATCTGATTGGAGTAGATTACATACATATATGGAAACATTGTACTAAAGCTCCTTTGTATAATGAACACATTCTAATATCAACTGAAAAATGATTAATGCATGCAGAGGTAACCCACTTGAGCAATAGTAGTATTGTGTGGGAGCACATAGTTTAGAGGATAAGTGTATAAACTTCATGCTTGATAGTGTAGACTTGAAGTCAAGATGAGATACTCAAGTACAGACAGATAGCTCAAAAGCAGCTAGTCTGAACTTAGGTAAGTGATAGGAAAAGATAAATAGCAATATAAGAGAAATAATCATATGTTTTGTAAAACCTGTTGTAATTTGGGAAAATGACAAGAGAAGGCTTATGTCTTAACGTCTTTAGTGTAAAGGAAGAGAATTATGAGACTAAATTTACACATGGCAGTAGATACCATTATCATATTAAATAATACTATAAGATCCAATTTTAGAGGAATTTTAGACAGTGTGGCTTTTTTGTAGAAGTATATCGTAATGCATGTACATTACATACTTATTCTTAAAAGTATAAATTACTCATACAGAATACACATTTACCTGTTTAACTCCATCTCCTATATTTTATATAGCAAAACACATGATTGTTAAATAATGGATAGAAATCTGTAAGAGAATTATGAGAAACATTTCTTCAATATTCTTTTCAGATTGTGTTTTTTTGGTAGAGAAATGTAATGAAGAGTATGTTCTTATCTTCTGCATTTTCGATGATTTAGAAATAAAATTACCACAGGCAAATAAAAGTGTTTTCTTTATTTGCAATTTCCTCTTCATTTAGTATAGACATTTGTCAGAATGCATGTATATGTGTAGATTGAGTAAATGATAATATTCTCTATATTCTCTACTTTATTTCATAAAAATATCCTTTTAAATGGCCAAATTGTGATTTCTAAGTACAACTGTGTTTCCAAAAATATACAAGGCAGCAATATTTAACATGTATAAGTGTGGATTTTTTTTGGTAATGGAGTATGAATTGAAACTATTTTGCTACTTAAGCAGGCACTGTACAATTTGAGCCATACTCTCAGAACTTTTTGTGTTGGTTATTAATTAATTAATTGTAAAAGTAATGTACAGAGTGTTTACAGTTTTGTATGTAAGGCAGTGAGTACCTTTCTAATCGAACTTGTTACCTCCTCCCTCGTTTTCCTCCCACCTTCCCCCCTCATCAACTCCCTCCCCTTGGCCCCGAGTTGTACAGTTGGTTCACAGCATAGTGTCTTGTAAGTGTTGCTGTTGCATTGGTTCTTCTTTTACCTTTGTCTCTCCATTTTGATGCCCCCCCCATTCCCTTCCCTAGTATATACAATACCAGGGATACCAGAATCAGTTACAGTGACATCTGGGGTAAAACCATAGGAAAGAAAGACAAAAGAAAAAGGCATAATTTCACATGGTATGTTGAAAATAACAACAATGATAAACCACTTATTCCCAAAACTTAAGAGTTCATAATCATATAGATTTGGCCCTGGGGTGCCTCAGACTGTGATCCACCTGCCTAACCCTCCCATATAACTGTGATTTCAGATGTGCACCATTGTGCTAGTTACATGACGATTAGATTTACAAATAACTACTGAAGTTTTGAAATTTTGATACCAATACAATGGATTCCATTGCACTTTGTCATTGAAAAGTAGGTATATGAGATTTATATTTGGAAATGTATTTGAATCTTTCTGGTAATTAATCTAACAGTGCAATCACCTTCAAAATGATTTAAAAAATGTTTCAAGGACTTCATGTTGATCTTTAAGCATTATTTAAAATTGAAAGGCCAAAGACACTTAGCAGCTCAAAAATATTATATCTAATTTTCTGAGTCAATTTTTGACTCAGACTACAACTACAATTAATAAGGTAATAAATATTAACCCTGATATGTCATGAAATAAAGTTCACGAAAAGCTTATCTATTCTTTAAGAATTTTTACTTTTATTGATTAGACATCTTAAGATCTTCCATAAGTAATATTGAACATGGAGAATATTCTTAAGCATAGAAAAAATAAATAGTATACTTAAAAATGAAACAAATTGTTAACTAGGCTATAAACACTTACAACATTTATGTTAAAAATGCTGTTCCAGCCTGCCAGAAGGCTGAGATCTGAGGATCAAGATTTTGAGGTCAGCTTAGAGAGACAAATTCTCAGAGACTTTTATCTCCAATTAACCAACAAAAGACCAGAAGAGGAGATGTGGCTGAAGTGGTAGAGACAGCCCTGAAGAAAAAAACCTAAGGAAAAGAGGCAAGTCATGTGATGAACCTCCAGAACTGGTACAAAAATAAGACTCTTTCAGCCCAATTGAAGCCTACAAAATATTTAGAAACACACTCAAAACAACTAACTTTCCTATGTGAAGGATATACCTAAGTGGAAGAATTTAATATCTTTGACATTAAGTCATTGGAATAATAAGAGCATTTTGCTTTTGTATTTATTTTTTAAATTATTTTCTCAGGAATATATTTGATCTGTTTGAGTTTCTATTTTTTAGTCTTTTATTGCTTCCTCCCCCCCCCCCCAGAGCTGAGGACTGAACTTGGGGCCTTGCACTTGCCAGGCAAGTGCCCTTCTGCTGAGCTAAATCCCCAGCCCCTCTATTTTTTATCTTTAACATCATACAATAATTTATTTCCACAAAATTTTGTTATCGTAATTAAATGAAGTAATACTACAAACCCCATATAATATTGTTCCAGTTGTATACATTTAATAGTAGCTGCTATTATTGTTGTTCTTGAAGATTCTTACTGATTATTACCACTTTTAATTAATTGAAACTCAAGGCGATTGGACATTAACCAGTGGAAAAAAATTCTGCCACAATGAGGAACTGAGGACATTAGAAAAGTCTTCAGAAACACTCTTTCTCCTAAATCAGCTGTAATACAAAAAAGACAAATAAAAAAGAATATAAGTTTTCACAGAAAGATAAATATCTTAAATGAAATGTGAGAACAAAATGAAAACCTCACTAACAAAATAATATTAATTAGGAGAAGTAAAAATCCAAATGAGCAGTCAAAATGTAAAATCAACCTAAAATCCGTAATAACTAATTTGCAAACACTATACATTGACACATATTACTGAAAATATTAGTACATTAGAGAGCATCATTGTTGGAACTTCCTGGAAATTTCACACAGCATTTGCATAAAGTTTTTTCGATATGGGAATGTCAATTGTGATGTTTTAAGCATAATTGATGAGTTTATCTGATGAGATCAAATATAAAAAGGAGGAAAGAAATTTCTAATGTAAGAATGTCTAATATTGGAAGATTCTTAAAAGTACGTGAATCTAGAGTAGGTGGGAAATTGTCCATGTGGGAAAGGTATGTTGAAGTTAGTAGGAGAGTTTGGATTACATATGACTATAAATTTAGTGCTAGAGGGACAAAATCACTGATGGTTGTATTATCTCTATGAAGCACGATATAAAGTCATCTGGAAGAGGGAGAATGACATGCGACAAAAATCTTTATTGAGTAGCCTAGAGGATATTTGAAATGTACGTGGATCAATGCTGATTAGAGAGATGTGCTTGGGTAGCAAGAGAGTATTGATGTCACACTGCAGTTGATGCTTATGATTTTATAGTTGAAAAAACGTTTTTCTTCATATAATGTGTCCTCCACTATTATACTAATGGCATTTTACAACAAGGGTCCCAAATTCAGCATGACATTTTTACTGTGAGGGCTAGGATATAGCTCAGTGGCAAAGCACTTGGCCTAGCAAGTGCAATGTCCTGGGTTCGATCCCCAGTACCAAAAAAGAAAACGAGAAAAAAATTCAGTTAAAAGAAATGTATCCAATGCCTAACGCATGAAACTGTAACCTCTCTGTACATCAGTTTGACGATAAAAATTTAAAAAAAAATAAAGTACTGCACAGGCCGGAATAAAATAAAATAAAATAAAGAAATGGTTCCTGTGGGAAACACTCAGGTGTGCAGGACGATTTGAGTTAATAAAAAGACTAGCACATTTTGCTGTATTGTAACAGAAGTAAAATTGATGTAGAGTTAGCTTCGATGCATTTAGACTAAACAAGTACAGAAAATACTTAAGAGCTATCCCTTTCAAGAGCTAGGAGAAAAGAATGGACTTAACCTAGATATTTCTGAAATAGAACTTTAGGAAAACTTTCTTGGCAAATAGAAGAAAGCAGAAATATGTTGCGGAGGCAGAAAAGCCTTATTGAAATTTCAAATCACAAGAGTCTAAAAATGAAGGAATGATAGATTCAAATACAGTCATTAGCATGTGGTCACCTGATCTGTCAAACAGCAATGGATTTCTTGGGTATCTTTTTTCCCCTAGTTTTCAATAGTTCCTAGGAATTGATGTTTGCTTTGGCCTCCATTCAACTCCCTTACCAATGCTTTGGGAGACTTGGTCACTATTAAAGTGCATGCTTTCAAAAGTTCTCACTCATAAATGTTATTAAACATTCTGTTATACTCTGGACATAAGAAAAAGGGTGATGTTCATGTGTCACTTTTGACAACAGCTTTTCTAGGCTTTGAATCTTAAGAGATGAAAGAACATTCTGAAAAATCCCTATAAAGGAGCCATGCTTTGTGCTTGCAGGAGCATATAATTCATATGTAGATTAACAATATTCATCTTAAAAATCATCTTTTTTTGGTATTTCTGATAAAATATACATGCTACTACTTTTACATAAACCTGTGAATTGGAAACAATGATAACTTTTGCTCTGATCATTTCAGACATATTTAAAACGCCAATGAGATAATACAAAATAAAGGGATTTTAAATATCTAAAACAGCAACTCAAATGTCCTTTTATTGCACTTGTCTTTGAGTTGAGCTGTTCCTTAACCAGTCTAGTCTCCACTTTTCTGGAAGGTATTTCTCTTAAATTGATTCATCCTGTCCTGAGGCCTACCATGTACCAGATCCTGTGTGTTAGGTGTTGGGAAAACAATGGTTATTGCAATTTACTAGAATGTTCATTTGTCTTTATGAGTGTGCTAATTTCTCATAGCAACACTGTTGATAAATTCAGGTTCCAATTCTTAATTGACAGTTAATATCCCTTAGGAAAGGCATTTTTTTTTAACATAGGGGTTATTGTACTGTTACATTCCATTAATGAGAATGTCTATCAACATTTAAAAGTATTATAGTACAATTTTACCAGGAAGGTTCCTTGTGTTATTTGCATACATGTGTACAATATAACTCTAACCAACTCTCAACATGCTCTCTTATTACCCCTCTCCTCTTCTTCTTCTTTTTTTTTTTTTGGCCAGTCCTAGGCCGTGAACTCAGGGCCTGAGCACTGTCCCTGGCTTCTTTTTTGCTCGAGGCTAGCACTCTGCCACTTGAGCCACAGCGCCCCTTCTGGCCATTTTCTGTATATGTGGTGCTGAAGAATCGAACCCAGGGCCTCATGTATACGAGGCAAGCACTCTTGCCACTAGGCCATATTCCCAGCCCCTCCCTCTCCTCTTCTTAATAGATGCATAGACCATTCTTTTTCATGGTAAACTGTGTAAAAAATTTAAGCTATCATGACTAAGATTAAGGGGGATGGTACAGAGTTACCACTTGTGTGGTACTTTTGAGAAGTGCAGCTTATTTGCTAAACATACTAGCATTGGTAGAATTTGTATTGATGTATAAAGATTTCCTGATTTTAATACATAGTTTCAAACATCAACACAATGGTTGCTAAGTAACCATATTGTTCCTCTGGCCTTAATATTTTATTGCTAGAGATATAAAAGTAAATTGTGTAGAAATAGACCATTAACCAAATATTCTACCTATTGTGCCAAGATTCTTCATTTTCTTCTATTGTTTTAGCTACACAAATAGACATTTGAGGTGACCACTGCTTTCAAAGTAAAAGCAGGAATGTTAATATAAATTAGCCACTGGGTTGAACTCACTTATCAAATTCACCAATTAATTGGTGGAGTTTCTACTTCACTGCCTGGCCAATTTAAGGGCAGTATTCAAGCTTAGCAATAGCATTCCAGTATGGCAGTCTCCTGTGATTGGGAAAATTTCCTCTTTAGAGATAACTGTCAAGTAATGCACATTTGTGTATATGTCTGTGCCCTGACTTTCTTGTATTTATTCAGAAGAATTCTGTCTAAAACTTTCTCCGTGAATGCTGGAAAACTTCACAATATAGAGAAAATGGGTGAATACCTTTCTTAGGGTTAGTGTTTTATTTCAGACTTCACTAGTTGAAATACTCGGGAAAATAATTTACAATTTGTGTTTTGGAGCAATTCATAGTCCACTGAGAAAATAAAATATAAAGAAACAATTTCAAAAGTGGCATTATTACTGTAGTAGACTTTTGTGATTCAATGTAAATGAAGGTTGAGAGCAAGCAAATTTGGTCAGGGAAAAGAGTCAGAATAATATGCTGAAAAAGTGGGGCATATGGAAGACTAATCATATATGAAAAAGTCCATATCATTCATCAAATGCACAGATACTCCAGGTAACATAAAGTTTAACAACAATACACAGTACATTAAAACACATATTTTATTATATATTTATATTATTACACATATATGTGCATATATACATGTACATGCACACACTGTGTTTAATAGACAAAATACTAAACAAAAATAGTTTACAATGAATTTGAAAAATCACAAAAGCAGCTGGGTGCCAGTTGTTCTTGCTCACAAACAACTGTAACTACTCAGAAGGCTGAGAGCTGAAGGTCATAGTTTGATGCCAGTGTGGGCATAAATGTCTGTGAAACTCTTATCTCCATTTAACCACTGAAAAGCTTGAAGTGGAGTTGTGGCTTAAATAGTAGAGCTCTAGCTTTGAGTAGAAGTTAAGGGATAGTTCTCAGAAACTGAGTCCAAGTCTTAGTACTGGGATACACATACAAAAATAACCATGAAAGCTCAAGTGCATATAACCTGTTATATGCAGATCCTTGTACTAGGATGTGTTGGGAAACAGTACAGGGCTGAAACTAATGCAGAAAAATCTATCCATTGGGTGTGGTGACATACACTGTCATCCCAGATAAAGTGGAAAGCCTGAAACAAGTAGATGAGGTCCAGTTATAAACCTGGCAGGAAGTTAAGCCTTATCTTAGCACCATATATGTAGAAAACGCCAGAAGTGGTGCTGGTCCATGGTAGGCAGAGTGCTAGCCCTGAGCAAAAAGAAGCCATGGACAGTGCTCTGGCCCTGAGTCCAAGCTCCAGGACTGGCAAAACAAAACAAAACAAAACAAAAACAAAACAAGTATATTTTAAAATGATGGAAAAGATAAAAGAAAATCAGAACTCATAATAAATGAACTAGAGAATATTTGAAAAGGAATAGATACTGCATCAATAAATGAAATAAAAATTATGGACAGAGATAATTTCATCAGTCTCATAAGGGAGCTTGAATGATAGAAAGCATTTCACCTACTCAAATCAAGAATACATCTTTTTGGTCAGAAAATATATGCTAAGAATATTAGTTCAGTAGTAGAGCACTTGTTTAGTATGTGAGTTCCTGGATTCCAAACCAAGAAAGAAGGAAAGGAAGAAAGCAAGGAAGGAAGGAAGGAAGGAAGGAAGAAGGAAAGAAAGAGAGAGAGAAGGAAGAAGGAAAGAAGGAAGGCAAAGGAAAAGAAAGGAAGGAAGGAAAGGAAGGAAGGAAGATAAGAAGGGGAAAGGAAAAAGAAAAATATGGACTATGAACAGTCACTTTGGAATAGACTGCAAACAAAATCTAAACAAGTGTTGATGGATTTCTCTCTTGATGACCATATTTGTGATTACAGTGAAATTTAAGTAAATAATTGTAAGAGAACCAACATCTCTCCTCTCTATGCTTAATAATCAAAGTTATATTTGTCAACTAATGGATCCATAAAAGACAAATAAAATTATGATTAAATGTTTTTAATATACCACATTTCAGAAAGGAAGGATACTAAATTGATACACACAGTTTAATGTTAAATAAAATTGCCCAATAAATAATGTAGAATTGGAAAAATAGCATTACTTTCAAGTTCAATTCATGAGGAAGAAGTCAATAGGTTTGAAAATGAACATGGTAGAATATTACTAGAAATACAGCTTTGAAAATGAAGCGTGAACATATGACAGGGTACATTACATTTTCAATTCTCAAATTGCATCTAACAATGAACACTTACTTATAAAAATAATTATTAATTTTAATAATTAAACATTATTCCATATTCCCTCACATTCATCAATTAGCATCAATTACTTGTAGATGGGATTTCATTTTGTCATATATGCATACAGTATATCTTTATCAAAACTACTGTTTCGATCACTCCTCATCATTTCCCCTCCCCCTTTCCAAATCAATCTCAATAAGCCTTATTGTCCCATTTACACACATGCACACAAATATTTGGCTATATTCACATTCCTTCATCCTCTCTTCTCATTATTCCATTCCTAATAAAACTTACACTAATCAAAAGTAAATATGCTATTTTTAATATTTTATAAAGTTAGTTTTTTACATTCTCCATTAATATCATCTGATGGAATCAATATCACATGTCTTTGACTTTACAGGTATTACTGAGTGGATTTCTTTGACAACCACAGCTAAGAATTCTGTTCTACCTGACAGCTCTAGGAAACATTTCTTTAACAAGAGCTTAAAAGAGAGAAGACCTATGCTTCAAGGCTGTGAGAACATAATTGATTTCTTGGGGCATGATCCTTAAACAGCTGATAATATTTCAGGCTGGCATAGATTTAGACTTTACTTTCCCGTGCTAACAGTGTATTTGGCAAGAGTCATTTTATTGAGCCACCTGATCCAATTTATCTATGAATTACATTTTTAACCTTATCCCCTCATTTTAATTATGAGAAAGTGTTTCAGTTTGACATACTTTGTATTCATCTTAACCTTTTGATACCAAAAAGGCAGAATTTCTTGGTCCTAGCTTTTGTTATAAAATAGATGAACCAGAAAGATCTGGCATGAGTGAGGCTTGATCTAAATTAACCCTAATATTCAGAAATTTTGAAAATATCAAAGAAACTTATTTCATACTGCATGTTACTAGGCTGGTATAAACAAGATGACATCACGGCCTCACATGTACACATGTATATCTGGAGCATACAAAAACACAGAGTAGATAGGCCATACATAGTTATTACTCTTCTTTTTTACAGATGAAGAAACAGACTAAAAGGCTGATGGTCTGCTAGGTCAGGTATTCAGCCCATGTTTGCAATATGACTAATGCTAGGTTTTTCTATTTTACTCTGTGTTATGTTGTAGATTTGATGATTGATTAGATGTAAGGAATTCACATTCTTCCTGTTTTCATTGTTGCCTACTATAGTCCAAGAACTATTTTGAATCCTTCATATATAATGGTTTTCTTTTTTGTCTTAGTTCTCTTTTTCTTAATTATATTTCATTTTGTTGCTTACCATTTTCTATATCTAGCAACCCACTAATCCAGGATTTTCACTAAAATGAATCAGGACATGGGCTTCCACAACTGTATATGGACTTTGCCAGGTGATTGTCATTTTGTCCACATTAAAAAATACATGCTTACAGATCAGAATAGGCTTCTTAATTTGTGCCACAATTTGGATGTTTCATGAAAAGTTTACAAGGAAAAATGAAAGTTGGGGAAAACCATCACCATCCACAAATTTGAATCTATATGGAGAAATTTCAACTAACGGCTTTACACATTTTCACCAGATGTTGAGATTTCAGGACAATTTAATTAAAAATGCATATGCTGATTGTTTGGCACAGTAAAGATATGTAGCTTAGATCTACAAATATCTCTTGGTCACTCTGTATAAAATGACTTTATCTTATGGCCTGTATCTAGTTTATTATTATTATAGAGGTCCCCAACCTTTTATATTTGACTGTATTCCCCTGGAATGACTTTATTGTGTTTGACTTTTCTTTCCTATGTTTTGCTACTTGCTACAAAACATACTTAGAAATTTCTTGAATTCCACTTACTTTCAAAAGAACCATGTGTGTAACCATTTAAAATGCATTTTTGTCAACAAAATCCTCTATCATTCCCATGATAGCAAGTAATCTGATACTGCAGTCCCTATATTATAATGGCATGTGGCACTTTTTCTTATTAAAATGACAGAATTATTTGTAGCTTAACAATGATACAAAAAAGAGTTGTGTTTCTCTTACCTGTGGAAGCTAGATTTAGCTTATATACTTATAAATAAATACACTGTGATATGTGCAAGTGTATACAAATGTGTTAAGTGAAATATGGTAGATTCAAGGAAGAACTCAAATAGCATAATTGCTTAGAAGGACAAAAATTTTTAAAAAAAGTTTGACAAAATAATACCAGGAAATGGGTACTTGAAAGGGGTGGGGCAGAGTCAAGATGAAAGGAGTAAGCCAAAGATGAGAAGAAGGGAGTGGAATGCAGCAAAGAATTCAATGTATATCCTACAAAATTAAGAAGAGTAGCAGAAAGGGTAGGTAGAGAAGGTATGGGTGAGAATATTGAAAGGGGTGACATCCATTAAGATGCACTGGATTCATAAAGTACTGTGATAAATGGCAACTCATTTGTACAATTACACAAGATAATAAAAATAAAAGAAAAAGAAAAATATTCAGTAGCTGTTTGAGAAAAAAACTAAAGCAAACAAACAATAAAGAAAGCATTTGTCCAAGTTATTGAGTAATACAATCAGCATTTTTGGGAGAAGAGGCTGTTCAAGAATACTGTTATTTTCATTTTCTGACTTTCAAAAGAAATATAGATATGTTTCAAAAGAAAAAAACAATTAATGCCTTCCTAGATGGATTCCAGTAAGTAATGTGTCCATCATTTTGTGAATGTTACAGAACTTGGGCCGGTATGTCCATCTAGGTAATGCTGTTGGACATGGCCCTTTGTTGTTAACTAACTTATTTAGTTATGTGCCAAGTCCATGGTAAGCATACAGTCTTGTCTCTCTGCTGCTACATGTTAGTATGCAGAGTGAAACTTGGGGGAAAGTGGTCAGGATATTTGGGTCACTTTAATTGCAGTAGTAAAATACAAATTAATGGAAAAATTGTTGACATCGTTTGCATAAAGAGTTAATATCTATGGTTTTACATGCCAGATACATAATTTCTGTTAATTATAATTGGAATAGGAGACCATTGGGAGTGCCAATCAAGATTTACATGAAAACTGTGCTACTTTCAGAAATACAGAATTATTATTATGTAATTTAACTTATAAAAATGAAGGAAATTTTACCTGTGAGTAGAAATATAGCTGATTCAAACATGTATGAAAATAAATCAACTGTTTTCATCTCAAAAGCATGTAAATAAGCCTAATATTAATAATTAAACATTAATATTTATTGGTCTAAAAGGCAGAAATCACTCAGTTAAAAGTATTTATTGATATTATGTTCTGTGACTTTTCTTCATTAATATAATGATTTTTACCATTACGTATATCATCAATGTAATGATTCTTATCATCAATATTGCTTTCAGTTATTCTCAATATTTCGTATGCATTAATGTAATTTAGATTTCAAATGTCTTTTATCTTAAACTATGTCTCTGAGGACATTGAACGGCTACTGTTACACATAACTGCTAATATATACATAGGTAATGTATTGGAAATGCACTTGTACTAAAGTGAGGGACTCTGATTTTATGAGTTTAAGGGTTGTGGAAAAAATTAGCTAGAGAGGTTTTATAGGTGAAAATTGAGAGTTTGGCCAATAGAGAAAATGATTAAGAATGAATGACGATTCAAGGGTTTGACACATTGGCTCTTTTATCTCTGTGTCCTTGGCACATGGAAACAAAACATCTACAAGATTTCATTACAGTTATTTCATGAAATTTTGATACATTATCAGATTCTTCAATCACCCTTTGAATGGAAATGCTACTGAATCAGGTTTTCTTTACTTTCCAGATTTGAATTATTTTTCATTACGCCTTCCAAACTATAAATTTTTATATTCTTATATTACTCATTTCAAGGCTACATATACTTAGAACAATTGATAGTATTCAACTAAGACGTGACCTAGAGGAAATTTTCCTGAATAATACATGGAAGGAATATATTAGAAACACAAATTACTAGAATTTCAATTATTATTTATGTATTATGAAAACAGAGACATAAATGGATAATGGATAATGATTGAGAAATTGAGAAGTCAAAGACATGTCACTCTATAAGGTTAAGTAATATCTAAATACCTACAAGGTACAGATACAGTTATACGAAGTGAAAAATTATATTGTGGACACACGTTAATTTTAGTCCACAAAGTAAGCATGAATTGTATCTTCATTTCTTAACACAATGTATTTTGTATTATAAACTTCCAATCTCTTGTGTAACAAAGATACTATGAATCAGACTGAAGTTTCTTCCTTTCCTCAAGGAAGTGTCTGAATTCTGAAAGATACCATATGTTAAGGGACTCGTTTTTCAGTATTTCACATGTGCATCTAATATTTGGTGAGATGTTCATCAATCCATTCTGTGTTTAACAAAATGGGCATGTAGGGCATAATTTTGTCCAATTTTATGTGCCATAGAAGAAAAAATGAAGAGATATTATTTCCTACAGTTCTGGAGTCTGGGACATCAAAATTAAAGAGGCTGGCACCTGACAAGGAAACTCTTCCTGAGTTATGACATGGTAGAAATGCAAAGAGTAAGAGAACAGAAATGAGAAGGCAAGAGAGGTGGAAACTTTGTTCTTTAACAAATTTACCCTCACAATAACAAACCCACTTTCAGGATAAAAATATGAATCCATTCACAGAGACAACGCCCTCGTGAATTAATCATGCTTCAAAGTTCTCAACTCTCAATTCTATTGTGTTGAAGATTAAGTTTCTGATTCATCAACTTTTTAAGGTATAAGTAAACCACATCATAGTTGATATCCCTCATTCCCAGTCTTGTGGTTCCCTTCCATTCCTCTTTCCTCTGCATTTTTGACATGTTTCAATATACAGAATCTGTCATGTCTTTCCATTAGGGTTAGGAGAAGAAAAGTTGATGAGATTGTTCAAGTGCCAATTTTTCTACAGTTAATACTCTGCAAGTTGCTGCTGATTTGTTCCCAGGTAGTCTTTCCTTTCTTCATATTTCACAAATCTACCTACTTAGGATGACTTGCCTATTCCAGGGATCTGGAACTTTCTTTCTGATTCCATCTAATTTGACCCAAATTCTCTCCTTTCTGTGGTTGAGAAATATCACAGTAGTCTAGGGGTTGAGAGTCATGAGTTTTCTTTCAAAAATTATCCTCCAAAGGATGTGAACTTCTTGCCTTCAGAAGTTTGGAACACTTTTTTACACTTTTAAATCCATCACAACTCTTCCATGAATGATGAAATTACTGAGTTCAAATTGGGACAGTGAAATGCAAATGAATGAATATCCAAAAAATCATATTGCTTGATGTTCTAGATAAAATATCATCTTATGTGGAAACAAAACTACAACATTCTAGAAAACAAACCAACACAGTGATTGAACATTCTTTGTTTAAGTCAATGGCTGCTGGGCCCTCTCACCTCTGGAACAAGTAGGGTATGGGTATGTTATGGGAATAAAAATAAAATATTGCAAATCTTTCCTCTTCTATGATTAGGTGCAAGTGTATAAGATATTGGGATTAACGTCTACCACAGATCTCTAAGAAATCCCAACAGATCAGTGTGACTTACCACTGCCAAATTGGTATACCTGATGTATCTCATCCGTATCAGGATCCAGAGAAGATCCTGACAAAAGAGAATGGGACTATTTAGAAACTAGGTCTGTGTGGTTCATCAGCTAACTATCCCCTTGTTATTCTACTGCTTCCCCCAGTGAGATTACTTCTATTCCCTGAGCATCAATAAAGTCAATAAATGCCAAAAGACAACTAATATCTAAAGTTAAAACATACATAATAACATTCCTAATGAGTTTCATGGGTTTACTTCATTTGTGCAAACCAATCATGTGCTCATTGAACTCAACTTACAAAAGCAAAAACAAATCCCAGACAGTAGCCAAAACTGTAAAAAAAAAAAAATCAATTACCTTACTAGATACTAGAAGAGAGTATGACATCATTGTAATGAAATTCGTTCATTCATTTATCTAACCAATGATTATTTTTAAGTGAAATGAACTAAACTGTAATAAATATGCATTAGAAAAAAACATAATAAATGTTCCCTTTGACCATTGGCACTTTAGTGGAAGAGTAAAGATTAAGAAGATAAAAAGTTCTGTAGAGTGAGCTATGGAGAAAAACAAAGAAAGGATGAAAAATGATGTAGGGATATCCATTATATTTTCAAGTATATTGATCAGAGAAGATGGTATTTAATCAGACATGAGAATAGAGTTACCCTAACTGATCGTTGGAGTGAGAGCACTTCAAGTACATAGAAAATCTAGTGCAATTTCTTTAGTGTGTATTGAATAAAAAATCTAAAACTCTAAAAAATCTAAACTCTAAAAACTCTATTTTTGAAATAATTTTATGAGCATTTTAATGCTTATATTGAATTCCTATTTGCTTAAAATATTGTGATTCAAGTTTTCCTCTCTGGACCCAGATATATAAGCAATGCATTTTCATCATCTGTTAGACATATAAATAAGGATATTGAGAAGGAAGTGGAGTATAAACATTTTTTTAAAAATTTATTTGTTTATTGTCAAAGTAATGTACACAGAGGTTACAGTTACATACATAAAGCAGTGAGTACATTTCTTATCAAACTTGTTACCTCCTTCCTCATTTTTCTGCAACCTTTCCCTATCCTCAGTTCCTCCCCAACCTCCCCCAAGTTGTACAGTTGAATTACAGCTTATTGTCTTGTGAGTATTGCTTTGCATTGGTTCACCTTTTACCCTGTGTCTCTCCATATTGTTTTTCCTCTTCTGAAGTTCCAATAAATGTATATACAATATCCAGGGTATCAAAATCAGTTACAGTGACATCAGGGACAAAACCTTGGGAAAGAAAGACAAAAGAAAAAGGTATAATTTCATATGGTATGTTGAAAATAACAACAAGAAAGATAAATCACTTATTTCCAAAACTTGGAGTTCATTTGCATAGCATCATCTTATGTGCTCATATGTACATAGCTATTAAGCTATTGTAATCTTCTGCTGTGAATACCTAACCTAGTACTAATTATTTTCAGTGAGGAAAACCATAGGGTCTGTTTCTTTGGATCTGGTTCACTTCATTTAGTATGATTATTTTTTTCCAAGTCTTTCCATTTCCTCACGAATGGGGTCAGGTCATTCAATCAGATAGAAGCATAGAATTCCATTGTGTATATGTACCACATTTTCTTGATCCATGCATCTACTGAGGGGGATCTGGGTTGGTTCTATATTTTATTGATGTTAAATTGTGCTGCCATAAACATAGTTGTGCTGGTAGCTTTAGTGTGATTTTGCTTGTAATCCTTTGGGTAAATGCCAAAAGCTGCATTGCTGGGTCATAGGGAAACTCTATACTTAGCCCTTTGAGGATCCTCCACACTGATTTCCAGAGTGGTTGAACAAGTTTACACTCTCACCAACAGTGCAGTAGGGTTTCCTTTTGGCCACATCTCCACCAGCCTCTGTTGTTGTTAGTTTTCTTGATAATGGACTTTCTTACTGGGGTGAGGTAGAATCTCAAAACTGTTTTGATTTGCATTTCATTTATGGCCAGTGATGTTGAGTATTTTTCTATTCTCATTTCCTCTTTAGAAAAGTCTCTGTTTAAGTCTTTGGCCCATTTATTGAAGGGGTAGTCATTTCTTTTAGGATTTGTTTTGGGGGAACCTAATTTTTTGAGTTCTAAGTATATTTTAGATATGAAGCCCTTGTCTGTTGTATGGCCAGTGAAGATCTTCTCCCAGGCTGAGGGCTTTCTTTTTAACTTGTAAGGTATATTCTTTGCCATGCAAAGCTATGCAGTTTTATGCAATACCACTTGTCAAACCTTTCTTTGAATTGTTGCATTTCTGGGCCTTTATTAGGGAAGTTTCGCCCTGTGCCAAGGAACCCAAGTATTTCTCCTATTCCTTCTTGTAGTGTTTTCAGGGTATCTGATTTTTGCCTCGAGGTCATTGATCCATTGGCAGGGTGATATATAAGGATCTAGCTTTAGTTTGTTACAGGTGTTTAACCAATTTTTCCAGCAATATTTTTTGAAGAGGCTGTCTTTCTTTCAACCTATGTTTTGTCTCCTTTATCACAGATTAAGTGGCCATAGGTCTGAGGTTCATTTCTGGGTCTTCAATTGTATTCCGTTGGTCCTCAGGCTTGTTCTTGTGCCCGTACCAAGCTGTTTTTATTACTCTAGCTTTGTAATAGAGATTGAAGTTTAACATTGATATTCCTCCAGTAATGTTTTTCCTGCTTAGGATTGTTTTTACGAGTCGGGTTATTTTATTATTCCATATGGATTTTTGGATTGCTTCCTCTATTTCATTAAAGAATGGTGTTGGGATATTGATGGGTATTGCATTGAATTTGTAGATAGCCTTCGGTAATATTGCTATTTTTAAGATGTTAATCCTCCAGTTCAAGGAAAATGTTTTAGTTCTGCTTTAATTTTCTTTTTCATGCTTTTAAAGTTTTCACCATAAAGGTATTTCACGTCTTTGGTTAAGGTTATTCCTAAGTATTTTATGTTTTTTGAGGCAATTGAAAAAGGAGTTGCTTTCCTGATTTCAGCCTCACTCTTCTCATTGTTTGTGTACAGAGAAGCCATTGCTTTTGAGGATTTATTTTATATCCTGCTAATTTGTCAAAGATTTGGATTAGCTCAAGTAACTTGGAAGTAGAGTCTACGTGATTCTTTAAATACAGTTTCATGTCCTCTGCAAAGAGAGAGAGTTTAACTTCATCTTTTCCTACTTGCATCCCCTTTATATCTGCCTCTTGCCTTATTGCTCTGGCTATGAATTCTAGTACAATGTTGAAGAGGAATGGAAAGAGAGGATAACCTTGCCTTGCTCCTGATTTTAAAGAAAATGGCTTTAACATTTCACCATTAAGTGTAATGCTAGCTGTGGGTTTTTCACATACAGCTTTTATTATATCCAGGAATGTTCCCAGGATTCCTAGTTTCTCCAAAGCCTTGATCAAAATTAGGTGTTATATTTTCTCAAATGCTTTTTCCGAGTCTATAGAAATAGTCATGTGATTCTTGTCCTTGCTCCTATTAATGTGGGGAATTACCTTAATTGACTTGCCTCTGTTAAACCAGCTTGGCATTCCTGGAATTAATCCGGTTTCATCATAGTGTATTATTTTTTGATGACTTGTTGAAATCAATTTTTTGCCCACACTGTCATCAAGCCATGATACTTCTAATCTCTACATCTCAAGTACCTGGAATTATTGGAATGAGCCATTAACACGGTGGTTCACCAAACTGCTAACAAAGAACACTAATATTCACATGGTCTCATTTCATTTGAAATGATACAGGAGGTTGAGATGAACTCTTGTAATACTGAAGAGTATTCAGACTGTAAGCAACACAATCAACTTGCTTTGTAACAAACATTATTTGAGCTGTTTTGTGCTAGGTGGGAGCAATAGCCGAAAGGTCCAGAGAGGATGATAAGGAAGTTTATTATTAGAAGATCTACAGGTCTTGGATCCAGAGCAACTGTAATATTCTTCCTGGGTGACTTTATTGACTCAAAGAAAATAATTCTCAACTTCATATACACCAAATCAATGTTTCCAGTCTTGACTCTTTCTTAAGTTCAAGTTCCGTATTTACCAGTTACTTTGAGTCATCACTTACTTGATATTCCACAGGAGTTTACAACTTATCATGCTTAAACTGGTATTTTCTCTGTAACATCGAGTCCACTCCTCTTCCACCTTTCCTAGTATTGGATTCAACCCTCAGCATCTGCCTCACAAAAAATCTTCATGAAGAGCATAGATGAAGACAGAAAGGAGAGACTTTTTTTTTTTTTTTTGGCCAGTCCTGGGGCTTGGACTCAGGGCCTGAGCACTGTCCCTGGCTTCCTTTTGGTCAAGGCTAGCACTCTGCCACTTGAGCCACAGCACCACTTCTGGCCGTTTTCTGTATATGTGGTGCTGGGGAATCGAACCCAGGGCCTCATGTATACAAGGCAGGCACTGTTGCCATTAGGCCATATCCCCAGCCCCAGGAGAGACTTTTTTAATGTTAACTATTCCAGTGGTATTCTATGGCTTTGACACATTTTCTGGTGGATTATCTTATTTTGAGCACCCTTTCATGTGATTATTAGATGTTTATTTTGTTTAGGGAATTCTTTATTTTGACCATTTATCCAGTTTTAGAATTATTTGAATTTCTATTGTTGAAAAAGTTTTTTCTTTATTGTCAAAGTGCAGTACAGAGGGGTTACAGTTTCATATGTAAGGCAGTACATTTCTTGTTAAACTTGTTACCTCCTCCTTCATTTTTCCTCCACCTCCCCCCTCAGCATTTTCCCATCTTCACCATGAGTTTTACAGTTGATTTACACCATATAGTTTTGTAAGTATTGCTGTTGCATTGGTTTGTCTTTTTGTCCTTTGTCTCTCAATTTTGTTATTCCCTTTCCCTTCCCTAGTTCCAATACATGTATATAAAATATCCTGGGCACTAAAAGAAAAAAAATTAATTTAATTTTATTGTCAAGGTGATGTACAGAGGGGTTACAGTTACAGACATAAGGCAGTGAATACATTTCTTGTCATACTTGTTACCCTCCCTCATTTTTCCCATCTTCTTTCCCTCCAGTCCTCCCCATGCCCCAGTTGTAAAGTTAATTTCCAACTGTTGGATTGGTTCTACGTTTATCCTTTGCCTCACAATTTTGATGTTCCCTTTCCCTTCCCTAATTCAGTCAAATGTATAAACCACACCAAGGATGCCAAAATCAAATACAGTTGACAACAGGGGGATAAACCATAGGAAAGAAAAGATAAATAATTTCACATAGTACATTAAAAATAACAACAATGAAAGAGATTTTTATGCCTTCTGGATATCAGATACTTATCAGATACATGATTGACAAATATTTTCTCCTGGCATGTCCTTTGACTTTTTATTTCTTACTTATACTTTTTGAAGCACAAAAGTATTAAATACTGTTCAACGTGTTAAAGTTCATCCTATGAAAAATATTTTTCTGTAAGCAAATATTGTAACATAAAGTTTTTATCTTATGCAAAGATTATGCTTTTAAGACAGGAAAGTTTGTGGAGTATAATTATTTCTACCTCACCTTGAACTTTGAAGCACATGACCTAGGTCAAAAACCAACCAGATATTTCTATGAACCTGCCTGTGAGTGAAATATTTTTTTGCCAGTCCTGGGGCTTGAACTCAGAGCCTGAGCACTGTCCCTGGCTTCTTTATGCTCAAGGCTAACACTCTACCACTTGAGCCACAGCGCTACTTCTGGCTTTTTCCATATATGTGGTGCTGAGGAGTTGAACCCAGGGCTTCATGTATGTGAGGCAAGCATTCTACAATAGGCCATATTCTCAACCCCCTGTGAGTGAAATCTTGACCCTCTTACAGGAGAAGGGAGGCTGATTATTTTTTCAAAGTAATACTTTTCTGGATCTTCTTGAGAACATTGCAGTCAGGTTTTGCATGACATGGAGGAGAAAAAAGGGAGAGGAGCTCATTATTCTGAAGCAAGCTTGAAGGTATTAGAACTAAGGGAAATGGGGCTGGTGGATAACAGTTGACTAGGGAGTGCCAATTTTCTCTCATGTACTTTAGCTGAGGTATATGGACACACTTATGTGTCATGATTGCTTCCAGTTATTGCTCATTATTTTAATTAGCTTTTAGTCTAAACTAATTTACTGTTTTAAGAGCTTTGAACTAACATTTATTGTTTTAAAGATACTTGAACTAATAAACTTTCATTCCTAAAGCAAAAAAAAAAAGACAGGAAAGTTTACTCTTATGGAAGTTTTTTAGTTTACTCCTTACATTTATGTCTTGATTTGTTTTGAGACAATATATATGGTTTGAAATAGATGTCAAAATTCATTTGTTTGCATCTGGACATACAGATGCCCCTTCATCACTTGTGGAAGTGAAATATCTTTAATCATTAATGCATCTTGGCGTCATCAAAAAACCAATTTACTGTAGATGTAAATTATATCATTTTCTCTCTATGTCCTACTATTTTACTGGTACTGAGGATTTGAACCATGTCCTAATTATGATAAAATTATAATATATTGATTAAAAATAAAGCATGACTTAAAAGAGGCATGGTCATAAAGACAAACACATAAATCAATGGAGTAAAATTGAGAAAATTGGTATATAAGAAAAAAGCTGCCACACACTAGTTGCATAAATCTATAATCTTATATATTAAGGGGCTGAGGTGTGGAGGATCATCATTCAAAGAAAGCCTGGCAGAAAAGTCAGTAGGAGTCTTTCCCCAAAACAAGTAGTAAAAGGCAAGTTGGGAATGTGGTTCAAATGGTAGAGATCAGTCATGAGCTTGTGGAGCTTGGGCCTTGAGTTCAGTAAATAAATGTGTTGTACATACATAGTGGAATATACTAGGTCACAGTTTAAAAAGATAAGATCCTGTACTTTGCCACAACCTGAATGCACATGGAAAATATTAATAGTAGTGGAAATAGTAGTAATTATTATTATTATTATTACAGTAATATTATTTTTTATTATTTCCTTGCTGTTAAGTCTGATCCCCAGTCAATATAGCAGTCAGCTTGATAACTTTTTCCTTTGGCATTTTCATATTACTACTGAGTCTATTCTGGCCACGTCATATAAAATAAAATCTTTTGTAACCACAATCTCAGTATTCCCTTACCCCTTTGACTGAATTTTTCTTCCATTGTATCTATAAGGAACTAATTTACTCTGTGTAATTTATATAGAATTCTTGTTTCTTTATTGTTATAATTGTTGTTAGTTTTTGTTTTATGATAGGGATACATTTTTGTCTTTTGCTGATTGCTAGCCTGGAATAGAGAAGTTCTCACTCAGTTTTGATTCGATGGATAGATGAGTTTGTGAATAATAAAAACAACTTGAATTATTGTGTACTCATTGTAATTTAGACTCTATTTTGAAAAACTATTTTAATTTTGCAAAATAACCATGCCAAGGTGGCCTCATTAGCACCACTTTGTGAAACAAACAGCTAAGGTTCTGAGAAGATATGTGACTATACAAAATCTGAAGAGGAATATGTAGGTCTTAGAAGAGCATTGAGAGTAAGAAAAATTACATAGGTAGATCATAAGCTGTCCACATTCCGCTGCAACCTGGATATGTTTATATATTTAGGATAAACTTTTTCTAGTCTTAGGTATGATTCTAAGTGAGGCAGGCATTTTATTCTATTTGAAATGAAATAAATCTGATTCTATAGCAATTCAAAAGGAATTTGAGTTCAGAAAGAGACCTCTGAATGAATCAGCCACTAGGCAATAAGATGGTAAACATGCCTATCATGTTTCCATAAGTATCACCTGTCATGGTCATATCACAAATGATGGGTATAAAATAAATATCACATAGAGTTAAAAAGAGCTATGGAGACAGAATGCATTGCTAAATCCTAATAACTAGTGCAAGTGAAATATTTTGCTGTATGAAGATGAAACTAATAACAGTCATTATGGACCAACACTGTTGCACTTAGGGACTAAGATACCATTTGCTTTGAGGATTGAGGACTCTAATTTCATAGTTGGTAATTTTGTAGCTGCACAAAGTTCTTTTATGAAACTATATAGCAATATTTAATATTTCAGAATCAAATATTATATTTATTTGTTTTTATTTCTTTCAAGAAAAAATAAAGTCTCTTTTGTATTTCCAAGGTTGTGAAAGTAACTTTTTATAAATAAGAATTCTATATCATCTCTTGAGATTCTATAGGAATGACCTATAAGATGAGGTAAACAAAAGCGGATCGATCCCATTGACTGATGCTTCCATCTCATTTCATTATAATCACTAGGAAAATGAAAAGTACTTATCTTTGTTCCTGGCCACCAGAATATCGGTGTAATTACTCTTTAGTAGAACCTGAACATTCATGTGTTTTAAACCGTACTGGGGAATTCTACCAATATTGAGGGCCCATGGCTCTGGAACCAGGCTTCCCTATCTACATCCCTCATAGTACAATTGTATCTCTGTAGAGGTATGGCCTACCTACACAGCACAGCCCTAGTGTTTGTTGCAAAATGGAATTTACAGTTTTGGATTGTCTTTGTATGTGTCCAACTGATTTGAAATTTATTTTTCTCAGGTTTCCAATGGTTAGTGTAATAGCCTGTATAGGAATGACTAGAGATTACAATAAAAAGGAAAGGATGTTAAACCTTTCTTTCTTTTTTTTTTTTGGTGGTCCTGTGGTTTGAACTCAGGAACTTGTACTTGATAGCTAGGTGTATATGCCCTTCCACTTGAGCTATACACCCAGGTGTTTTCCAGTTTAATTACATTTTGAGATACAATGTGACATTTTTGCTTGGGTAAGCCTAAGGCCATGATCCTTCTACATATTCTTCAGCATTGGTGGCATAATGGGTAAGCATGGCTACAATTGGCTTATTTTTTTTTTTTAATTTAATCATGCTTAATTTTTGCCCACACTGTCATCAAGCTATGATACTTTTAATCTGTACATCTCAAGTACCTGGAATTATTGGAATGAGCCATTAACACGGTGGTTCTCCAAACTGCTAACAAAGAACACTAATATTCACATGGTCTCATTTCATTTGAAATGATACAGGAGGTTGAGATGAACTCTTGTAATACTGAAGAGTATGCAGACTGTAAGCAACACAATCAACTTGCTTTGTAACAAACATTATTTGAGCTGTTTTGTGCTAGGTGGGAGCAATAGCCGAAAGGTCCAGAGAGGATGATAAGGAAGTTTATTATTAGAAGATCTACAGGTCTTGGATCCAGAGCAACTGTAATATTCTTCCTGGGTGACTTTATTGACTCAAAGAAAATAATTCTCAACTTCATATACACCAAATCAATGTTTCCAGTCTTGACCCTTTCTTAAGTTCAAGTTCCGTATTTACCAGTTACTTTGAGTCATCACTTACTTGATATTCCACAGGAGTTTACAACTTATCATGCTTAAACTGGTATTTTCTCTGTAACATCGAGTCCACTCCTCTTCCACCTTTCCTAGTATTGGATTCAACCCTCAGCATCTGCCTCACAAAAAATCTATTTTGCCTTGCTACTTCTGACAAACCCAAAATTTCTTCCTTCTAACTTTCTTCCCAGATATTCTTTTAATTTATTCCTATCTTGTTATTCTAAATGTGTATACCTTATCTCAGGCTTTCAAAGGATTATAGCAGAGTAAAACCAAAAACAGAGAATTGTCTTAGCATTTGTATAAGCATTGTTAAACATCTATTTTTACCAACCGTAGAAAGAAAGTGGAAGGAACACAGGCTACAAGGCCCACTTCTAGCTCTGCTTTTTATTTGCTGTGTTGCCTTACTAATGTTAGGTTTTGCTCATCTATTAAATAGTGATTTCAACATCCATTGTAGAGAAGACAGAAAAATTCAAGTAACGGGAGCCTCCATTTAAATCTATTGATACATGACATCTGATTTGCAAATGGTATAATTCAACAGCCAGAGAAAATTTGGAAATTATTGTATTCATTACAACATCTCTTGAGGAGCACTAACCAGATATAACTCAAAATCCATGCTACTAGACCCTAAAATCTTCCTCTTCCATTTCTTAGTTTCCATTTACTGTAAGCTATCTCTGAGTGTTCCACATGCTTAGTTTTTTTCTCCAACTTGAAACCCGAGTCAATATAATAAAAATGCAATTTAAAACCCTATCTGTTCCTCACTCATCTTTTTAGCTTTTATATATCCACTCATTCTCTTTTCTGAAAGCTAGTCACCTGAGCCTTAGAAGTACATTAGGAGAATAAATGGCTATGGAAGGGGTGAGAAAAAGAAGGGAAAGAAATAAAGAATGAAAATATAAGATTCCCTTTTATGTAGATGGCAGTCTACAAAACTTAGAATCATTTAAATATACTATGGTTTCATTTATTGCAACTGCCTCTTCATTTGACCTCCACAAACAGTCCTCCTGTCCTCTCCATCTCCAATTATATTCATATTGCCAGTATTTTCTTCCAAGACAGTTCTCATTATAATCTTATTTCTAAGTCTCAGTTCAGGATCCTACTGATTATACGATTCTGTTTAAAGCTTTTACAATAGTATGTAGAGTCTCTTTTCTCTCTCTTCTCTAGTTCCCCAATTCCACCACTCCTCTTTCCACCTTCTTGGCCATGGTGCTACCTGGTAGAAGACATTATCTTGCTCCAGGTCTGAATCTGCACACATTGTTCTCTCTGAGGATAATGTTATTCTTTTTATTTATGTGCCTATTTCTATTTTCATATTGGAGCACACTGACAATCATACAACTTTTCTTTTGCTTCTTGCTCACGGGGATGTTGACATCTGGTATTTTATATAATGAATTTATTAAATTACAAGTAATTATCAAGAACCACCACAGTGGAGGTGATGCAGATCTTCTAAAGCAAATGCAGTATTACAATCTCTACCTCTATTTATCTTCTAGTTCTGTGTTCTTTCCACTATACTAAGTTGCAGGCTAAGGGTCAGATGCTGTGTCAGACATTAGTGAAGAAATTATTTTGGAATGGACAACTGTTATGAAAACTCTTTACAGGCACAATGTGTACTTCATTTGATTTGTAAATAGAGTTTCCTGATTCCTTTGTGTGGCATTGGACACTTCAGAGCTAATACTGCTCCTATCTGGTGCTTTCCTATAACTGTGTCTTACCCTATTACACTATGTAATTAATCAAGACTGAGACACAGCTTCTCTTTTTTTTTTTGCTGGTGCTTATATGTATCCTTTTTCTGTGACAATTGAAAATGCATGCATAATTTTACTATCCTTTATTAGCAAGCAACGAACTGGAATGACCTCATACAGCCTCCGGGAGGGGAGCAGATGAAACCCCAGCTGTAGCAGAAAGTTCCAATTTACTGCCACTCTGCTGATTATATACTTGTATATTTCCTGAAATAGTGAAAAGCTCTGAAAGAAATAGAAGACAGACAAGATAGCCAATGGTGAAAGATTTCTCCTTTGAGAGTGTAGTGAAAAGAACTTCTGATGCTCTCAAAATGTGTGAGGTAACATAGAGGAGGGTCTGGTTCAGTTTTTCAAGTCCTTCTATTCCTAGTTGAGGAGGAGGTAAATCGGACTGAAACAACTTCAGGTATCAGACAAGTAAGATCCAGATGAGGATACTGTCACATCTAACATCATAGTATATGACATGTCTGAATTTATGGCACTAAAATGTTTTAATCATTTTAAGCTTAAATAAGTGCTTTTACAAACTCACTTTGGAGACAATGTCAACATTAATGATAGGACAATGATAATTATTACCATTTTTCTGTGACACAACTGACTCTTAGGGTGGAATGACTTGACCCAAGTTATTCATCTTGCCAGCATTAGAACCAGGATATATAATAAAATTAAGAGACGGTGATGAAGAGGTGAAAAAAATCTGGTATCCTGTGCACAAGATCTGTAGGCCATGCCTGTATGCAAAGTCTACAAGGAAGACCTAAAGTGGAGGGGAAGGTAAACAGGGAGCGAGGATACAAAGGATGTGAGGGAGGCAGAAATAAAGAAAATGAGAGTGGAAGTGGGAGGTGCAGCAGCAGGGGAAAAGGAAAGAAGGGAGTGGGAGGAGAAGGGAAAAAATGAGAAAGTAGAAATGAGGTGGGAGAGTAAAAAGAGAAGAGGAGTGAGCAGGGGAAAGGAAGGAGAATGTACATTGAAGGAAGAAGAGTAGAACAAAGAGAGTAAAACAGTAAGGAAGAGAAAAAGCAGAGAGAATTGAAGAGAGAAAGAAGGTAGAAGAAAGGAGAGATGGTGGGAGAAGGACTTTTTGAAAATTTACTTGTGGTGAAATTACATCTTGGTTGTGCTTTTCCAGCTGTATAGTCACTAACAAGCTAATGTAGGGCATAAGCAAATGTTTAAAGTTCAATTGAACAATCTCCTCATTAGTGTTTAATTAGCAGAGTTGGAAGTTGTCTGAAGTTTCCACCGGTGTTTTTGCACCTGCTATTTGGAAGGCCTTATGTTATAGTATCCATATATGGTATGATTGCATGGAAAAATTATAGTCATCAATTGTGATGGAAAATATTATTTCTTACGAGTCCTTTTAAATCTCATATCCAAAAATATCATAGCACTCTGAATGAAGATTTGAAATTCATACTTCCTTGCTTGTTAAGTTGATTTTTAAACTTCCAATTGTTAACCAAAGCAATTGGACAAGTACTACAATTTTTGCAGTGTTAAGGGCTTTGTAGTCATTTCTTTCAGTGCATTCCTGCACTGATATAATTGGGTTACCTGCCAGAAAGTGGGTTGTTTGATTTGATTCAATGTACGGTCTTAACAATTAAGAGCCATACTTAGGGACAAAGTGCCTGGTTTTGAATCCCACAGATGCTGAATCCCAGCTTCAACATTTGTTTATATTGGATGAGGGTGACTTAGAAGGTGTAAGATGGAACAATATACTTATAACTTTTGCGTTAGTTGCTCAGCATGCATACAAAATTTCCTTGAGTATATATTAATAGGCCATATGATGACTCTCTCCATAAGCTGTTGTGAAATGCCTCTCTGATATTGTTATTCAGAAAAACACAGAACACAGAAGCATCGGGTTTGGTACTTATCAAAAGCACATCTTAGGCCAGGCACTGGTGGCTCACATAGTGTTAGATATTCAGGAGGCTGACATCTGAAGATCACTATTCAAAGCCATCCTGGACAGAAAAGTCCATGAGAGTCTTATTTCCAATTCACCACCAGAAATCTGGAAGTGGAGCTGTGGCTCAAAGTGGTAGAGCACTAACCTTGAGTGAAAGAGCTCAGATATAGCAACCAGGCCCTGAGTTCAAGCCTTCAACATATGAGAGAGGAGTTAACAAGTTGAAGGATAGATTTATAGGTATACAAGCTGGGTAGTTGTATAAAGTCTCATACTGAGAAAACTCTGTGATTATATTAATTTTCTGATGGCTTCTTAGAATATTTAATTAGCTTTGTCAAGGAGACCACATAATTTTTTATTGTAGTTTGCTTTATAACTTTTGTAGTCAGTTAACCATTCTCATTGGTATTTAATAAAAATTGGGATAATGCTTAGAATTAAAACTAGAACATACACTATTCACTACACTCCTATTGTCACATACAAAATTGCTTCCAATTTACCATCACTGAAAATATTTTTATGATGTGATTTATGTGGCTGCATAGTGAACTATTATGTGGATCAACAAAATTCCAATGTTGACTGTTTTGGTTGTTGTTTGTTTGGGTACTAGAGCTTGAGACACAGCCTGGGCATTGTCCTTAAGAATTTTTGTTCAAGGCTAGTACCCTGCCACATGAGCCACAGCTCCAAATCCTTCTTTTGAGTGGTTATTGGAGGTAAGAGTCTCACAGACTTTCCTGCTTGGGCTGCCTTTGAACCCTGATCTTCAGATCTCAGCCTTCTTAGTACATATTATTATATGTGTAAGCCACTGGTACCTGGCCATGATTTGGATTTTTTAAACTGTTACTGGCTGTAATTTAGAAAGGATTCATTATTAAGTCCCGAAGGGACTTAAAAGCATGTTCCTAAAAGTTAGTAATCTCAGAGGTATTTAAAATACACTAAGTAGGTAATTATGTACATTTAATTTTCCTGTTATGAGTTCTTATCAATGCTGTTTTATAAATGATGTCAAGGGTCCACTTGCCCTTTGTAGTGTATGATCTGTAGAGAAGGAATTATCTTTTTAGTAGAGTGTGATATTTGGACAAATCTTATTAAAACTGTGGTACGAGATATGAGCAAAGAATGAAAGGATGATTTTGCTAGCCTTTCAAAAACTTATACTGAGACAAAAGTAAGAAATTTATAAGTGACCTAACAAGTAGCTTACAAGGTGAATGCTGTAAGGCTTTATTCCAAGTAGAATCTTCTAGGCTTAATAATAAATCTGATAAAGAAAATGAATTGATACGGAATAGTTTCAAAAGGACAAATCCCATTTTCAAAAACCTGAGCAGTAACAAATGATAAGCCAAGAGGACGTGATTACTAGGAAAATAAAAGATTCTCTAATTGTGAAAAATAGTTTCAAAAGTGATTTTTCAAATCAAAGTGAACATTAGGGATTCGTTTTCAAAATGAAGACTAGAGTTCTGCATTTTTATCACAGCAAGAATGGTGAGCCAAGCAAGCTTAAAAGGTAGTCACGTGACGGAAAGAAGAGAATAGAATCTTGATTATAGTAAATTTAAAATTGACCTGAGTAGAAATGGTAAGTTTAGTAAAAAGCAACGGAAATTACACGGGAACTTGGAATAGCTCTCAGAAAGTAGACTCAGTGAATAATAACAGCCGAGCTTCATGGCTTTCAAAGCTCTTACATTCAAAATATATACCTTCTTCCTTCAGAAAGATATGCTTTATATCCAGGCTTGATTTTGAAAATCTCTTTCCAGATTCAGTAAAGCTAGTTTTATTAATCTACCGCAAATGTGATTAGTTTTAGTAATATATTTTTATGTCTCTTTAGGAATCATGGTAAGCTGTAGTTAAAATAGAATCAAATATCTAAACTGTAAACATTGGAATACCATTAAACATAGATTAATAGTTCTTGTCCAATAATTTTATTAACAGTGTTGTAATTCCTTTCTTACCACTCACACTAAGTAGGGAAAGTAAACGCTTGATAAGCTTATAAGAGAGTGCATTTTAAAATCCTGATATGACAATTTTATATAAGTGTTTAGATAATGAAATTTAGTGGCCAGAAAATTTAGTATAATGTAATTATTACAAATGTGTATGTTGACAGTAATGCAGTTTACAGTAGCTTTGCTATATTAGGTGTGGTCCATGAGAAATATGTAAGAGGTATATATCTATCTATACCACATTGTACCCTATTAGGTAGTCTCAGACCTGAAGGTATGGCTCAAGTGACAGAATAGTTGCCTAGACACTAAATTCAGCCCTTCATATCACTCTAAAAATAAAACAATAATTAAATAAATGTACATTAAAGAGAAAAATCTTAAACTCTTCCTCAGATTTACTATAACAAACACACTAGAAAGTTCCTGTACAAATTAAATAATAATCAACACTGGTTCAGAACTTTGATTTGGAGGAGTATACAGATATCATCAGTAAATAAACCAGTTCCTCAAGTTAATAATCACTTCTTGGTGATCACTTCCCAATTGGACAACAAGACACAATTTACTTGACTTCCTCCACTGATCTCCATCCCTCCTATGGTTTTGTTTTTTGTTTGTTTGTTTGTTTGTTTGCTGCCAGTCCTTGGACTCAGGGCCTGAGCACTGTCCCTGGCTTCTTTTTGCTCAAGGCTAGCACGCTGCCACTTGAGCCACAGCGCCACTTCTGGCCATTTTCTATATATGTGGTGCTGGGGAATCAAACCCAGGGCTTCACGTATACGAGGCAAGCACTCTGGCCACTAGGCCATATTCCCAGCCCCCTGCCATGGTTTGTGTAGATACATAGCAGTTTCCACTTCTCAGCTATAGTGCAACTTCATGGAACTTGGACCTATAGGTAATAAACCGACAGAATAGAATTTCCTGTAGTGACTTGCCTGGGCAACATCATGAACCCCAATAAATGCTTTAGCTCATCAGATCCTTCTGTTGCCTAATTCTCAACCTGGTAGTTAAGCAAGAATACTGAGAAAGTTCCTCCAATCCCAGTGATCAAGTTAGGTAAACTTTCTTCCTTTCTCTATACTTGGTAATAGAACTGTTTCTCTTTTCAATACTGTTAAAAAGAAAAATAAATAAATAATGAGTAGAAGTACAGCTCCATAACAAAATGATTTATATAGCAAGCAAACTGGAGGAATTTGATCTAATAGAACAACTTTAAGAGACCTTAAAATAAATATATTCATGACGTTTTCAGAAACAAAGAAATGGTGCATTGTATGTCATTTGAACAATAAACTAAGAAGCATGCAAGACAGATATAAACTATAATTGAGTAGACATTTAAGAGATACAAGTAATTGAAATAAGTGACAACAGAAAAGCTATTACATTTGGTATAAATAAATTAATGGACTGCAAACATAAATTTCTCCTGATCAAAAGAAGAAAACAGAAAGTAAAGAATGAAAAACCATAGCCATAAGACTTAAAATGAACAAATACATAGCTACTCAGGAGGCTGAGATCTAAGAATCATGGTTCGAAGCCAGGCTGGGCAGGGAAGTCTATTAGACTTTTTTCCTTTTAAATTATTTTATTTTAATGTAAACTAAACAAATTTACACACTGAAATCTCAAATAACCTTGGGCATGCACATTAACCCTGTTAGAAATTCTTCTACAGCTCTCTCTTTTTTTCCATAGGAATTTCCCCAAACATTAAAAAACTGGTAGTATGTACTATATATACAGCCTAAACCATAGCAATCTATGATTATGTTATTTTACACTGTGCAAAATCCTCAAAACCTAGTGGTACAATAAAAAAAATCAGTACAAGAAAATTCATTGTAAGACATTCTTAAAATTTGGTCCTTCTTCAAATCAAACCGATTTAAAACAGACACAATCACTTTAGACCCCTCCAATCTAAGTTGCAACAATGATCCACACCCTATAGCAAAAAGAGCCAGCGGTCAAATAGCAATATGCCAGACTGAAAAGATTTTAAAAAGAACAACCAAAGCCAGACCTGAAAAAAAACAAAACACCTATTACATACAAAATTAAAAAAGAAATTAACCAAGGACTTTGGACATTATTTATGATAGCAAAAGTAATTAGACTCATCTCCAATAAACTACTCAAAGAAGCCATAAATGGCACCATGGCTCAAAATATAGAGTGCTTGCCTTAAGAAAAAAATAAGCTCAGAGACAGAGCCCAGGCTCAGAGTTCAAGTCCCAGGACAGACAAAAACAAACAAACAGAAAAGAACAGACAGACTTTCAAGGAGGAACTTTGAAAGACACTGTGGGCAAGAAACACTGTAGAAATATGAACTTGAGAAGCTCCACAGAATATAAAGATCAGTTTAAAAATAATTTCCTGGGCTGGGAAGGTGGCCTAGCGGTAGAGTGCTTGCCTAGCATGCATGAGGCCCTGGGTTCAATTTCTCTTAGTAGCACAAAAATAATTTCCTTCAAATACTATATTTCCATAGCATACATAAAGATTCAAAAGAGGAAGTTCAACATACAAAGGAGCAACCCTATTTTTCCTGAGATTAGTTTTCTATTTCTTTCAGAGTTTTTCCACCATTTGAATGATTTAACATCTTTCAGAGGATTAGGGTCAAAGCAACATATAAACAGATAGGAAGATGTTTTAAGAAATTTTATTAATTACACACCTCATACCACGAAAATTTAGGTCTAACTCATATTTAAAAAAATCAATTTAACAAACATAATTTTATTATTTGTATTGCTTAAAGATGAAATACAAAATATAAAACAGAAGATTATGTAAACTGTTGCAATCATTGAGGAAGGCAGTTTGAAGAATCATTAAAAAAAACATCAACTTGCTGAGCTTTCATGACCTTGGTTGATGCTATCGAGGATGCCAAAGCCTCCGCTTTCAAATCTGAACGGATTCACACCACACATCTTTGAACAGCCATTTGAAAAGTAAAGCTGATGACACCTTTAATTTTTAACAAAGCCTCTTCACATAGATTTCTCCAAGACGTATAACAAAAAAAAAAAAACAAAACAAAACAAAACAAAACTCCCTAGTATCCAAAGATACAACTCTTGGGCCTTTATCCAAAATTTGCATGTCAAGATAAAACAAAAACATTTGTACACCAATGTTCCTTTTCAAATAATTCACGTAGCCAAGTAGTTACATCCTTCAAAGGATGAATGTATCAATAAAATGGCACATATACGCACATCTATGTCTTATATATGTGTAAACATATTGCATTTACCTATTATGATATGTCATTTTCAAGAAAATGAAAATGAATGGTACTGGAAAAAATGAGGTTACGTGAAGTAAATCCGGCCCAGAGAGACAAAGGATATATTCTTCTCATATTTGGAAGCGAAATATAAATTATAAATATACATGAAAACATACAGAGGATCACATGGATTTTACACAAATGCATGCACTAGGTGTTTATGCAGAAGAAGATTCCTATGGTATAATTCCTTTGAACAACTAAGGGTTTAACAAAATGAATACCAGAAACATGGAACATGGGTTGCTGTGGGGATAGCACCAATTCGAGGGGGACAGAAGAATAAAGAGAGAAAGGATGGGTGAATACAATGACAATATTCAAGTTATATTATATGAAAATGGAGCTAGGTAAACTGAAGGGTGGGGACACTTGGGGGACAATGATGGAAAGGATGAGATTGATCAAGATGTATTATATTCACAAACTGACATGTTGAAATTGGAATCCCTTTTTATAGCCTCTTTAAGAGAATATAAAAGAAAAATAATAATAGCTTGAGTTCACAGAAAATATTAAACACACTAATATCCAATTGTACTCCAAAAGTTCTTCCTTCCTATTCTGTTGGGGTGAGTTCTGATTCAGTACTGTCACACTTGTGTTTAATCCTTTACCTAACAATAATTTATGTTTATACCTCGAAAATATTATCTAAATTTATACATCAGAGAAGATAAAATAACTATCAGATGTGTTTAAGAAATGGAAAAGGTAGAGATTGGAGGAAGATGCCGGAGGAGCAACAGTGCCTTAGCTGAGCTCCCTCCAACAGCGCAGTTTTCCCACCGCAGAGAAAGTTTTATGGCTAGATAGACAGCTCAAATAAGTTCTAACAGTACAGGGATTCAGGCCAGGAAGGAAAAATCAACATAGCTGGTCTGAAAACACAGATTCGAGCTCTGGGCGGAGTCCCAACGCTGCACCAGTGGGGGCGCCAGCACCGCGCCATGCACCCCGCGCAGCTCAATGGAGACCAGGGACAAATTCTCCAGAAGGCAGCGAACATACAGATCGCAGGCTGAGCACGGATGGGCTGAAATTGCAGAGACATTCTCACTGGCACCCACGAGCAGCTCCTTCCCCAACCGCCAGAGCAAAGCGCCATCTTTGACACTGGCAAAGGGTCAGAGCAGACGGGAGCTAAAGCCCGCCTGGGGAAAGCGAGGACAAAGCGGCCATCTTTGAGAAGGGCAAGAGGGACCAATTAGCAAAAGCCAGCTCCACCCAGGAGAACGCCCCTGCCCAGGTAGGAGGCGGGTCCTGGACCTCGGCCCGGCTAGAGGTGCCCGCCCTGCCCGCCAGATTTCCTAAATTAAAAAACGAAAGCAGTGAGCAGTTATTGGTGACACGGAACTGCCAAACGGGAGAAAAACCTCCCAAGACAGATAAACGGTTCCATTTAGAAGCCCATTTCCCAGCCCGAAACAGAGCTGAATTCCAGGCCAGAATTGTCCCGCCCTACTGAGTCCTCAGCCTATTCAAAGCCAGGCATTAAAGACAGCAGCCCCACTGCAGACAGGAGGTACCACAGCTCCGCTAGCAACCCCACCTACAGAGGGCGCCCAAGGCCTATCTGCAAGCTGTGGGAACCAAAGGGAAGGAGAGTAAGAACAGACCCACCCTTGCAAACTGAAAGAACATCAAGCCAGCCAAGTGGCAGAATAGACTGCAGATCATCACAAGGAAACCAGAGACGGTAGAAAGCCCATCCAAACAAGAAAGACTTTTGTTTGTTTTGTCTCTAAAGTTTTCTAAGCTTTCATTTTTATTTTTTTCTCATATTTTCATTTCTGAAACATAATTGGTTTGTTTTTGTTTCCCATTTTCACCTGTTAGTTCTATCACTTTTTCTTTTTTGTGGTCGTTGTTGTAGTTGACCATTTTTTTTTCATTTTTCTTTCTCTGTTCCTTTTTGTATTTCCTTTTTATTACTCATTTTTAAATAACTCTTCTTGGTTATGTGCATCTGTGTTGAGTAGTCTCTCTTTAGTTCTCTCTATGTATTCTCTTTCTTTAAAAATTACTTTCCTATGAATAACTTCTCCACTCTTTACGGCTAACTCTCCACTGTCTATCATTTTGACCTTGTTGTTTCTACCAATTCTACTCTCCTCCACATTTCCACGTCACTGAAACTAAACCAAAATCATCACACCCCCATACATTTTACTCTAGTTTCTTTATTACCTCTAACTTACCCTCCTGACTTACTACTAGGTCCTCCAGATCCCATTGACCCCTGGTTATTGGATAGAGGGTTTCCTTACTTAATTCGAGTGAAACAAAGGGGTACATAGAGAAAGCCAGTCCAAAAGGAAATTAATAGAAGAACAAGAATGGCTCATACAGTTGTAACAGTAAATAAGTAACTACTGAATACAGGGCTCAGGATTGGTTGTTATATTGAAATTGGATTCGTTAGGAACATCAAATCTAATTTTATACACAGGTATAAAAGGTATGTGTATTTAATTGTGAACTTCTAAGATTTACACAACAGTGCTTGGTAAGGGCTGCTTTGGGTCTTAAACAGTGCTCACAGGTGCTGGTAGACTGGCATTCCCAATTCAAATGGGCAGAAGGAACACAAGAAAGGTGGCAAACAATGAAGTCTTATCCCACACTCAAAACAAGCAGGAAGCAGAGCAGTCAATCAAAGACATAGATGAGAACCCTCAAAATGCTCTACAAAGTCTACTGATAAACATGATAAATGAAAATTTTCAGTCTCTTCAGTCAGTTATTCTAGAGCATGAGGAGGCAAAGCAAAAATTAATGGAGAATTTCATGGCATCCACAAATAGAAAGATAAATGAACTTCAAGAGTCAAATGAAAAGATAGCTACTCAGCTTAAAGATTTCAGAGACAACACTCAAAATCAAATTCATGAAGTTAATGACGTAAAGAAGTCCATACAGGACCTAAGAAATGACATGGAAATTATCAAGAAAGACCAGTCGAAGGAAAAGAGATTCGGAATCAAGTAACTAGCCTACAGTCCCGCCTAACTGAAGCAGAGGATCAAATCTCAGGAGATGAAGATTCCTTAGAATCTATGGAGAAAGATAAAAATCAATACAAGTCCAGTCCAATCAACAAAACAGATCACTACAGGAGATTCAAGACACAATCAGAAAGCCCAATTTAAGAATAATAGGTATTGAGGAAAACTTGGAGAAAGAAGTTAATGGGATAGGCAACCTATTTAACAGAATATTAGCTGAGAACTTCCCAAATATCCAAAAGGAAAGGCCTATACAGATACAAGAAGCATTTAGAACCCCAAATCGACCAGACCAGAATTGGACATCCCACCGACACATAGTGATCAAAACAGGTTCAGTAGAGTGCAAGGAAAAAAATACTCAAAGCTGTTAGGGAGAAGAAAACAATCACATATAAAGGAAAAGCAATCAGAATTACCCCAGACTTCCCAGCAGAGACCATGAAAGCAAGGAGAGCCTGGAATGAGGTATACCAAACACTAAATAAAAATAACTACCAACCAAGAATTCTGTACCCAGCCAAACTCTCCTTCATAGCTGAAGGTCAAATAAAAGTCTTCCATAGTAAGGAAAAACTGAAACAATATATCTCCATCAAACCAGCTTTGCAAAAAATCCTTAAAGATGTACTATACAAGGAAAATAATCAAGAGCCCAATACAGACAGAAAAATGAACCCTAAATAGTAAACATCAGATCAAGAAATTGGAAGAAACAGCTTTTAACAAGATAGTGACAATGAAAGGAACAAACGATCATCTCTCAATCCTAACTCTCAACATTAATGGACTTAATTCTCCAATCTAATGACATAGGCTCATTTGTTGGATCAAAAATCAAGATCCATCTTTCTGCTGCCTCCAAGAGACACATCTATCCAGCAAAAGTAAACATCTTCTAAAAGTGAAAGGCTGGAATCAAATCTATCAAGCAAATGGCCCCAGTAAGCAAGCTGGAGTTGCAATCCTAGTATCAGACAAAATTGACTTCAAATTAAAAAAGGTAAGAAGAGACAAAAAGGTAAGAAGAGACAAAGAAGGTTACTACATACTAGTAAAGGGATCTCTCCTACAGGAAGATATAACCATTCTAAATATCTACACCCCAAATGCAGGAGCACCCCACTTCATCAAACAAACACTACTGACTCTAAAAACACTCATAGACCCAAACACATTGATAGTTGGGGACTTTAACACTCCACTATCACCTCTGGACACATCAACATGCCAAAAACTGAACAAAGAAACCACAGAACTAAATAATTGCATAGACCAACTAGACTTAACCGACATCTACAGAATATTCCACCCAGCAACAACAGAATACACATTCTTCTCCGCAGCACGTGGAACATTCTCCAAAATAGATTACATCTTAGGACACAAAGAAAATCTGTACAAATTCAGAAGTATCAAAACCATTCCCTCCATACTGTCAGACCACAATGGAATAAAATTAAAGCTCAACTCAGCCACCACAGAAAATGCCACAATTCATGGAGACTAAATAACACACTGCTGAACCATCAGTGGGTCAATGAAGAAATTAAAACCGAAATTCAAATGTTTATGGAATTCAACCAAGATGAGGACACAAAGTACCAGCTCCTTTGGGACACAGCAAAGGCAGTACTCAGAGGAAAATTTATATCTCTGAGTGCATACACCAACAAACTGGAGAAACAGCAACTCAATAATTTAAGGAAGCACCTTAATCTCCTTGAAAGAGAACAACAAGGCAAACCCCAAGTCAATAGACGGAAGCAAATAATTAAAATCAAATCAGAATTAAATCAATTAGAGATGAAAAAAACCATCGAAAGAATCAACAAAACAAAGAGTTGGGTCTTTGAAAAAATCAACAAGATAGACAGACCCCTGGAAAACCTGACCAAAAAACGAAGGCAGCACACTCAAATAAACAAGGTAAGAGACAAAACAGGTAACATCACCACAAAAATAACCGAAATTTAGAAAATAATAAGGGACTATTTTGCAAACCTTTATGCCAACAAATTCGAGAACTTGGAAGAAATGAATGATTTCCTAGAAAAAATCCATATCCCCGAACTCAACCATGAAGATTTAAACCTTCTAAACAGACCCATATCCAGAATTGAAATGGAAACGGTAATAAATGATCTCCCATCCAAGAAAAGCCCAGGTCCAGACGGATTCACTGCAGAATTCTACAAGGCCTTCAAAACACAACTCACACCAATATTTCTCAAACTCTTCAATGAAGTCGAAAGAGAACATTCACTACCACACACATTCTATGAAGCCAGCATAACCCTCATCCTAAAACCAGTCAGGGACTCATCACGAAAAGAAGACTATAGACAAATTTCACTGATGAACATAGACACAAAAATTCTCAACAAAATTCTGGCCAATCGACTTCAACAGGTCATCAAAAAAATCATACACCACGATCAAACTGGATTCATCCCAGGGATGCAAAGTTGGTTTAATATACGCAAGTCAATTAATGTAATCCACCACATCAACCGGAGCAAGCTAAAGAACCACATGGTTTTATCTCTGGATGCGGAAAAAGCGTTCCATAAAATCCAGCACCCATTTATGCTGAAAGCCCTGGAAAAACTGGGATTCCAGGGAACATTCCTGAATATAATCAAGGCAGTCTATGACAAACCAACAGCAAGCATAACTCTAAATGGTGAAAAACTAAAGCCATTCCCTTTAAAATCAGGAACAAGGCAGGGATGTCCACTCTCTCCCCTGCTCTTCAACATAGTACTAGAAATCCTAGCCAGAGCAATTAGGCAAGAAGAAAATATAAAGGGAATCCAAATAGGAAAAGATGAAGTTAAACTTTCTCTCTTCACAGATGACATGATCCTATACCTAAAGAATCCCATAGACTCTACCCCCAAGCTACTAGAGCTGATCCTAAACTTTGGCAAAGTTGCAGGATATAAAATAAACCCTCAAAAATCAACGGCCTTTCTCTATGCTAACGACCCGAAGACCGAGGCTGAAATCAGGAAAGCAACTCCTTTTGCAATAGCTCCCAAAAACATAAAATACCTAGGAATAACCTTAACCAAAGAAGTGAAAGACCTCTTTGATGAGAACTTTAAAAATATGAAAAATGAAATTAAAGCAGAACTAAGGAAATGGAAAAACCTCCCATGCTCCTGTATGGGGAGGATTAATATAATCAAAATGGCAATATTCCCAAAGGCTGTCTACAAATTCAATGCAATACCCATTAATATCCTAACACCATTTTTTAATGAAATAGAGGAAGCAATCCAGAAATTCATATGGAACAATAAAAGACCTAGAATAGCAAAAACAATCCTAAGCAGAAAGAACAGTGCTGGAGGAATTACAATACCCAACTTCAAGCTGTATTATAAAGGTATAGTAATAAAAACAGCCTGCTATTGGCACCGGAACAGACCTGAAGACCAATGGAACAGAATTGAAAACCCATAAATGAACCCACAGAACTATGGCTACTTAATCTTTGATAAAGGAGCTAAAACAATAGTATGAAAGAAAGATAGCCTCTTTAACAAATGGTGCTGGCAAAGCTGGTTCAACACTTGCAACAAAGTAAAACTAGATCCTTATATATCACCTTGCACCAAAATAAATTCCAAATGGATTAAAGACCTCGAGATCAAAACAGACACCCTGAAAACACTCAAGGAAGGAGTAGGAGAAACAGTTGGGCTCCTTGGCGCAGGATAGAACTTCCTTAACAAAGACCCAGAAAGGATACAAATCAAAGAAAGGTTGGATAAATGGGACTGCATCAAACTGCAGAGCTTCTGCGTGGCAAAGGACATAGCTCGCAAGATAAACAGAAAGCCCACAGACTGGGAGAAGATCTTTACCGGCCATTAAACGGACAAAGGCCTCATATCTAAATTATATGCAGAACTAAAAAAATTACCTCCCTCCAAAACAAAACCGCAAAGAATCAATACCCCACTCATCAATTGGGCTAAAGACTTACAAAGAGACTTCTCTGATGAGGAAATTAGAATGGCCAAAAGACATATGAAAAAGTGCTCGACATCACTGGCCATAAAAGAAATGCAAGTCAAAACAACATTGAGATTCCATCTTACCCCGGTAAAAATGTCATATATCAAGAAAACTAACAATAACAATTGTTGTTGGGGATGTGGACAAAAGGGAACCCTACTTCATTGTTGGTGGGAATGTAAACTGGTTCAGCCACTCTGGCAAGTAGTATGGAGATTCCTCTGAAGGCTAAATATAGAACTCCCCTATGACCTAGCAGCCCCACTTTTGAGTTTCTATCCAAAAGACCACAAACAAATTCACAGTAAAGCCACCAGCACAACAATGTTCATCGCAGCAATTTGTCATAGCTAGAATCTGGAACCAACCCAGATTCCCCTCAGTAGATGAATGGATCAGGAAAATGTGGTACATATACACAATGGAATTTTATGCCTCTATCAGAAAGAATGACATTGCCCCATTTGTAAGGAAATGGAAGAACTTGGAAAAAATTATACTAAGTAAAATGAGCCAGACCCAAAGAAACATGGACTCTATGGTCTCCCTTATTGGGAGTAATTAGTACAGGTTTAGGCAAGTTACAGCAGAGGATCACAAGAGCCCATTAGCTATACCCTTATGAACACATAAGATGATGCTAAGTGAAATGAACTCCATGTTATGGAAATGATTGTGATATCACAGTTGTAATTACTTTCAACGTCCCATGTGTATCTGTAGCATCTATTATAGATCATGTTCTTGTATCACCTTCCTGTGGTTGTACCTACACTTTCTCTGTAACATTATCTGAGTATATTGGAAACCATGTATACTGGTATTAGAACTAGGAAATTGAAAAGGAATACCAAAATTGAGAGACTCAGGGTAAAAAAAGAAAAATAACTACAAAAGGAATACTTGCAAAACTGTTTGGTCTGAGTGAATGGAACACCTCATGGGAGGAAAGGGAGGGGGGTATGAGGGTCGAGGTAACAAACAGTACAAGTAATGTATCCAATGCCTGATGTATGAAACTGTAACCTCTCTGTACATCAGTTTGATAATAAAAATTTCAAGAAAAAAAAAGAAATGTAAAAGGTAAGCAAGCACAAATCAATGGGAAAATCATTAACACACAAGTTGCTTCACAAACCTGTAACTAATGTCAGTTATTTTATCTTGAGGTAATAAAAAACTGAGATATCCCTTTGTCAATTTGTCCTCCCATAGGGGAGTATCGTGTATACTGGGTGACCTCTAAGCAGAAACTTATTCTCACAGTTCTGGATGCTAGAAGTTACAGGTCAAGATACCTGTAGAGCTGAGTTTGGGTGAGGTTCCATTTCCGGGTTGCAGCCTGCTGACTTCTTGTTGTACCCTCACCTGGCAGGATAGTGAAAGGAAATAAACTCTACTGACAATACATAAAAGCACTAATTCTATTGTTTCTCAAAAACAACACCGAAGTGTATAATTTTATCACATTAATTTGCTAATTTCTGTGTGTGAGGGGCAAATATTTAGTTTAAAACAAGAATCCGTGCAAAACTATTCTTTTAAACCTACTCAGCTAATATGAAGCCTCTGTTATTTAATGTATTTTTGAACACTATGGTAAAATAAAATATCTATTTGCCTCTTTTTCCAAGATTTTGTAGTTTCTATATTTTAAGTTTAGACCATTGATCCTTTTGAACTTTATTTTGGTGTTTGAATTGAGATTAGGCTTTACTTACTTTCCTCACATTGTTTAAAGAACTATTTCCCTTTCTTGTAGTAGTTGATTTTTAATGTGTGAATTTATTTTCATAATAAAATATCTTTCTGAAAAGTCTTGTCTTTTCAATTTATCTGTATCACTACCAACTTCTTGCAATGCTTGTGATTTATAATTCATTTAAATGGCTGAGAAAATCTTTCTGCAATATCTTTTCTTCTTCGTCAAAACATTTCGATATCAATTGTTTCTTTTCAGAGGAATACTAGAATACAGCTTTAATTTTACTTTTTCCTACAGTAATCTGATTGGAATTTCTTTAGAAATATAAACTGATTTTAGAAGAAATGATAGCTTTTTACTATTTGACATTACCCATGGATCATTAAAAAGTCTTGACTGGGCTCTATTATTACAGTACTTACATTTTTAATTAAAAAAAATATTTTCTTGGGTTATGTTCAATACATCATTTTATGAGCATTTTTAGGTATTTCATGTCTTTTGGCTTCAATTTTGAACATAATTTTCTATAGAATTAATCACTTTCCACTATACTTTAATCATTATTTCATCTAGAATTTGTATTTGCTTTTATTTATTATATTTTAGCTGTTATTTTTTGGTGTATATTCCAAGGAGATCAATAGAGCATGTCATATTTTTAACATTTATTTGCCATCTCTGATACTCAGTGCATAAAAGTTCATGGCTGTTAACTTTTTTGGTGGAATGTAACTTTTATTTGAGAATAATATCTTGACTTGGTAAAAAATAACTTAGGTCACAGCCTTTTCCCATCAAAACTGTGTAGACATTGCTTCACTTTTCTTCTAGTGTTATATGTTACAGAGCAGAAGTTTGATAACAATTTGGTTGAGTTCCTTTGAAAGTTGACTGGTTTTACTGCTGAGCTACACATAGGACTTTTTTCTTTGTCTATATAATTCAATAAATGTCACCCAGATAAGTCTCATTATTGTCTCTTTTTCCCATTAATTACCAGACTGCTTTTAAACTCACACAATTTTTCTTCTAGTGTACATTTAGTTATTGTTTTAGGTGTATTACTTTCCTCAGTATAGCAAATTACCTGTAAATTGAATTTTGAATCTTTCTTTTCCAATCTTTATTTTCTGTCATTATCTCCATCTCTTAGTCCTTGTTCTCAACAGCCTGGAAAAAAAATTGTTCTTCAAGAATTCAAGATCTGGAGAAGTATAAGAAATCAACAAGTGAAGTCTATAATTACTGTTATATTTCTAGTTCTCCTTTACACAGCTTTCATTTAGTGAATGATTGTTTCATTGATATAGAACGGAGCCTTTTGTAGTCATATTTTTACTTGACCCACTAAGAATGCTTAGAAATGAGAATCTTACTTAATATCATTTTGTAGATGGAGAAGATATTCAGAAAGTCTAGGCAATCATTTAACATTGCAAAACTGGACAGTGATGGGTCTAAGAACAGGTATCTCATTCTAAGGTTGATGCCCAAATCCTCCTCCTTTCTTATTCAGAATTACTTCCTGGTGTGGTTTCCTTTAGAATGATTAAATTCCTGCAAAGAAAGCATTAGGTATGGAATTTCAGTGTGAGGGATTTGTTCTCTCAGGAAACAACAAAGGACCTATTTTACATTTTTTTTTGTTTAGACAAACATCATTGGTTTTCTCTTCTTTAAACAGATATTCTACTCGCTAAAGCCCCTTCAAACAATATGAATCAATTGTAATCACAGGTGTCCTTGATACTTTCGGTAGTTTTTTTAAGAATAGAATACTTGCTCAGAATTTCTCATAAAATAATACAGCTGAACCTTTGTGTTAAAAATCATTACTTGAAAATAGCTTTATCCAAAAATGTAGCACAAAAAGTAAATGAAGAAAAGAAAAAAAGAAAAGACTTACAATGATTTTTGACATATCTCCCCCTTTCATAAACCTTTCTTCACATGTTAAATAGCAGTTGAATAGCCCCAAAAGTCAGTTTTCTAAGTTTATTGGTATGAATGTGATTATGACTTTATGATCTATTATTATTTATTAAGGAATGAGACATGTGTTTAAAAATCTGTTATTTAAAATTGCATGGTAAATTTTTATATAAAATATAGTCATATCTCAATTGCCATTTGAACGAGCAGGGATTCCTGGGGTTCATCCTTATCTATCCCCCTCCTTTGCCCTTTGGAATTTCTTTCTAAATTCACACCCATGATCTCTTAATGTTCTGAAGTGAGACAATGCTATGAAGCCAACAAACCTACTGAAGAGAGTTTGTGAAGCATTAACCACATAATAGTATCATTTTTTTCTGTTTGGGATAACAGGAACTGAATGTTAATCTCTCTTCCCATTCCAGGAGAGAATCTAGGGTAGTACCTTTATGGTTCATTCAGATAGAGAGCTATCACAAATCATTGACTTTATAATACAAACACGATCCTGTTTTCCTTTAATTTATTTATATTATCTATAATATGCAACTCACTCTATATGAATACTCAATGATGACACATTTGGTCATGTGAGCATAAGTTTAATCGAAATGATGCTTTGAGTGCCTGCCATTGTCAGGCTGTATGTTCACATTACCTTAGAACCAGACTTAGATTTTGTAACTCCCTTATGCTTTTTGCTTTCCTTTATTCATTTCCATCTAGGTTGTTGTTTAATTTCAGTACAGTTTCTTTTGAGAACCCCAGCCTGTACCAGTTATGCTGAGGCCTCCTGGTTTTATCCATATAACAAATCTCTTCAAAAGGCAGTGAGAACCTGAGGAGCATAGGTATGTTTATAACAGAGGATGCCCTTATAAGCAGACTTCAAGAAGAATGAAAATCCTCATTGGAGGAACAAATACTGCTTGATCCTCTTAAACAATGCATCCCAATTAGAGATTTTCTTCATAACACAGAAAATTTGTGCTTTGTTTTAACCCAAAAAGTCATTCCATTCGGGTAGAAATTTGTTGCCACACATATCCTGAATATATTTGACTTTGCCATGCAGAACATGTATCAAGCAGTACTTGGGTCTATACTCATCTAAGCCCCTTAGTAATGTGGTTCTCACAGGTGATTCTGTGACATTTGGACAATTCTTTTTATTGAAATATAATTGTCTATACTTATAAATGGCCTCCACCTAACTACCAGTTAAATATATCAAAGAAGATTTGGACACCATAAATTATTTCTTATTAAACTGAGTTTTCCTATGAAGTAACTCAGATAGAGAAACCTTATTGTAAAGGACACTCAGGGACAAATCAAGCATTTTAATTTGACACATGTTGCTTGGTAAAGTGCTTATAGTACCAATTTCCATTTGACTATTCCTGTCTTAGCTAATCATCTCTATACTTGGGAAAATAAATGAAAGTCAACACCAACTGTTTTCCCAGATAGTGTTTTAAATAAATAACAAAGATAAATATAAAGCATAGTTCTTGAATTTTCACATGAATTATAAGTCTTCCATCCCTCCAAAGTTACTACATTTAATAATAGTGGAAACATTAATTTGAGTTTTATTCTAAATATATCTATTAATTAAAAATTAGCAAATTTAACAGAGGAAAGTAAGTTACCAGAAGTCAAAATGATATTAGAGATATCTTTGTTAAGAATAGCAAATGAAGATCATGTTATTTTGGACCCATACTTGATTTTTTTGTTGTTGACGGTTTTGCTTTGTCTTTTATTATACAATCCATAATTTTATCATGCCTCAAAGATATGATTGTTTTACTTATTAAAACCTAAGAAAACATAGATCTTTTCTGTAGCTAAGATAATCAGTCAAGTCATTTTACCTTTCAGACTGAAGGGCATTAGCTATGTAGTCCCATTGTTCAGGAACTCCCTTTACTTACAAACTTATGGTTTAGCACAGACAAGCACAGAAGTGAAATCTGCATTGACACAAGTTTCCATTTTATCATGTTTATGAACCTGTCACATTTCCTTCAGCTCTATGTTTATGCTTTTTGTAATTGTTGTTTTGGTGCTAGTCCTGGGGCTTTAATTCAGGCCCTAGACACTGTTCCTCAGCTGTTTTGCTCAAGGATAGCAAGCAGCACTCTATCATTGGTGCCATGACTCTACTTCTGGTCTTTTAGTGGTTAATTGAAGACAAGACTCTCATTGACTTTCCTTCCTAGGAAGACTTAAAACCACGACCCTCAGATTTCAGCCTTCTGAATAGCTAAAATATATGCCTGTGCCACTGGAACCCAGCTAATTTATGTTTTTAACATATGTAACAGAATCAAGTGGTCTTTTGACATTAAATGTTGTATGTTTACTATCAAATTATTATGAATGTATCTAGCAATGGAAATGATTGTTCCAAGGTAGTCAAGCTGCAGGAGTTTTGTAATTTCCTAATCACAGGAAACCTATTTTCAGTCTCTATATATTCTGACAGCATCTAAAGTGTTGAAATGGAAACGGCAGTGGTTAGACAGAAATAAACAGTTTCATTGTCTGAAAATTCACATGGAAAAATGTTTAATCTAAATTTTAAGGACACTGCAATTACTTTAATCTTTATTGTCAGTTGTCTCCCAAGTACACTTCTTCTGTCTCTCAACCCCTCCCTGGATACAAGTCAAATAATATCAGCATTTTGAACTAATTAATTTTTCATTGTTTACTTCCTCCACTCTGCATTACATTTTGTAATAGAAAATGTCACATTCATTTTTTTCTCAACCTTCTCCCATGTTTGGAACGGTATCTCTGAGAGCTTGTTTGGCGGTTCAAGGAGAGCACAGTTACTTGTATACCCTTCACCAAAGACCAGTCGTCCTTTATCGGGGATAGTTGTCCTCTTTGACCCAGTCCGCAGATCCGGGATTGATGCAGATGGAGCAGTGAGAGAGAAAGGGGACGCCCGCATAGCCAGCCAGATCAGCAGAATCAACCCTGGCCATCAGTGGAATGACATGTCGCAGCCAGATCACCGCCCTCACATCCTGGAACGATATCTCTTACATTTGGGATTTCCTACATTGTTCAGAATGGAAAATAGGTTAGAAACTGTGGTCTAAAACCATTTACCAAAACACAGATGTGCTAAAGTTCAAATGCACGAAGATTTTTGTGGGCAGATCAATGGGATTCCAAGATGTCTGTGCCCTTAATCCCTGGAAACTGTGAATATTGGACCTTATGCCATGAAAGGAAATTTGTGAGTGTAATTAAATTCAATCCTCTGATGGTGAAATTATGTGTGTAGGTAGCAGAAAAGACAAATTAACTCATTTTTTCTTCTTTGATAGGATGAACACAATGAATTCTTCCATAATACGGGATATTTCCATTTTGTTTTCTTCTTATGCTCATAGTTCACGAACACAAATAAGCATCAGATTCATAACAGCTACATGAGAACAGCTACTGGTGAACATTTTCCAATATTAAACAGTTCATAATTTTTATTTATACAGATGAAGAGTTAGTGTGTGGGGGATATGTATGTGTATGTCTGAGTCATACCAATTGTTTATGTGAACAAACAGAAGGGCAATGAAGACTAGTTTTATTCTTATAAAAAATTAATACTACTTGCATTTTACAAATTGTAAGGTATATTAAGGTTTCCCCAAAAGATAGAAGCGTTATTATCTGTTTTTTGTTGTTTTGTTTTGTTTTGTTTTTTGATGGTCATGGAGCTTGAACACAGGGCCTGAGTGCTGTCCCTGAGCTCTCCAACTCAACGCTAGCATTCAACCACTTGAGCCACAGTGCCACTTTCAATTATCTGGTGGTTCATTGGAAATAAGACTCTTATGGACTTTCCTGCCTGGGCTGGCTTTGAACCATGATTCTCAGATCTTAGCCTCTTGAGTAGCTAGGATTACAGGCCTGAGACACTGGTGTTCGACTTTTATCTGTGTCTTAAAACACACAAAGGCACAATGCCTAAGTGCCTCTTCATATCTATATAAAGTAATACACATGATGTGTTCACTGTTCAGAGGAGCCAAGCCTGGGAGCTGGGGCGGCCTAGACCTTCTCTGTGTGGACTTTTCACTTGCTGTCAGGATGCCACTCTCTCCCCTCTGCCTTTAGCGGCATCTGGAATATACACCACTAAGACCATTAGCTGGTATGCTGTATTTATGAATAATTTTCAAATGGACATGATAAAAATCCAAAGTCTGAAACCACATCCAGTCCAGACACAGGGCAGCGTGTAGGGCACACCACTGCCTTGGGCTCCTTCTCAGCCTCGATCCTTCCCGGCCTCAGAACAGGATCCAGGCAGCTCTTTAACTCTCAGAGATAGCAGTAAACTTTTCAGTGTTGCTGTTAGCAAGTGTGTGTTTGCCAATAGATCCCTATTTTACCCTGTGCCAACAAGTAACTGCCTATTGCACGCCGGCTCCCAACTCGTCCCCAACTGCAGGGAGGACGGAAGCTTCCGGACTCCTCGTCTACATAGATTTTATATACACAGTAACTCCCTTTTTATATGTCAAGTAAATATTTGTAAAAGTCATACTCACACAAATGAAATTATAATGATTAACATATTTTTCCATGTTTCATTGCCTGAATAAAAACTGTTTACCACTGTTAAAAAAATAAAGTAATACACATACTGAAATAAACTCTAAGATATGGAAACAAGAAACTTCTTGTTTTGCCCTTTCTTTTTCTAGTTTGTGATGATTCTGTCTTCTTTACTTTATGTATAATACATTCACATGTTTATCTTTGGGAGGGTAGGGGTAGGGTATAGAACTTGAGGAAAAAAGAAAAGGGTGAAAAAGTTCAGCAGTGGAATTCACTGGATATTGATGAAAATGAGCTACACAACTCCTGGGTGGAGACATGAAAGAGTGACTGGAAGAGAATGAGGCAACAGACCCCTTCTATGAAAGGAAATATACTCATTACTTGACTCATGTAATTGTAATCACTCTGTACATCACCTCTATAATAACAATAAAGCAAATTAATTTAAAAAACTAACACCTCTGAAATCAATTTATGTATACTATTATTCTATTTATAGTGACACTTTCAATGAGTCCCAATCATATATTACTAATTCTCATTTTTCCTACTGTGATTACATATTAATGTGGAGGCACTTTTCAGCATGTACACTATACTTAGGTTTATAATAAATACATCAATTTCCACCATTTTGGAATAGTTAACAAAATAGCATGAATAGTATGAGCCTTTCTCATGAAAACATCTTGTACTTGCTCTGCTATTTTTCTCTGATTTCTAAGTAAAATAAAGTAAATTTAGTTGTCCTAGCAGAAAATGGTGAAAGGATTGCTGCCACTTAAAAATTGAGAGTGTATTATGCTTTTAAAAATAATTATTGAATACTTAAAAACTTTCAGTAGAATTTTAAAATTTTTGTTTTAAAAACATAATTTCTATTATTGTAGAAAAACAATGAAAATTGACAGACTCTAAAATTATTTCTAAACTTTTTATACCGTTTTTGTCAAAACATGTTATAAAGATAGGCTCATAAGAATGGCCAAGAGACATATGAAACAGTGCTCTACATCACTGGCCATAAAAGAAATGCAAATCAAAACAACATTGAGATTCCATCTCACCCCAGTAAGAATGTCATATATCAAGAAAACTAACAATAACAATTGTTGGAGGGGATGTAGCCAAAAGGGAACCCTACTTCATTGTTGGAAGGAATGTAAACTGGTTCAGCCACTCTGGCAAGCAGAATGGAGATTCCTCAGAAGGCTAAATATAGAACTCCCCTATCACCCAGCAACCCCACTTTTGGGTATCTATCCAAAAAACCACAAACAAAATCACAGTAAAGCCACCAGCACAACAATGTTCATAGCAGCACAATTTGTCATAGCGAGAATCTGGAACCAGCCCAGATGCCCCTCAGCAGACAAATGGATCAGGAAAATGTGATACATATGCACAATGGAATTTTTTTTTTTTTTTGGCCAATCCTGGGGCTTGGACTCTGGGCCTGAGCACTGTCCCTGGCTTCTTTTTGCTCAAGGCTAGCACTCTGCCACTTGAGCCACAGCACCACTTCTGGCCATTTTTTGTATATGTGGTGCTGGGGAATTGAACCCAAGGCCTCATGTATACGAGGCAAGCACTCTTGCCACTAGGCCATATCCCCAGCCTGGAATTTTATGCCTCTATCAGAAAGAATGACATTGCCCCATTTGTAAGGAAATGGAAGGACTTGGAAAAAATTATACTAAGTGAAGTGAGCCAGACCCAAAGAAACATGGACTCTATGGTATCCCTTATTGGGAATAATTAGTACAGGTTTAGGCTAGTCACAGCAGAGGATCACAAGAGCCCAATAGCTATACCCTAATGAACACATAAGATAATGCTAAGTGAAATGAACTCCATGTTATGGAAACGATTGTTATATCACAGTTGTAACTACTTTCAACGTCCCATCTGTATCTGTAGCTTCTGTTATTGATGATGCTCTTGTATCACCTTCCTGTGGTTGTACCTACACTATCTCTGTAATCTTATCTGAGTATATTGGAAACTGTGTATACTGGTATTAGAAGTAGGAAGTTGAAAGGGAATACCAAAATTGAGAGACACAGGGTAAAAAAAGACAAACAACTACAAAAGCAATACTTACAAAACTGTTTGGTGTAAGTGAACTGAACACCTCAGGGGGGGGGGCAAAGAGAAAGGGGGAGGAGGGAGGGGGGTATGAGGGACAAGGTAACAAACAGTACAAGAAATGTATCCAATGCCTAACGTATGAAACTGTAACCTCTCTGTACATCAGTTTGATAATAAAAATTTGGAAAAAAAAAAGATAGGCTCATAATTTTAACAGCATACAGATTTTGCTAAAGGTGGAAACAAGAAATCTATTTTCTGGGCCATCATTGGTCTCCAGAACCTTCTGCTATGAATACTTAATCCTTGTCTGAAAATTTCATTAACTTTGGTTTATTAATTGCCTGTCAGCTTCACTACACTGCTTCCTCTGAGCTCTCGTAACTTTGTTTTGGGTTTGAAGATGGGTAAACACAAAATATACTTCAAGGAACTTCTAATATGTGTGATAACTTGGTAAGAAATTTCACACATGTTGAAAGTTGTTTCAATCACAATTCTTTGACTCTTTTACATAGAAATTATTTTGAACCTATCAAGGCTTATTAACTTGGTAAATAATTTGCCTAAGGAAATCTTATTAAGGAAAACTTTTTAAACCAAAATCTCCAGATAATAGAAATGTGTTGGAGGAAAGTCACAAGAACCAAAGAGAGCAGTAAGAATAGGTTTTCACTTTCAAATGCAATCTTCCAATATACTGGAAGAGATGAGATCAACTTGTTGATGAAAATGATTTACTATCCATACTAGAAGCATTGTTACTTGGCCAACGGAAGCACACTTCTTAAATTTTAGCAAGAGAGTTTTTAGAACAATAGCCCTCCTTTTCCTGTCAAACTTTTTGGTATTTCCAGGAGAATCAACACCATAAAATAAAGTTTAAACACTGAATGGGGTTGTGTTGGTTTAAAGATAAAGCATCTCATTTGCTATGGCTTTAAAGTGGCAATATTTAGCATTTAGAGAAGAGGCCTTGCATAAGTTATTTGTTACTGCCTCTCCTATTTTTCTGCTTTTAATTCTCTACTGCACATCTTCTGGGAGGACAACAATGAAGCAAATATGAGAAAGTGATCCTTCTAATCAACTGGAAAAACACAAGAAATGTAACTCTATAAGGAACAGATGCATGGAATCAAAAGGGATGAGCTAAGATGCCCTTAGAAAACAGACAACATCTGAAATCCTCTCACTGAATACAAGGGAATACTGCAGTCCCTCCCAATGAAATATGTGTACTTTCAAACTCACTCTGTATCTGGATCATCAGTGTTTCATTCAGTTTGATTCTGAATCTTCTTCACAAGTGCTTCAACTCAATGGATATTAAACCTCTATCACCCAGTGAACACCTCTTCAGGCTCTGTGCTCATTCAGGACCACAGCATTTCCTTAACAACTAGTACATGTGATGGCTTCAGTAGGAAAGGTTGGAAAACAAATGATATCTTGCTAATCAAACTATGGCCCTAGATATCAATATGGGTATTGCCTTGGTACTGTTTATACATACAGAATCTCATATCTAGCTCATGTACTAAGTCAGAAACTACATTTTATCAAGATATCCTGACAGTTTCCATGTACACTAATATATGAGAAGCTATATTCTTATCTTCTACCCTCACTGCCATGTAAACTGCTGGTGTGCTCTTAAACCCCTATGAGTAATTGAGAGATAGAGAAGAAGGATATCACTTTTTTAAAAGAGTTATTTTGTTGATTTTGTTTATCTTTCCTTGAGGTAGGTTGGAAAAGCTCAACACAGATAAAAATGGTCATTCTAACAATACACATATATCTGTATATCATCTGTATCTGTATACCTTTCCCATTTGGAGCTCAACCTACCATATTGGAAGAGAATCTTGATTTGAAGAAAAGAGAATGTAAAGGATACAGCATAGTCCATGGGAAATTCCACCCTGAGGAATGAGATAAGACAATGCTCCCTTCAAGTGTATCATTTGGGAGATTGGTAATAGGAAATTTTGTCAAAAATCTTTTCAATTCTTGAAACTATGCAACTGGGATGCTTCCTTCTGCTGTAATGATATGGAAAGCAGTCAACTGGTATGTTAGAAAACCATAGTTGTCTTTATGAATTCACTGAACTGGGAAACATCATGATACATTTTCTAAACTCTTTATTCACAATTTGGGATTTAACTATTCCAATTTCATGCAGCTGTAAGTTTTACCATCTTCTCAGTAGGTCCTAAGCATTTATTGATTTAAAAATTACTTTTCAGTTGGTATTCAGTATTCTTCCAAGTCCACACTTAGCCTCCTGGTATAGTACTTGCCATAATGGTCAACCTATATTTAATGAACAGAAGCTTATCTACCATAACTGCATGTTCATTTACCAGTAGCTTTCGAGTTCTGCTTGTTAAATCGCCATTGTATTGTTATTCTATTAAATCGTTCTCTGTTTTGTTTTTTACAGTGCTAGGGGTTGAATCCAAGGCCTCTCACTTGTTAGGCAAGTTCCACATCATTGATCTATATAAAAACATATGAATTATTCGTAGAATTATTTTTGATAACTCTCAGAGGATATGAAATGTGTTTCTGAATTTCAATTAGTAAGTCTAGTTAACATGTAATGCATTGTGATTAATAAAAATTTTAAATATCAAATACTATTTGGGATTGAACAAGTATTATTGTTTTGCTTTTAGTACAGATAAGTAAACTTAAAATGGATGTAACTGCAGAAAACCACCAGAGGTCACAAAGCAATTAAGCAATGAAGACAGGATCCCAGATTTATACTTATTTTCTTCCCATTAAGCCAAGATGCCTTCCAAAGTTTAACCCTATTAGCAGATAGACAAATCATTCAACTTATAAGCATTGATGCTTTTTAAATGAAATCCCAATAACTCCTTCTCTTCTCAAAATTATCTTGTCATTACAGTTTCTGTATTAAAGTTCAACAAATCATTCTAAGTGAAGTGAGCCAGACACAAAGAAACATAGACTCTATGGTTTCCCTCACTGGGAATAATTAGTACATGTCTAGGATAGTCCTAGCAGAAGATCACAATAGCTCAATAGCTATGTCCATATGAACACATAAGATGTTGCTAAGCAAAATGAATGTCAGGTTATTGAAACAAGGGGTATATCATTGTTGTTATTTTCAATGTATCATGTGAAACTATTCCTTTTTCTTTGGTCTTTCTTCACCATGGTCTTACCTCTGATGTCACTGTAACTGATCTTGGTACCCTGGATAGTTTACACATTTATTGGAAAGCTGGAAGGGAAGGGAAACATCAAAATGGAGAGACAAAGGATAAAAGACAAACCAATGCAACAGCAATATTTACCAAACTATATTCTGTAAGCCAACTGTACAACTCATGGGGGGGAGAGAATTGAGGCAGGGGGAAATGAGGGAGGAGGTAACAAATTGGATAAGAAATGTACTCACTGCCTTACATATGAAACTCTAAGCCTTCTGTACATCACTTTTACAATAAATAAAATTTAAAAAATCAACAAAAATTTCACTTATCTGTAGTTTGTAATGCACTGCTTACAAATAGAAAAATAGAAGGCATTATTCTCAGATGGCCAATCTAGACAGAAATGGGAGGGATTTGTATTTGAAGCTGCTAAATGGGGAATTTCTTGAGAATTGCTCACAATCTGAGAGGCATCCAAGAGCAATGTGCTTTGGTGTTTTGTGACCTGTAAAATTATCTATACTGACTTTACCTTCTTTTCCACTGAACTTTCAATTTTCATTAATGTCCCTATTTCTACAGGAAACAAATGATTTTCACATTAAGACTACATTGAGTGAGTTCTATTTTCATGATTAAAATATGATTCTAGATGAGAAGACATTTATTCAGTTTTCCTCCACTATTTTTAGAGTAATAACATTTCCAAAGCTAAATATGTGTGAGATGTGTGAAATGGAAAAATGAATCTCATTGAAAATAGTTTTGCATATGAGGAGCAAGAGTGAGGGAGTCATGAATCTAATCAAAGTAGACTACAAACACACGCACACACACACACACACACACACACACACACATACAGACATGTCATAACACGCCATAATGAAACTATGTTGTAAGACGAGGTGATGCTATTAAACATGTAGGGGAAAACTTGCTGAATGTAATGTCGGTGTTATCATTATAGAATATTTGGAAAGCCAAACAACTTTAGAGTACATATGTACTATCAGTTCAGATGGGTACATCCTAATGTATTTAAATTTTCCTTACTTTTTTAGCTGTGCCATAAATCTCTATGATTAAGATTTGTATAGATCAATGTATGTTCTTCTTAGCATAACTTGTCACTCCTATTATACTGGGTCACTCCTATTTTTGTATTGCTTTAAGTAACAATTATTCAATAGGTCAGACATTACATAGGTCCTGGATTACTATATTTAAACAGAAAACACAGACTCCTTTCTAAATGTATTTGCAGTTTATCCAGACTACAATACAACCAACAGGTTAATAATAGCAATTGTTAGGATCCCAATGCTAAGGAGTATACGGTAATGGAATATAATATCTAGGAGAAATGAGCATATCCTGAAATTAAAGAATGGAGGGGTACAGAGAAGTCTAGTATGATTTATCAAAAAACAAATCACACTGAAGTCCAGGAAGTGAGAGATTTAAGAAATTTGAAGAAACCCAAATAAAGTATGTAGTGTTAAGCACAGACTCAGCAGTCACCATAAGTGTTCATGGATTTTTGCTTTGAGGCTAGGTTGTTCTCATTTTGGTAGACTATCTTAAGATTTTGAATATTGATCTGAGTGCAATGGAAAGTGGTTGAAGAATGTTTGGCTCTGGAATGGGGAAATTGTTATGTAGCAGATTTGAAATAACAGACTCTTTTGTCAGACATGGTGAATTTGTGGCACCTGTAGGAAATCCAAGAGAAGCTTCCTAGTAGGGAACTGAATAGATGGATAGGTCTTCAATTCTAGAAAGAATATGTGACTGGAAATCTAGATTTCAAATTCACCACTATAGTTCATCTTAACTAGTTTACATTTTTGCAGTTTCTTTGATTTTTTAAAAAAAATACTGCAACGCTTTTAAAAAATTCTTTTTATGGTTTACATTTTATTATCTTTAAGTATTTGTGCAGAGGAGTTACAACTTAACAAAGAAGTTCATAGACACAATGCATTTTGATCAACGTCACCCATTTCAATTAGACATGGTCAACTGTAATCTAAAGAACTGGAAAATATCCGAAATAAAAATTCATATTTTTAAACTTTATTTTTAACCACAAGGAAAGGCAGCTCAAGAATATCCACATAGAAAAGGGACCAAAGGGAATCGCCTGCTGGGAGGTGGGGGACTGGAGAGCTTGACTGAGTAAGCACACCTCTTGGAGAACAACACCTGAACATAGAATGCCCTGATTCACATACCAACTCCATCATTTATTATTGTTTAACCATTAAAAAATTTATTTTACAGTCCTGGGGCTTGAATTCAGGGCCTAAGCACTGTACCTGAGCTTCTTTTGCTCAGGGATAGTGTAAGGTCCACCCCCGGGATGGCAAAAATGTTCATTATTTTGATTATGGAATTCAACTGCAATTGTTCCAGTTTATTATGAATTATCATTATTAATCTTATAATACTGTGGTGCCAAGTATCCAGTGAACGAATAAGGATAGGTTCTCCAGGAATGAGGGAGACTAATGCACATATTGAGACTGGATATGTGGACAGACTTGCCTGCAGCTCCCTCTGGTTACAGCTAACGTCAGAGTTATCTCGAATCTCTTAGACATGTGAACCTGACATGGTATTATAATCCTTTTGTACAACTACTTAATAATAGTAATAAAAAATACAATAAGGAAAACACAAAACTTCTTCCCACAATACTCTCTCAATTATATACATATACACAGACTTTTCTTCCTTCCTAAGAAATGCTTTGCAATGAGGTCTATTACTTCCTTTACAATGAGAGGATTAATTTGTTTGATTGGTCAACATTAAGTGTTATACTCTCTCATCAGAACCCTCTTTGAACTATCAATCTCCTTTACTCAACCCCATCACTTGGGATAAATTATGTGAAGGCATGAGGGAATCCAAAGTGAAGGAGTAGCCAGTGCAATTGCTCTAATAATACAATATGTCTGTCATGACCCAGAGATAGTCACAAAGAGGCCAGTGTGTCTAAATGCCTAAAATAATGCTTTATGTACAGAAAACACAAGTGATACTCATACAGTGAATGGTCCTATTGTTTAGGATCTAGATTTGGTGGGTAGAATTGATACTCAAAGCTAAGAGAAGTTTAAAAATGTAGAAGTTCTGCCAGGTGCTGATGGCTCACGCCTGTAATCCTAGCTACTCAGGAGGTTGAGATCTGAGCATCCCAATTCAAAGCCAGAAAGTCCAGGAGACACATCTCCAGTTACCCGCCAGAAAACCAGAAGTGAAGCTGTGACTCAAAATGATAGAACATTATCCTTGAGAAAAACATTCTTATTGACAGTCCCTAGGCCTTGTGTTCAAATTCCCAACTCCCAAAATATACAAGTGACTTATAGAAATCATTTTCCTTAGTGTGCCATACCTTATCCTCAGAGTAGCTTACTTTTGCAAAGTATAGTCACCTACATTTATAGCATCAATCTTTGAAAATGTCTTTGTATTTCACATATGGACATCATGGTTCCTTAGGTACTCCTCAGAGTATATTGCTCTATAAGCAAACTGTTTATTTCCCAGGTGGAGTCAGGATGAACCCTTGTGCTTGCAGCAGAGCCTTGTGCACACAGCACTTACTGTAACTCGGCATTTTCCATCACAGATTCAAAGCACTCTTACGATCATCTACTTTTCTTTCATGTCTTCCTTCTAAAAATTCTGTTTTGATAAAAGTGTTTTTTGTTTCTTGTTTCCTAGAAATAAATAGTTGAGTGGTTATGATACGCTCTATTCATTTTAACTTCAGCCTGTTCCCTGTTAATTGATGCAATCACTCAAGAATGAATACACATTTTGAAAGGTGTGTGCATGTGTGGGAGGATTTGTGGTCTGTGGTTTAAAACATCTACACCTAGTAGATACACAGCATTACATTAAATCAGAATGGAACAAATTGGCCAAACACAGCTGAAATCACAGAGAGAGAAATGACAATAATTTCACAAATATGTTATGGCAGCTCCACAAGTTTACTACTGCTGCTACGAATTCCAAAAGAAATGGTTTACATGTAAGATTCTTTCACATGTTTATTATTTTATACCATTGCATTTAACTTTTGGTTCAGGAGAAGAGCATACTTGGTAGTGAATGTGTAATACACAGTGTTCTGCAATGTGCTGCCAACTGTGTTATTAACAACTAGAATGTCAAGTTACCCTGGCAGTTTTGTTTTCCTTTATATCTACAAATGAAAGAAGATTCAAGGATAAACAATTCTGCATAAGTCAACTAATATATTCAGTCATCTTTTCTGGCCAAACACTGTCATTTGTATCTGGTTTCATGAACTAATGAAATCATTTTAATGGCTTAATAAAGTTTAAGTTGATTTGTCATTTGAAACCAAAAGACTCTTGACTCCTGGATTACTTTAATTGCAGCCAAATGCAATAAAAGGAAAAGGATTGATTGGTTCTATATTCCAGTAGTAGTAAAGAGAACACATGAAAAATTAGAAAATAACTTTGTATGTGTTTTGCCATGCATGATACCTATGTGCCTAAGTATAAATTAATAATTGAAAAAGTAATTCTTTTAATATTCATCTAAACTATTAAGCTCTCTTCTCATCTTGCTCCTGGGGTGCTGACTAGGGCATCACTCCTCTCACATCATGCTACCACTGACTTATTTATCTGTTGCTACTATGAGCTTTTTCCCTCCTCCAGGCCTGTGAATATTTCTAGTGAAAAGCTAATCTAAACAAATTAACAATCCAAAGCACACCAGAGAACAGTTCATTGCCCCATTCATAAGGACATGGAAGGCTTTGGAAAAAAATCATACTAAGTGAGCCAGACCCAAAGAAACATAGACTCCATGGCTTCCCACAATGGGAATAATTAGTAGACATCTAAGATAATCCTAGCAGAAGATCACAATCGCTCAATAGCTTTGTCCATATGAACACATAAAGATGATGCTAAGCGAAATGCACTCCAAGTTATGGAAACAAGTGGTATATTGTTGTTGTTATTTTCAACATGCCATAATGCCCTTTTTCTTTCGTCTTTCTTTCCCATGGTTTTTCATACAAAAATGGGTTCTTTGAAAAAATTAATAAAATTGACAGAACACTAATGAGATTAATGAAGAAGAGACAAGATTTAAATCAATGAGATTAGAGACGTCACAAGAAACATTACAACAAAGACCAACAATAGAAAATGATTGTAAAGGACTGCGTTCAAAATGTATACTCAAAAAAGAAGGAAAAATACAACAGGAATGAACAAATTTTTAGAGACATAACTGTTTAAACTGAACCAAAAAGATATAAACCAGTTAAACAAGTGAATATCATGCAACGGGACTGAGGAAATAATCAGAAGTCTTCCAACAAGGAAAAGCCCATACCAGAATGGATTCACCGCTAAATTCTATAAGACATTTTAAAGATGAAGTAAAACAATACTCCACAAACTTTTTGTGTGAAATGGAAACGGAGGAATTCAAAATTGATTCTATGAAACAAATACCATGATGATCCCAACACCAGGTAAGGATCCAACAAATAAAGTGAACTACAGACCAATTTGTCTGATGAACTGAGATGATTCAGGTAAGGAAAGAAGAAATCAAACTAACCCTATTTGTAGTGACATGATCTAGTACTAAAGGACCCAATAGTTTCAGGGAGGGAGAAAAAGAGCAAGGGAAGAAGGGAGAGTGATAGAAGGAGATAGGTTGAAACATCTTACGAACATGTAAAGAAATGTAACAATGAAATCTCTCACTTAATAGATGATATAAGCCAATAGATCTTAGTATACTTGCAGGTGGCACTTCACTTTATGAGAGGAGGTGGTGAATGTCAGAATTAGGTTATTATGATGTCACAATTCTAGAAGCATAAGCATGATGGTAACTCTACAACTCAAGAAATTCCCAGCAGTGTGAAGATAGACAGGAGACAGTACAGCTCCAGAGAGTGTACATTTTCGTGAGTAATGATAAAACATGAAAAGTAAGAGCTCATAACCATAGTACTAAGTCTTGATTAGACTAATATTTTTATGAGCAGACCAAAGTATTTTTCATTGTTTTTGGTTTATCTTTATTTCACTACAAAACTTGAACATAGGTATAGACTAGTAGATGTTAAGCTAACTGGTGTAGTAGAATTTTGGTTAAAAAAAAAGATGTCAGGGGTGAGCAAGTGAGAGTGAGAAGCTCTGGTTTAAGACCCGGTACCAAGAGGAAACAAAGCATCCAAGTGTAAATGAATCCTGTGCTCTCACAGAGGACTACTCAGAACTTGGGGTGGCGAAGGAGGTATAGTACTCAAATAAAGAAGGTATTCTCTTTATTTATCTATCTATCTGTATGTAAGTATTGAATACAAGTCCTGGGTGCTGTCCTTTAGATATTGAGCTCATGGCGAATGCTTTACCATTGGATCTACCTCTATACTCCAAGGTTTTGCCGGTTAATTGCAGATAAGAGTCTCATGGTCTTTATAGCCTAGCCTACCTTGGACATGTAATTGGCCCATTTCATCCTCCTGAACACCTACAATTATAGACATCAGACACTGGCACCAGTATAGAAGCCAGGTTTTGAATCATTATCAAACTGGGTAGGTCAGTGATATAGATTAACAAAGTTTTAGAGTGTAACAGCAATGAATTTTGAAAATGTGAATTTTTGACAGGTGATAATGGTTCAGTCCTATAATTGTAGCTACTCAGGAGACTGGAATCTGATGATACCAGTTCAAAGCTAGTAGTCATTGGAAGCTAGTCCCCATCGGAAAATCTCTGATGGTCTTTTGTTTCATTGTCCATAATTAGCCAGATAAGTGGCTCAGACATGTGACCTGTGGCTCAAGAGTTAGGGCTCTAGTGTTGAGCACAAAAGCTCAAGGGACAGCATCCAGGCCAAGAGTTCAAACCCCAGGACTGAAAAAGAAAAGAAAAGATACACCACTTTTTTGTTAGCATTTCATTGGTTACTTTAAACCAAGGTATGTATGTTAAGTTCATTTGGTTTGTGTTGGTATTAGTCTTTGCATGATTTTGATAATTTTTGCTTATCAGTATGAGGTAGTGTCTAAATTTTATTATCATTTTGTTGTAGTCTCTGAGTTTTTAAAGGCTAATAGTATTTGTTTAATCTAATTTTGTACACAAGTATTCATTGCTTATTTTTATCAGTCAGTTTTTTTCTTGATTGATTGTTCATATTTCGCATAGGAAATGACCATTGTCTTTTCTAATTTGGTTTGAAGTCCATCACATATGCAAATGGGCTTGCTACTCTAATTTGTTTTCCATGTCCTTTTGCTTGCACAAGTTTGCTCTTGGCTTGCCTCCTAAGATAACGTGTGTTCAGTCTGTGAGATATGAGAAACTAGGGAGATGAAAATCACTTTCTCTTAGAACTGTATGGTTAAAAAGTTGAAAAAGAGAAATAAGATTCTCCAAAGGCATTATTTTGCTTATCATTCATCTAGTAATGTTTTTAGCTATCAAGTGATAGCCCCCATATTTCAATTTCTCTACACCTGACTCATGGATCAGAATAAATGTAATGGAGACTTACATCCTCATGACTCATATCTTATCAAAATCTTGACCTCCAGTCTAAAAGCCTGTGGCTCCTGTTGTTCCCATTGTGTAGGACCTTTACTTGGTGTTCAATTTGTTGAGTGGGGTTCACTTTTATGTAATAAGCTTAAAAAGAAATTTAGCACTTTCTAGTTTGGTTTAACAGTTACTCCCAAAATTGATGTTTGAAAATGTTGAAGGAAGTAATTAGATTACTACAGTCCTCTTATCTCTCCAAAATCTTCCTCATGCTTTTTACCACTGGGATAAAACATATAGTAGTAGTAGGGATAAGTCCTGTGAAGGGGAACCATTTTCTTAAAAAATAATATTTTAACTTTGCTCTTTACAGATTTGAGTATGCAGCAGCCCATAGAGGCAAACTTTTGCAGCTTAAAAGGTCATTGTTCAGGGCAAGGCTTGCAAGCCAGAGCTATAGGAATTCAAATGTTGCATTTCAGTTGCAAAGGTCACCACAAAATTCAACCAGTAATGTATTTGACTCCACATTTCAGTTATCAGCTACTAGTTCTGACAATGAAAAACACAGGGTTAGTGATCCCACACAAGGTACATCAAATTTTACTCCCTCTAAAGTTATAAAAAGAATACAATTGAAAAAGGCAGTGAAAGATGGACATACATCTCATCAGATAATTCCATTACAAATGCTGTCTTTCCCAAAAAAACTGCCATGTGAATGACAAGTATAATGCTTGCAAGCTGAGTTTTAAAATGTTTTCCAAAATTCCTCATTATCTTTATAAATTATGTCTCTTTCATCCAGGAGATTATTTGTATACAATAAAGAATATAACTAGCCATTACATATGATTGGAAGGCTAACAGTAAAATAAATACTTAGGAACTTATCACTTAAAATATGATGTAGGCCATATCTAGTACCAACGAAAGGATTGGTGTGTCTTTTTCAACTCCAATCTTCTCTAGAGAGGTGAATTTCCCCCAAGTCTAGTTCTATGTTTTCTTTACATTTTCTTTGCATTTTACTGTGTAAATTTTTGTGGGTGTTAGAAATTATACTCAGGGACTCATACTTACTAGACTATTGCTCTGCCACTCACTGTCCCTTATTCTGATATTTCTCTTTAATTTGGGGGCCAGAATCTCATAAATTTTTCCACCTGGACTTTCTCAAAACCTTCTGATTTTAGCCTCCTTAATAAACAGGCTTACTGGTGTAAATCAAAAATGCCTCTCTCCCTTCCATTCCTGTTTTAATACATTTATTTTTAGGAATATAGATAGCAGTATACTGCTTAGGTTTTTTTGAATATATTTTTTAAATTTTCTGTATGTAGTTGTACAAGGGAGTTGCTTTTCAACAGAGCAATTTATGAATACATTGCCTTTTGATCAATATTTCCCCTTTCAAAATTCTCAACCACCCTTGCCATCCCACTCTTCTCTCACCCTTCTTAGTTTTTGAATTAGGTATTGAATATTTTTGCCATTTAACACAGCAATTTATATGTACAATGCATCTTGATTTGTGTTGTCCCTTCAACTTCTTTTCCCTCCTTCCACCCACCCCTTCCCTTATTTTTCTAAATTATTTGGCATGTGCAATACATTTTTGCCTGTATTCTACCCATTTCCCCCATTCATTCTTCTACTGCTCTGCTCTTGACCCCTGGCCCTTGCAATTACCCATTTCCTACTACTCAGTTTAGCTACTCAGTAATTTTATTTCTGAATATTTATCCAATAGAGCACAAAGAAGTACACTAAAGCCACCACGACAACCATGTTTAATACAACATTATTTACCATCATCGACATAGAATCAGTCTAAATGGATCAAGAAAATATGGTATTTAAATGTAATGGAATTTTACTCTTTTTCAGAATGATGTTGAACCATCCATAAGTATATGGAAATACTTGGAAGAAATTTATATTAATTGCAGTATTCACAGAGAAACACAAGTTGCTTGTTTGCCCCATTTGTTGTAGCTAGAATGTGCATATAAATCCATATGTCATCACACTGTGTGGTATGCAAGCATTTGTAAATGAATGAATAGACTTTATAGAGAATTCACATAGTGTAATTCTTTAAAAATGACTACTTTAAAGCTCAAGAAAATAAGTACCAGGAAATGAGCAGCTGCAAGTGGTTAGGGTTGGGCCAAATGGTCTGGGGTGGAATAATGAAGGGAGAAATGGGGAGAATACAGGCAAGAATTAATTTTATATTTCAACGAATTGAGAAAATAAGGGAAAGGATGTGTCAAATGAGGTTATTGGAGTTATTGGAGTGATGACATAGGTCAAGATTCAGTATATCCATAAACTGCTTTGTTAACTGGCAAAAAATTCAATACATAAGCTAAAAATTAAGAAAAATGAGGGAAGGGGAGAGGAAGGAATGGGAAGATTAGAAGTTCAAAGGCCTGACATTGGTCAAGAGGCACTGTGTTCATAAACTGCTTTGTTGAATGGCAATTCCTTGTGCAACTAATGATAATAAAACATAATAATAATATGGTAACGATAATAAAAAGTTCAAAACAGGCAAAAACAGTACCTGGATGGCCACTAGGAAAGTACTAGACAGGGACTTCTACCTTTAGGTCAACACCATGAACAACCTGAACTGCTGAAGTTAAGGGGTTTTACTGTTTCTGCCATCCTGCTTGTAATAAGAAAGGCTTATAAGCTCAGGAGCAGAGCAAACAAGCTAACATAAGATTTTGTCTTGGAGCCCAGTGCCAGGCTTGCCACAGTGAGATACAGAATCCTGTGGAAACTGAAGGCCTTCATATAGAAACCAGAGATCAAAGATGGAGAAACTAGATTGTCTGTGACATTGACATTAGCTAAAGACATGGACATGTACGTTGGTGAGACAGACCTGAATTTTGGCCTTCAACATAGCCCCCTAAAATGGTACCAGAAAGTAGTATCTTCTTCTAGAGGCTATTTAGACATTTCTGGCTATCTTCCCATTAATGTGTAAAATATTTTTGTATCAGTAAAAAAATTTAGGAACTCAGAACAAACAATCCCAATGAATAAAAGATAACAAATTGCTGGCTCAGAAGTTGGGAAAACATTCTTTTCTATTGTTTGTGTAAATGCAAATTGGCAAAGCTCTTATAGATAAAACAAAATGATGGTGTGATCCAGTAATCCCAGTTCTTGGCATCTGTCTCAGGGAAGTGAGATTATCACATAGAACTATCTCAGCTCTTCTATTCTCTGCAGCCTTATTCACAATAGTCAAGACAAATGTCATTTTTAACGTGTTTCATGGAAGAAGTCATATTAAATCACTCTTTAGAATGCTGCAGAGTGAGTTAACCCTGCCTTTTCTCATATCCATCTTTCTTTCTAGTTTCTTGTGCTCTTTGGTGATAGGGGTTATATATAAGGTAGCAATGAAGCAGGCAAGCTAGTCACAGACCTTTATCTCTCCATTATTAGAACCAAAAGCCTATGCAAACATTGCCTTGTTCTATTTTCTGACGTCTGAAATTAGAAGATAGCAAACATAAGAAAAATATTTAGCCTTAGAACCTTCTTTTAAATAATATCCTGTCCTTCCTCTGAGTTTCTTCATCCTCCCAGCTTGCACACCAGTGATCTATGTTTGATTCCTTTTCATCATTCAAGTTTCAGGCCCCATAAATTATTACTTGGATGAATAAAACAATCTTCTTTCCACTTACTGTGAGAAGCAAGTAGCTTTAATTTGCTTTAAGAGAATGCCCTGTTCTCAGATTATTGGCCTGAGTAAAGACAGCATGATTAGTTTGCATTGCACACCATACAATCTGAAGACAGTTCCTCACAAGGATTTTTAATAAGGGCTTTTCTGGCTTAGCTCCAAAACCCAAAGTGCCAGCAATTGCATGCTCCCAGGCACTTCACTTGCTGTGAAATATACGCAGTATTACAGAATTGAGCTCTCAGGGAGAGAGATTCCAGACTGTATCTCATGTGTAGGGAAGTTAGGACCCAGGTGGAGAGTCTGAACACAGACCCAGTCACTGTGCTCTGAGAACTGCATCAGCTGAGAGCTTGAGAAATATTCACATCCATGCCATGAATCTCCTAAACTGTTACACACCAGCCATGAGGCTTTTTGGTTTGTGAATATTTCATTGACTCAGCAATAGACAGCGTAGAAATCAGAGACCATTGTTTCCCAGAACAAAATGCACTTTTGAAATTTAAACTCTTTTCAGTATACACCAAGTAATAAATTAAATGACATACATTCAGGACTAGAAATTTTGAAACATGAAAGTATAAACTTAATGTATTTACAGAACAAATATGGTTTCTTCCCAAAGACACCCTTTTCGTATTTTCTAATGTTTATCCTCTGTAATATGCTAGTCAACAAGTGAACTGCTTGTAATATCCTCTTTAATATTACCTGTGTAAACTCTCAACTAGCCTATGAAATACAATGGGTATTTCAGCCTTTCTTTCTTTTGTTTCCCAGAAGGCTAGGGATTACTAAATAGCTCTATACATTCGAGGATTTAGAATTTCCTGTGGGTTCTTGATACTCACAAAAAGACATTGAGCGCAAGTATTCCTTTGAATTGTTAATTCATCTCTGTTTTATTTGAGCTGCTTTTGAAGATGTTTAATTTAAATGATCCCATAGCACACAGATCACAATTATATATTTTAAAATACCATATATTTATTATTTATAATAAAAGAATACAAATATTAGGTGGTTTTTTATGTCTACCTTGCTCAGTAACACTTTAATGACCACAAATCACTTGCTTAGATTTTCATTACACATGAGAAATTACCAAAGGTTGTTTAAAAGTCCTAATGTAGCTATGTGTGAACTTTCCAAGAACAAGTCAGACACCTCTTCCTGCCACTTTATGCATAAATTATACTATCAAAGAGCTGGTATTTATTCTCAGCTCTTTGAAATTCTAATCACTTGTATACACCTCCCCAAGCCAGTGGTCTTTTGAAATTTGGATTACTTACAATTGGCTATTCATAAGTATTAAAATATACAATGTGGGGTGCCACTCATTTAGGAACCTTTAAAGATTCATTGTTGTATTTTACTTAATGGAAATTTAAATGTTTCATAATGATTTTAAAATGGCTCTGCAATTTTCCTCATTTAATATTATCATTTTTCATAATATTATCCTTGCATGTTGAATCATTTCTTAATTACACAGATATGGTACCCAGAATTATAGTCTGAAAACCTCCTAAAGATGTCATCAGTTAATCCCCCCCCTTTCTCTTGCCCATATAAGGACTTGAACTCAGAACTTTTTCCTTTTGCTTGGCTTCCTTGCTCACAGCTGTGCCCTGCCATTTGAATCACTTCTCCAATCTGGCTTCATGCTGGTTAATTAGACACTGAATCTAGCAGATATTCCTGTCCAGACTGGCTGCAAATCCTCTAGATATCTGCCTCCAGAGTAGCTAGTATACAGATATGAGTGACTGGTACCTGGCTAATTTCTCTTGATTTTTCCAAAGTGTATGATTGTGCAGGAACATACAGGTCTGAATAAATATGTACAAACAAACCTTATAATTTTATTTGACAACAAATATGTTTTCCATTTAATAATGTCTTAGTAAATTCTTTCTCATATCTGCTTTGATGTCCTCTTCTTTATTTGTTCTTCCATTGCATTTAAAGTAAAATAATGCTGTGGCATCTCAATTTTGTAACTTGCCAAAGGCCCAAACTTGCAATCATGTTGTTGTTCTTGAATGCTTTCTGGAGACTCTAAAAAATCCTTTACTTATAGTATACCCCATGCCACTTCCCACATATTAAAAGGATTTTGATAACATGCTCATTCTCAAATACTTCCATGCACTCTTAGATTGGCTATCATCATGCTAGGTAAGCAGAAGTTACTTATTCAATTTATTTATGCATCTACCAAATTTTGAGACCACTCCCTATATTCCTGCAACTTCCATCTACCTGATTTTCCCTGCCAGTGTATCATGCTATGATTATTTGGTCATAATGTTTTGCTTTTCAGAGTTTTACAAACACATACACACACAATATGGTTGTGATTTTTGGACTATTTGAGGAAATTCTTTTCACTCTAGTGACTAAAAGTATTTAAAAGTAAGAACACTTACTATCTCATGCAACAAGTGTGGAATCTGGGATTGTTGTAAAGTCACAAGTACTATTTCTAGCTTTCAGGCTCTTGGTAGCTCAGATGCTACTATTCTTGGCATGTTGGTGTTCCCACAAAAAGATCAGCAAAAGCTGAGTAATGAACCTAAACTTGCATCTTCATTAGAGTAAAGAAGAGGATCTCTTCTTTCCTGCCAGGTAGAGTATTCCTTTTAGGTCAGGTGGAGAGCAGTAAACAGGAACTATTGTACTTGTTATGCAGAGGTTGTCAGTGGTGGCCTAATGGGAAGATTAAACTTTACCTCTACATAACTGTGACAAAGTAAGACCCATTCTTTGGCCTTCCAGGGGTGAACAAGATTAGTTCAGTAAAATGTAAGTTAAAATGGCATTTAGAGAATCATACTGTTCAAAATATATGTGAAACACAATGGTGAAACTCCTTCATACTATTAATATACAATAAAGAAAATGAGTGACAAGTGAATACCATTAGGAAGGAAAAGGCAAATGGAGTTGATGAAGGAAAGTATATATGGTCCAAATACATTGTATACATATATGAAAAGGGAACAATGAAGCCTGCTGAAATTTTTTGTAGAAGGGGAAAAAGTGATTAGGGAATATGCTTGATCAGTGATAATGTGTGTATATATAAAAGTAATAAAGTGAAATCACCTTGTGCTATTCATTTATGCTAGTAAAATTATACAAATATATTGCCATTTATAATTATGTATATCACCAACTAAAAAGATATGAAACTATGTGGAAATATAAGATCGGTAGATAGTAAATAGATTTATCTAAAACAGATTTTTAAGTTACTGCCATATGAATCTACCAAACAAATATTAAACCAATATAATATGTAAAATAGAGCTAAGTGGAAAATTTAAAAATGAAAAACACAGTAGCTGAAAGGAAAACATATAAAGAACCCACATTTTAATGTCTTAAAAACATTTTAGGTATTTAAGATACCTGACCTCAAATCAATTACCTTTATAACCTCTCAACTAATGAATCAACTGATTTTTCATAAGGCAGTGAGTACATTTCTTATCAAACTTGTTACCTCCTCCTCCATTTTTCTTCCATCTTCCCCCATCCTTGGTTCCCTTCCCACCCTCCCCTGAGTTGTACAGTTGCTTTACAGCATATTGTCCTTTAAGCATTGCTGTTGAATCAACTGATTTTATACAAAGAACATGTAAAAGAGTCTCCTTAAATGACTTCTTAGACTTTGCTTTGCCTTTCTCAAAAGGTTTCTGATCAATAGTAAATGATTTTCATTTATCTTGAAAAGGAGGGAGCATTACAATGAGCACTTTACCCAAATCCTGTCTTCATGAAAAAAATTATGGTTAAAAGTCCCTCTGACAATAATTTGTACTAATCAAATATGGGTAATTAGCATTTACATATTCCCTACATTTCTTTATTATGTCTTTATTATTTACAGTATTTCATCTCCTCTCTTGTCATTCTTCATAAAATACATAATAGGTGGTTACTCTCCCACTGTGCAGTTGAAAATATACCCCCTACCAATTGTATATTGCTTTATTTTCCCATTACCTGACTTCCAACTGTATTCTCATACCATTCTTTTGCTAGCATGAATGCTACTCTCCCTATGTAATACTTTTTTAGATTTTATGAATGAATAAGAACATGTAGCATTTATCATTTTGTATCTGGCTCATTTGCCTTCATATCATGATTTCTACTTTTATCTATGTTGTCATAAGGAACATGATTTCATGCCTTTTGTGGCTGAAGAGTTCCACATATTCTTTATCCATTCATCAGTTGAAGGGAACCTAAATTGTTTCCATTTCTTGGCTAATGTGAATGGGGTTATAATGATGGTAATAGTAGAGGTATTTTTTAATATGCTGATTTCATTTCCCATGGATATACACCCAGTTGTGGAATTGTTGGCTCAGAAGGTACTTTTATTTTCAATTTTTTGAGGAACTTCCATACTATTTTCTATCATGCTTCAAGTAATTTACATCATCACCAATCATGTACAAATGTACTCTGTCTACATTCTCACTAGTACTTATTGCTTGTCTTTTTGACAAAAAAAAATCCTCCTGGAATGAGATGATATCCAACTATGGTTTTGATTTACATTTAATTGATGATTAGTGATGCAAATATTTTCTTCATCTATTTGATCATTTGTGTGTCTTGTTTTGAGAAGTGTCTATTCCATTCAGTAGACTATAGCTTAGCTCCTATTGAGCTGTTTGTGTTCTTTATGTTTTGTGGATATTAACCTCTTATCAGATATAGTATTCTGGTCTATCAGTTCTCTCTTCATTCTGATGGAGTTTTATTTGAAGGATAGTCAGTTTCACTCCGTACCTGTGTTTCCTTCCCACATTAATGTCATGGCATTTTCCCTCTATATTTTCTTCTAGCAATTTTAGTTTCCATTATGTTTTCTGTAGTTTTGTCAAAGCAAAGCTTTCTATAACATCTGAACTTGAGCATACATGGTGAGAGGTTTTGACACTGAAGCCCAAAGTACAAACTAGTTTGGTAAGGCAAAAGTTGTGGTGTCTGCAAAACAGATACTGGTTCTGGACTGTGAGGCATTTTCCAGGCACCTATGTATTGAGAGTTTAGACTTAGGAAGCACCATTCTTGAAACTGCTCCAGAGAGTCTGCTTATTGGGTAGGGATGGCTGTGCAATTATATTTCCTTCTTTGGGGCTCTCTAACAGGAACTCTCATTGCAAGGAATGTCAGTATCTATTGTGGATCAGAACTTCTGAGGCAATAGTGCTTTGTACTGTCTATTTTGTTTCTAGCCATTTCCTTATGTTTTACATATGTCCATCTTATCAGGTTTATTTTGATGCATATATTCTTGGTATTCTATTCCTTTATATTTCCTGATTTGTTTTCCTTTTGTCTCTATATTTTTTAGGTTCTTAAATAGAAAATGGAATTAGTTTGGGAAATGGAATTCATTAGTGGGAAATCAGTTTAGTTTACTATTCAGGGATGAAGGCCGGTATTATCTTCTCTACCTTCTCGGTGGTATTTGTTAGCACAGTGACTCATAAGGGTATTAGAATAAAGAAAAAGTAGAAAGTGAACTCAACAAACCAGATCAACTTCAATGGAAAATTAAGGAGCAACGCCATGGTGACCTTAGGAGAGTGTGGAGACACAAGGCTTAATGAAAGCAGATAAGGACGGACTTAAATAGGGGAATGGGTGGGGGCAGGGTCCCAGGTAGCTGGAAGCTTCAAAGAGTTTCATGAGGTTACAATGTAGGTCTGGCTCTGGAAAGCCATTGTTCGAGCAAGTCTCCTGTCCCATCCCTCAGGTGTCTATCACGTATTTTATGTTTAGGTTAAGATTCTGGGCTGAAGCGCGGGCTGGAGGGTATCCAATAGGCCAATCCACGGGAGCAACATTGAGTTATGAGAACAAATCAGATTCCCTTCATTTGAGATTATGAAAGGATATTAAAGGTTCAGGGGCATTGTTGTCTTTTCTGGCTACTTATAGCTGACATAGGGGTTTTGAGGGGTCACTGGTGCTTGACTCTTCAGGGTCTAGGTCTACATTGGGCAGGGCAGTGTATATAGAGCCTTGGGTTGCCTGAAGTAATAGGATGGCCTTGAATTGTTCCTGGGTGATGACCTGGGTGACAGCAATTATCCTGTTAAAGAGAAACATTTGAAAAGGCTAAGAAAATAGGGTCAAAAAGGAGGCAAACAAGGATGACCGTTAAAAGCACTAACAGAGGGACCAACTAGGGGTACCATTGCAACAGGGTGTTCCACCAGTATGTCCACTGGAGTGATCCCATCATTGACTGAGATGCTTCTACAATTGAGTTAGAGTTTCTTGGACTACTCTTGATTTGTTGGCATAGAAACAGTACTCTTCTTGCAAAAAGGCAGAAAGTGAATAAGTCAAGCCTGTACCTATTTTGAAGGACAACTGCGACTAGTGATTTGAGTTGCCTTTGTAAGGCTAGGGATGATTGAGTAAGGGATATCATATCCTCTGTGACCTGCTCAGTCAGCCCTTAGTACTGGACCTGACATTCTGATACAAGTTGCACCAAGAACTGCATGCACATAACTGCACTGGATATGCCTAATAGAGCCACAGTGAGAGGGATAGCAATGAGGAGGGGGTGCAGAGAATGTTCAGGAGGCTTCCAGATGGGAGGAGCTTCTCTCCAGGGAGGATTGTGAAGTCAGGCAAAAGTTGGAAGGAATGATAACAGTGTCACAGGAGAAGACACCAGGTCATAATCCAGAAAATTTCTATGTTGGTCACAAACCTGTTTGTGGCACATTACAGGGAAGGAGCAATTTCCATGTTACTGGACTTGGGGAAGGAAGGGAGCATCTACACTTTCTTGTGACTGGGTAGAGGACAGCATGGCGGACTGTTTAATATAACACTCAGATATTTTATGGGGCATGACTTTGCACAAATTCAGCTGTCAGAAGCTAAGGCTGGACTGGAGTGGTTAGGGGCCCAGTGGGAGGCCTTAATCATTTCCTGTAATTAGGCTATAGATATCTTCCTAGTATGGATGGGAGACCCAGGAAGATGCCAAGGCAAACTATAGTGACTCCAATAATCACTATAAATAGAAATAGCAGAAATGCAAGGATTTAAGCTCCTGCCCAGTTAGAAGGTAATCAGGTATGAACATTAGATAGGCATACTTATAAACTATTTTCTTTTTGCTTCTTGTCTTTTATTATTTTTGAAAGGGCAAGCACAAGTGACTCCATTCAGAATCTGGCACCATCCCCTTTTATCTGAGCAGTTCTTCCTAATTGCCTCAGGATGGTCTCTCATCACAAGAATGAGCTTTGTCCTGTCAGGCCTGGTAAATCTCTTCTCCTTGCTAGAATAATGTCCCAGTTGGTGTTTTTGCTTGTTGCTGGGATAAGGTGTCCCAGTTGGCTGGATCCAAGATTGGAGGGGAATGAATGACAGTTCAGGTGAGAATTGATGCCAATAAACCCTCTATTACCAACAAAAAAGATCAACTTAAGAAACAAGGAGATTAATAGAAATTTCTTTTAACCATGGTTTACCTTAAACTTATTAAGAATCAAAATTAAGTTTGACCAATGTATACTTGCAAAAGTTATTTATCCCTCTGTAGGTCTAACTGTAAATGCTGTAGAGGATCAAATCTGAAACAATAAAAGGCTTAAAAGTGCCATTATGAAAGTTTTAAAACAGTAACTGATTAAACACTCCAGTTATTTTTTTAATGTAGACAGCATTTTAGGATACTAATAAAGATTGAAGCAATTGTAGATGCCATTAAGCCTTTTTGATTGTGAGGAATGCAAGAACACAGGCCTGCTCAGTATACTCAGGAAACAGAAATATCAAACAACAAAAGATAGCATTTTAGTTTTACATACTTATTTAAAAGGTTAGCATTTGAAGAAACTTGACATAAATGCTTAAATGAAATAGCTGACAAGCTTAGTATTACACAAGTAATTACTTTGATGGATGTACATAAAAATGGGAAGTTGGTTTTACATAAGTATATTAATCTTGACCTTAGGAAGAATCTTTAGATCAGTTTTTAAATAATAGCCAAATTAATTACATATTAACTTCACTAACTTTACTAATAATCTCTATCTTATAAAGTTTAAGACATATTCCTACCATCTTCTACTTACTTGAACATCCTGTGGCTGTCCTAATTTCTCCCTGTTTTCCATTTTGAACATATATTTAAGATAATTCTTACTTCTCAAATCCTTTCTTATCCGAAGAAACAATTTTCTTTATCCTTAATTACCTTTCCCCATACTTTCATTATTAATTTACCGTGCTATACATTCCTTTATCTCCTCACTGATGTTTTTAAAATTTGTATTTTGAATTAACTCTTAAAAACATCTAAACTCAAGTAACAGTTGTTTTTAAATGTTATGTAGTAACATTTGCTTGCAACACAAATCTGATGACTCTTGCAATTTGACTTTAAAACTATCCATTATTTTCCTTTTGGCCTGCAGAGCCAGTAAATTTTGGTTATTCTTATTAGATATACACAATTAAGGTTAGACAGGGGAATATTAAATATTTATCTTTCTAACTTGGCTACTGGTCACAAGAAGCACAAAAAATAGCTACAATTGAAGCAAAAAAAATCAGGAAATAGCAATACCAAAAAATGTCAATATACAAGACAAAAAGCACTTTAGCTTGATAGAAAAGACTATCTTTTTCACACTTTTTATTTATTAAAATGAGGCTATTTTGAATATATTCACACGTGCACTTGAGCACAAAAGTTTTAAGATGCGCTTAAAAAGCAAATGCAACATAAATTTTCTGGAATTTGAGGGGCAAAGACATTTTTTATCCATTGCATGATAGAACCACTTGGTCAATACACAAAATACAAGATAAAACACAAAAAAACTGTTGTCAATGAAAGCTGGTTCAATATACACATGTCAGTTAATGTAATTCATCACATCAATAGAAGCAAGGACAAGAACCACATGATCATCTGAAAAGATGTAGAAAAAGTATTTGACAAGATCCAACACCCATTTATGATGAAAGCTCTGGAGAGAATAGGAATCCATGGAACATTCCTCAATATAATACAGGCTCTGTGTGACAAACCTACAGGTAGCATTGTACTTAATGATTAAAAGTTAAAGCCATTTCCTCTAAAATCATGAATGAGACATGTATGTACATTCTCTGCACTCCTTTTCAATATAGTATTAGAACTCCTAGCTAGAGAAATAAGGCAAAATGCAAACATCAAGCAGATCTAAAAGTGGAAAGATGAAGTAAAGCTCTCCTTTGCAGATGACATGATCCTATATTTAAAGAACCCCATAGACTCCACTTCCAAGTTACTTCAGCTGATCCAAAACTTTGACAAAGTAGCAGGGTATAAAATTAACCCATTCCAGGTGTCGGGCACTAGTGGCTCACACCTGTAATCATAGCTACTGAGAAGGCTGAGATTTGAGGATAGCAGTTCAAAGCCAGCCCGGGCAGGAAAGTCCATGAGACTCTTATTTCCAATTAGCCACCAGAAAACTGGAAGTGGCACTATGGCTCAAGTGGTAGAGCTCTAGCCTTGAGCTGAAGAGCTCAGAGACAATTCCCAGGCCCAGAGTTCAAACACCATGACTGATAAAAAATGAACAAATAAAAGTAAATAAATAAATAAATAAAATTAACCTTAAAAAAATCAATAGCTTTTCTGTATGCCAAGAATGAGAAGAGCAAGGCTGAAATCAGGAAAGCAAATCCTTTTGTAATTGGCTCAAAAAGAAGAAACCCAAAACTAGGAATTATCTTAGCCAAAGAAGTGAAAGACTCTATTGCTGGGCTTCGCTCTACCCCCCTCCACGTGGGGGTCCTGGGCTTCTCTGCCTCTTCCGTGTGTGGTCCTCTGCCACCCTCTCACATCCCCCTGGCCAGTAGGGAAATAACTGCGGGAGCAGAGTCCACGGGTAGCCTCAGGTGGCGCGTAGTCGCGAGACCCCCATACCCGCCAAGGAAGACATGGGCGCGTAGGTGTCCCGGAGAACTCTCAAAGGATGTTCTGGTTTATTCAAGGGAGGGGCTAACAGTTTATGCCTCCAGAGGCGTGCAAAGGAGAGGGGCTACTGGATATTAACGATTGGCTAATGGGCTGTCCATCAGGTGATGTCACAGAACTTCCTCTATGCCCGGAGACCATAGCCCCTCAAGGACCGGGTTTCCACCATTACACACGTGGCCGAGCCGAGAGGCGGGGGTTGCTTTGCTTCTCTTCCAGTTGAAGCCGGAAGGTGGGAGGGGCTACCTCCCACACTGCCCCAGGGCTGGGGAAAGGGCAGCGTCTCAGGATCGCTCCCATTGCCCCTCCCCCTTCAAGGCCAAGCTGAATCCCCAACACTCCATGATGAAAACTTTGAAAATATGAAAAAGAAAGTTAAAGCAAAACTAAGGAAGTGGACAAACCTCCCATATTCATGGATTTGGAGGATTAACATCATGAAAACAGCAATGGCTATCTACAAATCCAATGCAAAACCCATTGGTATCCCAACGTCATTCTTTAATGAAATAGAGGAATCAATCAAAAAATTCATATGGAATAATAAAAGACCCTGAATAGAAAAAACAATCCTTAGCAAGAAGAACAGTGCTGGAGTAATATCAATATCAAACTCCAAACTCCATAACAAAGCTATAGTAATAAAAACAGCTTGGTACTGGTACAAGAACAGGGCTGAGGTCTAACAGAATGGAACTGAAGACCCAAAAATGAACCCACAGACTTATGGACATCTAATCTTTGATAAAGGACCAAAAAAAACACACACACACAAAAAAAAAAAAAACCCAGAATGAAATATAGACAGCCTCTTCAACCAATGTTGTTGGGAAAATTGGACAGAGAGCCAACTGCTCCCATTATGGGATTTTGAGTGTGAGAAGAGGACCAGGCCATTCAAGGAGGAAGTTTCTTTATTTTTTCTTTTTTGCGTCTTCATCCTGATTGTTTAAAGATGTTAAAGGACACATTAAGTCTCTCTTGTTGGGAAGTTTGAGAATCCTGCTTTAGCTTTGGGTGTTCATGCAAGGCTATTAGCTTATACCTTAGAGGCATATGCCAACTTACACCCTATGTCAGCCAAACAGCCCTGGCAGGCACAGGGGCAAAGGTCAACAATTTGTTTAGAGAGGACAGTTTCAGTTAAGAGAATCTGAACTGCTGAGAGGAAGAATGTAGTGACAGGGGCAAGACAAGAAGAAAGGCTTTGGATTAGGCAACCTCTGACCATTTACCATTCTGTTGGAGAAAGTTCATATCCTGCAATATTGAGGTGTCAAAAGTTCCATACAGGGACCTTCAATTGTGATTGTCCAATTTATACTGAGGCCAAATTTCTATGAAAAAACAGATAAGTTTCTTTGGTTTTAGATGCAGTTTGAAGCCCTGAACAGCTAGATTTTTTATGAGACAAGGCAAAGAGCTTTGAGCTAGAATGCACTGTTGTGACCCCATGTAGAGACAAGTGAGGAAAAGGATGAGAATCCAGAATCTGTATTATGGTGACTGGGAATAGTAGGTTAAGGCCAGTGAGATCCTCCACTGAGCAGCTGGGCATCCCCAAGAACCCATCAGCCAGACAGGTTCCCTGTGACCCAGCACTGGAACTTTTGCTCTCAAGGGCTCTTTGACAGGGAAACTGAAATCCTTACCTCACAATACCCAAAGGGAGGTGCTGCCAGGAGAAATGGCTGGTGGTAGTTGTAGGCAACCCAATGTCAAATGTTCTCCTGTCTGAATGTAGAGAGAGGAGAAAGAGGAGGGGGAGAAAGAGTGATTTCCAGTGGTCTTACAACTGAGTTTACCAGTCAAGTCAATATAAGAATAGGTCAGCACCTAACCCCCTTGCATGACAATCAGTGTGAACTGAGGGCTCCCAGGTGTGTTCTGGCCACCATTTAACCATAGTAAGCAGGAGGAACTGACTGGTTCTCAGAAAGCTGCTGTTTCAATAATGTTAAAAAGAGGAGAGAAAGGGAGAGGAGATGGGTGGAGTTCCCTTCAAGAATGGGAGACCTCCAGGGAACTCCAGCCTAGGTGTTGGAACCATCTGTTAGGAAACTGGGTCATGAGAGTATTAGAATAAATAAAGAGCAGAAAGTGAACACACAGACCAGATCAATTTTGTGGAAAGTTGAGGGACAGCATGGTGACCTGAGGAGAGTCAGGGGACATAAGGTATTAATGGGGGTAAGGGATGGAGGGACTTAAATAGAGTAATGGGTAGGGGCAAGGTCCCAGGTAGCTGGTGGGTTCAGAGTTTCCTGAGTTTATGGTGCTGATCTTGTTCAATCCTTTTGTTTGAACAAGGTGTCTATCACCTAAGAGGCTAGGGGAGTGGACTGTCATATTTAGATTAAGATACTGGGATAGAGATTGGGCTGAAGAGTAGTCAAAGGGACAAGCCATGAGAGCAATTTTGAATGATAAGAACAAGACAGATTCCCATCTGTGTTATTCTTCCCATAATAGTTAATATTAGAAAACCAGAAATAGTGAAAAGGATAATTAAAGTCCAATATATGTATCCATTTATATAATTAAATATAAGCCACAATATAGTTGAATTTCCTATACATTATACTTAGTGAAAGAAGCATGATTCTAAAGAACATATGAATGGCTCCATCTATATTAAATTTAAGGAAGCATAGAAATAATCTATGCTCTTAGAAGTCAGGATAGTTGAAAAGGTTTGGAAGATATTGACTTGCTGAAGTGTCACTGGAGTTTCAGGTCAAAGGCACCAGCTCTGGGGTTTTCCAGTATATTGTACTGAGCCACTTATCTTGATATGCCAGTCATAGAGGTAAGCAGTAGTGAAAGGCAGGAAATGATCTTTAGTCATCTCCTGAGATGCTCAGAAGAAAAGGCAAAAGGTGCAATGACCTAAGGTCTCTCTTCCACGAATTGATAGGAACTTTGTGGTTGTATAGAAAAAGGAAAGAAAAGCAAGCATCATGGGTGTCTGCATAGCTTAGATTTTCTGTAAGTAGAGAATCAGGCTACCTTGGATGATCAGGGACTTGTCTGAAACAAGAAACTTGCTGTTGCCTGCAGGGTTGTTTTGTATGCTTCTCCTAAGAAATTTAGTCATTAGACCTGTTGTTCAGAGAATCTAAAGGGACATAGAAAATGATGACTCAGGACTCAGAAGCTAAACAAACAAATTGTGGAGGCAAGATAGAGTCATAAATACAAAACAGTTTGTTCAGTGAATGGGATCTCCTCCTGAAAGTTAAGAGTAGCCTTATAGGATGCATGATTTATTTTTTGGCCTGCACTGTATATTAATGAGGAACTTGTATATCTGAAGCAGTTATTTTAACAAGCAAACTTTGTGCACTTGAGTCTATACTGAGAAGTAGAGAGGGACACAGATAAATGAACACATATTTTATGGAACATATCCATGGTAATTCTATAAAAGAGAAAGTTAGGACAGACAAGGCTTAATGAAAGATGAGACACTTTAATTATTAAAAATGGCTAGGGAGATTGGGGATATATCTCAGCAGTAGAACACTTGCTTAGCTTGCATGAGGCCCCGAGTTCTATCTCTACCCCAGAAAATGGAAAATAAGACAAAATAGATGCTTTTAAGAAGGATTTTGGGCTGGGAATATAGCCTAGTGGCAAGAGTGCCTGCCTCGGATACACGAGGCCCTAGGTTCGATTCCCCAGCACCACATATACAGAAAACGGCCAGAAGCGGCGCTGTGGCTCAAGTGGCAGAGTGCTAGCCTTGAGCGGGAAGAAGCCAGGGACAGTGCTCAGGCCCTGAGTCCAAGGCCCAGGACTGGCCAAAAAAAAAAAGAAAAAAAAAAGAAGGATTTCAATAGAGGAAGAATGTGAAGTAGAGATTTTATGGGATAAATGGAGATACAGGTAGAAACATAAAAGAGCATAAATCCTAGAAAGCTTTTATATATATCCTGAAAAATATTTTGCGCAAAAACTTTAAGGTAAGTGGGTTACATTGAAATAAAACCTGAAACACACTGGATTTTTAAATTAATCTATAACCTAAAACAAGAGGTAACTTTGTAAGCAAAATGTGAAAAGATTTTAGTAACCCTTCTACCCTATGATAGGTTACATTTTCCTATTCAACTTGAACTCAAAGAAGAGATGTTATGAAATATTTCAGTTTTAAATTAATTATAATAACTTGTTTAACTTGTCCTCACTAATTTCATTTTTCTTATGTTGATATCTAGTGGCGCTTTGGGGAAAGGGGATCGATTCACAGGTCTTAGAACAAGATTAAAACATCATTAGGCACACTTTAGAAATACATTGCTTCTCTCATCTTTAAAAATCCAAATAGGTATGTGTCTTTTTTGTATCTAAGTAACTCTGAATAAAGGAATGGACATAGCCTCAGTAGGTATTGTAATTAAGGTCCAGAGTGCACAGAAAAGCAATCATATAAATGTATATTTCAAGCTCTGTACCTTAGAAAAATAATGTTATTGGAAAACCTAGGATGGAGATACATACAGTATTTGATGATTTGCTAAATTTATTTTACTTCAATAACTAATAATATTATGGTTCGTTCATTACCTGAAATAGAGTGAAAGGACTAAATTGTATATATAGGAAAAACAATTTTAATGCCATGCAGATGTATGGCAAAGGGTCAATTTGAGAATTGATGGATCATAGGAGAGGTCATACTCTTGCCATTTTCTTAACTATTTTTCTATTTGCAGTTGTTTCTACCCTTCTTCCTCTATTATGCTAAATTTCAATTGATAACTTATTATGCTGACTTGTTTGATTCTTTTCCTTTTGGGTAGTGTAATATGGGTAGTATAATGTCTACATAAAATATTATACAGACATCTATCTTAAGTTGATGGCAATTTTATTTACAATCACATACAAAATCACAACATTTTACTGTTATAAAAGTTCATAAAACTTAATAATACCACCCTATGGAGCAAGTCTTTATTTAGCATGTGGGTCTTTGGGAGCATATCAAAATCATAGCAGGTTATATATCTATATCCATTTGTGGATTAGTGAGATTCCTTAATACAATTATGTGGAATCCTTTGTCAGGTAGCTCATATATTTCCTTTTTGCTAGATATCGTTACTGGCAAAATATTGTGCTTCTCTAGTGGTATCACGTTTTCTTAATTTTTAAAAATATATTTCATATCACCTCACATTCAACTCTGTATGTTTGATGAAGTAATCATCTGTTGTAGAATTTGTGAAATTTTTTCAGTGAAGAATGACCTTGATGTATTGTTAGGTGAAAAGTCAATTGCTGAGTGAAATGTAGTAATTTTAGTTTTGGAGAAGATGTAGTGGTGTTGTTTCCTTGAAGCTTTTTCTTAGTGGGTGTGAACATTAGCAAACATTGTAGCGCCCTTGTAGCCAAGGGCTACACAAAGGCTGTCTATATTGGTTGAAAGAGCTCTTGGAGTCCTCAATGATGAAAGACTTCAGTGTCATTCTGTTATGACAAAGGAGCTCCTTTTTGACTCGGGGTTGAGCATGTGGACATGCAGTTAGTGATTGTGGTGCTAATTTAGAGATCATGGTGACACCTACTGGCACCAGTGTGTAAGATATAACAGCTAAATAGCTAGAGTCTGGTGGGTGGATATGGATGGACTTACTAAATCTTCGAGGTCTGGAATGCCAGTAGTACTGATACCAAGGGTATAGGAACTTATTTAATAGCCATGATGTCAGGATCCAGAGCTCAAGTTCACAAAGCGACTATGGCTCCAGGGTCTTGAGAACAGGAGTGCTTGCTACTATTGTGTGTCTAGTCTGCAGAATATGGAGATGGAACTGGAGTCTTCAATGGCTGCGGTACATAAGATTACTGTTGGATTCTCTCTTAGTGGCTAAGAATGTTGTTGGTATCTTCACTTGTGCAGTTGTTCAGTCCTTCGAGATTTTTCATAGAGCAAGCCACTGCAGACTGTGGGAATGTCTACTGAATCACTGATACTGAAATTCTTTACTTTTCTTTTTTGTTCTTACCCATCTCCAGACACTTCAGCTATGCCAGTCTCTCTACAGAGTTGAGTGAAATATAACCATAGTTGACCCTCAAGTATTTTACCAATTGGCTGGAAAAGCTATTGCTGATCCTGCTGTCCTATTTCCCCAAGAAAGGAATGTGTAGGCTGTGGAGAGCCTTTTTGGTTTTGAGTCATGTCAGTTTGAGTGATGGGGTAATGCAAGCAAAATGAAATGCATAATTTTTCATATATATATATTTTCAATACAACTTCTTAACCTATGGAATCTCTCAAAGTGAAGTTGCCCATGGAGATTTGTTTCTGTCCCTTTTTTTACTTTTGGTGGGAAAACAAAGTGTCACTGTTTGGATATGCATTTCATTTATCTATTTTGAATATATTTTTATTATCTTTAAGTAATTGTACAAAAAAGTTGCCATCCAAGAAATCAGTTCATAAATACAATGCCTCTTGATCAATGTAATCTTTCTCATCATTCTCAATATGCATTTTAATTAATATTGTTCTCATATTTTGAACAGGTGCAATTTAAAGTCTGGTAAAGTATCTATTCAAACTATTGCATGATTTTGCATTCCATCTCATGTATCATAGAATTCACATTTTTTTTCAGATGGTAATTGATACTACATATTAGCAAAACTTTTATCTGCCTGTTAGGTAGCTAAAACAAGATTTGTAATTTAATGCTGTATTTCTTACTATAATTATTTTACTCATCTTTATAAAATAAAATGTTAAGATTGTATTTTCTTTCTTGATGCACTATTTGAAATTTCATTTCCAAACCTCTTAGATAGGTATTGATCATATCAGCCTTTCATTTCTAACCACTGTAAACTATTAGAATGATATTTTCTTTATCATTGAAGTCATTGTCAGTTAAGAGCTGACATTCCTTTTGTTGTGTATTGAAGAGTGGTTTTTATTCTCCTGCCAACATTTATTATCATCTTTTCTGTAAATACCTTGCAGTTGGAGAAATTGATCCATACCTAGCATTCTTTTTTAATACTAAGAATGTCAGTGCTGACAGGCAACAAGAATACATGAAGGAATATATTTTTTGATGGAATGAAGCTTTATAGAGATAGCAAGGTAGCTTCAAAAAGGTCAGGAAATGGATTGAGAGAATCAGGAGGAAGGATAGTCTGACTTTGTATAGTTAAGGGCTTGGGGTATGGTGAAGATTTCAGTGCGTGGGTTAAGTCCTTGTCAATGTCAAAGGAGGCAGCACTCAGATTTTACTTTCCCATTTATTATATAAGAAATTGAGGATAAATGCTTGAAAATCATCAGCAAACATCAAAAATGAATCCAGATTCTTTCTTGCATCCTTTATAACATATTTCGATGCTCATTTGAATACCCATTGTTCTTCTGGATTGTATCTGGAGTCCCTGAGAGGAGGATGCCTCAATCAGTGCCTAAAGGCAGATGTGATCAGTCTAAATGATGCCATTTCTTTGCCAGTAGTGGATATAGAAGCTAAGTATAAATTATATATGGAAGTCTATAAAGTAATCCTTACTATGGTGAATCTGTATGTAACCAAACCTCCACTTATATAACATGTGAGGAGAGCCTTTTGTCTGTTGAGGGACATCTGGGCTGATTCCACACCTTGAATATAGTGAGTAGTGCTGCAATAAACATGGTTGTGTTGGTGGGTTTACTATATCCTTATTTGTAATCTTTTGGGTAAGTGTTTAGGAGTGATATTGCTGGATCATAGAGTAGTTATATGCTTAATTGATTGAGGAACCTCTCCACTGATTTCCTGAGTGGTTTAACAAGTGGTTTAACATATATATATATATATATATATATATATATATATAGTATATAATATATATATACACAAGGGAATTTGTCTCATCCATTAGAAAGAACAATATTATGCCATTTGTAAAGAAATTGAAAGACCTGGAAAAAGTTATGTAAAGTGAAATAAGTCAGGCCCAGAGAGACAAGGGACCTACGTTCTTCCATAAGCTAGATTTAGCGTACAATCTCATAAGTAAATCTGTTGGGTTCTATGGAAATGTATACAAATGGATTAACTGAAATATGGTAAATTCAAGGGAGATCTCAAATGGTGTAATTCCTTATAAAGACAAAGGCAAGTTTCCGCTAAATTAAATACTAGGAAGTAGGTATTTGAAAATGATGGGTGAGGTCAAGGGGGGAGGAGTAGAAAAATGAAGAGGACACGAGTGGGAAAATTCAGTCTAGAATCTAATGTATATCAGTCAAGAAGAGGGAAGGAAGGGCTGAAGAGGGGAGGAATGGGTGAGAATGATGAAAGGGTCACATTTATCAGGATATATCGTTGTAGTCATAAACTCTTTTGTTAAATGACAGCTCCTTTTTAGTCCTAAACTGTTTGGTTACATGACAACTCCTTTGTACAACTACCCCAAGACAATAGTAAAACAACTTTCAAAAATTATGCAGGGAGAGATTTAATTTATAAATATTAATTTATGTGCTGTAGTAATATATAAAATTATTCCTAAGCATACTCACTTCTACAGGAAGTATAATATTGTTCAATATAATTAAAACTTCTGGTCATAAAAGACAACTTATTGGTATATCACATTGACTATCAATGCCTAAATTTCTGGAGGTAAAAAGAGATAGTACATGATACTTTGAGAAATAGCATTTCCTAGTGGTGTGTTCTTTTAAAATATTTGCAAATGTATATCTGTGGAAATAATATTCATTCTAGGCACTTCTATTGTCCAGGTTTATTTTATGAGACACTATGATGAAAAGCTACCACCAAATTGTTGATATCCTAAGAATACCCTAGTTTGGTCTCAGTGTGCTATTGCCTAGCAATCTGTGTAATTTATCATGCTCAGTGATCACTTATTTCTGATTGGTTAAAAAGGAGTTCAAGACAAAGGCAAGATGGTGACAGTGCCACACTGAAGCTCACTAGGTGTCTTGGACCACACAGTAATTTAGGGTCGCAGGACACATTTTACTTCAAGAGCCCCACACCGTGCAATCTGTACGCAGATAAAACTTTAGCTTACTACAGAAGAAATAACTTACCAAAAAGAAGACAACACAACAGAAAACCATGAAACAGGTAGCGGATGTCTGTGGTCCCGCGGCAGCGCTCCGTGGTCCATGCTGCCTCAGGTCGTGTGGGGAGACCCTGCGGGGAAACACGGTTGGACCACGATCAAGCAAGCACCAGCCAGAGCATCATTCAAAAACCCGAAGGAAACCCCCAGCACCAGACCTGCAGGAAGTAAGCAAGGGGAGCAGCAAAGCTCCCAGAGTCCACCAGCCTAGTCCCGTGATGAGTCCGCACACAAGCACATTCGGAAGACCCCATGCCGCCCAGCCGGTGCGCCAGGCCACTCCAGGGCTCCACTCCACAGAGCGAGCCCACAGGGGCCTCTCTGCCCATCACGATGCCGCTGTTGCTGCTTGCATGACCCCCAACTACGAGCTCACCACATCGAGCCAGCAAGCGCAGGGAGATCTGCGCTACCGAGTGGGTCCCCAGGAGCCACTACACCTGCAACCACTCAGGCCATTCTGTGTCGCTATTGCTACTGCTGGCACGGAAGCTATCGGCAACGTCACTCATAAAAATAAATTAATAATGAAGAAAAATAAATTAATAAAATGTGTTCAAATATATTGAAATTTGTGAAATTTGCCAGTTTTTTTAAGATTACAGTCAACCTCCAAGTACACATTTCTCAAAATTGGAAGTTGTCCTTAGAAATAACATAAAAGTGAAAGCTTTGGATGGAGAGTTGAGGGGAGGGAAAGCAAGAGAAAAACTAGGGAGAGGGTAGCCATGTTCCACAAGAAATGTACTCATTACCTTATGTATGTAACTGTAACCCCCCTGTACATCACCTTGACAATAAAATTAAATTAGAAAATAAATACTTATTACGTATTTAAAAAGTGAAAGTTTATTACTATACAGCTAAGAAGAGAGATACAGGAGGGGCCTAGATAGATATAGAATATGATTCTTTTCTAGCTCCTTCAATGTAATTGAACAAATAGCACACACTAAAAACCATGGATGATAACATTGTAAAACCAGATTCTATATGGTATGCATGTGTGTGTTTGTCTGTGTATAGTACTAGGAAATGAAGAAGGAAAAATATGGTCTAAATACTTTACATACAAGTGTGAAAATGGAACAACAAAGCTGGTTGAGATTAGTTGGAAAGTGGGGAAGGCAGAGAATCTGAGTCTGATCAAGATACATGTTGGATGCATATATGAACATGTCAACATGAAACCCCTTCATAAAATTAGTTTATGCTGATAGAAAAGATGAAATCATTTTGACAATGAAAGATGATTAGATTTAGCCACACTTTCTGTTTTCTGTTGGTTTGCTTTTGATCAATATCATGCCTGCATATTAGCCTCTACAAATTGCTAGGTGAGACAAGTTGCTCCATAATTTAATGCAGTTAAAATTGTGCACCTCTTTGGGGATGAGATGGTTTGAATCTCTGAGCCTTAGTCCTTGCTCCAGGGGGCTTTGCTAAGTTTCTCTTCCTTTTGTTCTCTCAATTAAGATTCTAATCATCTATATTTTCTTTTGTGGTTCACTATCAATATCTCCATTGTTTTCTGTTGAATTACTTATGAACTTTCCTATACTTCGTTCCAAATAAAATCAGTGTTTTTTCAAAGATCTGTGGAATTCTCTTTGTTTTTGTGAACTGTTTTCTTTGTAACAGAACTTGTGGCCCACCATACCAGAAACAGGAACAAGGACAATGCTTTGCACTCTTCATCTAGAGTGGAAACTTTGTCTGTCAGTGATGAAACTGAAATGTGAATGTTCATGCTGGTTGCTTCACTTTGTTATTTCTTTTTTGAATAATTATTTATTGTCAAAATGATGTACACAGACGTTACAGATTCATATGTAAGGCAGTGGGTACATTTCTTGTACAATTTGTTACCTCCTCCCTCATTTCCCCCCTTTTCCTCTCCCCCTCCCCCATGAGTTGTTCAGTTGGTTTACACCACATGGTTTTGTAAGTATTGCTTTTGGAGTCATTTGTCTTTTTATCCTTTGTCTCTCAATTTTGATATTCCCTTTCCCTTCCCTAGTTCTAATATCAGTTTAAACAACAACGTTTTCCCAAGTCCTTCCATTTCTTTACATTGTGTATATGTACCACATTTTCTTGATCCACTCATCTACTGAGGGACATCTGCATTGGTTCCATATTATAGCTATGATAAATTATGCTGTGATAAACATGGTTGTGCTATGGCTTTGGTGTGGTCTTGATTGTAATCTTTTGTGTAGATGCCCAAAAGTGGGGCTACTGGGTCATAGGGGAGCTCTGTGTTTAGTCTTTTGAGGAACCTCCATACTGCTTTCCAGAGTGGTTGAACAAATTTACACTCCCACCAAGTGTATTAGGGTTCCCTTTTGGCCAAACCCCTCCAGCATCTGTTATTAGTTTTCTTGATAATCGATATTCTTACTGGGGTGAGGTGGAATCTAATGTTTTGATTTGCATTTCTTTTATGGCCAGTGAGCCAGACCCAAAGAAACATAAATTCTATGGTTGCCTTCAAATGGAATAATTAGTACAGGTCTAGGATACTCCTAGCAGAAGATCACAATGATCACAATAGCTCAATAGCTATGTACATATGAACGCATAAGATGATGCTAAGAGAAATGAACTCCAAATTATGGAAAAAAGTGGTATATCGTTGTTATTTCTCAACATACCATGTGAAATTCTGCCTTTTTATTTTGTCTTTCTTCCCCATGGTTTTATCTCTGATGTCACTGTAACTGATTTTGGTACCCTGGGTATTGTACATACCCTTATTGGAACTAGGGAAGGGAAGGGGAACATAAAAATGGAGAGACAAAAGATGAACCAATGCAACAGCAATACTTACAAAGCTGTACGCTGTAAACCAACTGTACAACTCATGGGGGGATAGAATTGGTGAGGGAGCAGGCGGGGGGAAATGAGGGAGGAGGTACAAGTTGGATAAGGAATATATGCACTGCCTTACGTTTGAAACTCTAATCTCTCTGTATATCACATTGAAAATAAATTTTTAAAAAACCTTTATAGTCAGCTGTAGGAGGGGCAAGTCTCAGTATTCTCAGCCTGACTTAATTGGGAGTAGAACCTCTACTTTGCAAATTACAAATAGTAAGAGAAGAGTGCCCCTGTCTTGTAGGTTACTTTTAAAACAAAGAGTTCTGTCATATTAATTCCAGATGTCATCAAATGTAATATTTTGAATTATATGTTGACTTTTAGTGAAACAGAACCATAATAAAATTTAGATTTCATAAAGTTTAAAACATTTAACCCAAAAGCAAGTAAATAAGACTTTGTGAATAAGTGAACCCTTGCTGTGATAACTTTAGCAGTATTACTATATAGTTATTGAAGGAACAAAACAAACAGTTTTACTTCTGAAAATAATTTGAATTACATTCAATTATGTTTTTTCATGTACTTTAAAATAGTTGTGCCTATGTATAATGACTGCTCATGTTTTTATCAAAGAATTGTCCCATTAACTTAGTTGTTTTTAATCTACATTTACTTGAACGCAGTTATACTGTTCTTAATTACATATAGTGTAAAATATGCTACTCTTCCAAAACACCATTTAAAATGTCTTTTTCTAATAATCTGGAGAAACAGTTCATGCTTTCTCTCCCCCAATATCTCTCTCTTTCTGTATCACATTTCTGTTTTATTTTTCATACATACAGAAAAATTTTATCCCTTTTTTCGTATACTTCATGACCAGATAAGAGAAATGTATAAAAAAAAGGGCTAAAATATTATATAATACAATAAATTTTCTGGAACACTCATGACTCACCAGGTATTTATTCCATTCCTCTGACAACTCTGGAGAAAAATTGAGATATTATTATCCATACTTTACAATAAGTGTCAGTAAAGTTATGATAGACTATACAACTGGTAAGAGATTTAAATGTATGTGATACAGTTCAGATTCCACATTCCTAGCAATGGTATGCTATGAGGAAATATGAGACTAAGAGGAAGAAAGAAATTCACTGTGTTCTGACTATGTCTAGTATTTTCGCAGCTTCTGCAAGTACACTCTTCCCTGCCAATAGTGTAACAGGATATTTAATAGGTTGAGATCTCTTCTGGATGGACTCCAATGGAAATCTACCTAGGAGCAGAGAGCTGGAGGGAAGCTTGTGTGTATTTGTTCCCAGGGTCTTAAAGTTTGATATTTTCTGCCCCTACTGATTCTGTTTTCATTCCAGTTGGCTCTTCTACCCCTCTTAGATGGCTGTCTTCATTCACCAACCCACTGATGAATCACAATTGTGCCTCTTTTCACAATCCCCAAAGCTCACAAACCAATATACATTTGAACGAGCTTCTATCAGCCTGTACACATACATTCCAGAAACTATTCCTGGGCAAGATGAATGAAATTGTTCTTTGTTGCTATGACAAGTTTACTGGCAGCCAAAACTTCCCTATCCCATTTAGAAACAGAGAGATGAAGATACTAACATCTATATAAGTACAAAAGTTAACTAATTTTATGTTACATGCCCTTGAGGTACTCAGGCCTCTTGCCAGCTTAATTTCCATCATCTTTCCTCAACCTCAGTGCCTTACAATTTTTGCCAAAGTAGCTTGGTCAACTCTAGGATCCCATACTATGATCAAGATAAGTGACTGTATAAATTAAGAGTGGAACCTTTAGTAGACACAATGAAAGCTCAACAATCCCACAACCTAAGGGGATGGTTCATACCTACTGTGTCAACTGTGCATACATTAATGAATGAAAGTACTCCTTGGAAGCAAAAATCCCTATTTCTACATTGACATACTATTAAGCCCTGTCCACAAAGGGATCTTTTTTTGCCTTTTGAAGCGTTTTCTACAAGAAAGTCATTAACCAATGAAGGTTTCCTAAATATTATCTCAAAGACATTTGCATTTCAATGTTTTCTTCTGTAAAATGATACTATCTTAACTAAATCTCAACAATGAATCTCAGGGTTTGCAAATCTGACTAGAGATCTCACCTTGAATATATTCTTTTCTTCAATTCACTTATTCACCTTTACTTTCTTTACAACTGCTTAATACACATCTACATGCATATATGTTCAACATGTATATATGCTTAGATATAAGTGCATATGGAAAAATATATTTGTTTAAAACTGTAATTGTATTTACATTTTGTAACCAGAAAGTGAACCTAAATTCTTGAAATAAATTTAATAAAAAAATCTCTTTGAAAGGGAACTAGTTGAAGTTTAAACAAGCTTTACATTATTTTTAGTCTAAATTATTTAAGATGGTGCATGCTTTATGTCATACTTGTAAGAGTGTTTAAAAACAATAACCAATTATGACATTTATAAAATTGATAACTCAGCAATAATTTACCAATTGAAAATATCTTCACTAAATGAGATCATCTTTACCCATGTCAAAGTAAAATCATTCAAATAGCTATACTATCAGAGTTCAAGAGCTCACATAAAAGTAGCACAAAGCTATGTAAAAAGTTGTCATAAGTATATTTATTGCTAAAATATTTACAAACTTTATAATTTTCAAATATTTTCAAATCTATTATCTCATTTGATACTCATAGCAATGAAAAAGAAAATTTTACATTTATTAATAGGATAGAAAAATTTAGAGGGTGAATCCTGCCTCTTCATTGCTATCTGGTCAGTTAAACAAATACACATTTTATTTTTTTTAAGTCAAGGTTCTATATTCCTAGTGCTGTTCAGAGTGCAGCAGATAATTACTGTTTATTAAATGTGCTGAGTGAATTAATTAGACTTCCATTAGGTGGAAACCCCCATAATAGGTTTGTTTTCCCTGCCCAGCACACCCATAGGCACTTGAAGGTGGGTATAGTTCATTAATGAAGCAAGGTTCTCAGTGAGCAAAAAAGTTCTAAGTGAACAAAAAAGTGACTGTTAGATTTAAAAAAATATTAGTTGATGGTTTATATTCACACTACTTGCTTATCACCTGTGGGCTCTCTCTCTCTACTTCCCCTCGCTTGGGGGGGGAAGGGGCTTGTCCGCCCCTTCCTGGGTGGTCCTTTATCGCTCTCTCAGGAGCAATAGCCACGGGTAGCCTCGGTGGCGTGTGGTCGCAGGGTGCCCCAAAGCCGCCAAGAACGACACGGACGCGTGGGTCCCTGGAGAAAACCTCTAGGGCTTCTGTTTATTCAAATGAGGAGCCTCCCAGATATACCCTAAAGGCGGGCACAAGAGAGGGGCCCCTGATTGGTCCCAAGGGGCTGTCCCTCAAGTGACGTCAGACTTCCTTCTCTTCCGGTTAAATACAGGAAGGGGAGGGACAGGCTGAGGTCAGCTGTGGCCCCTTAAAGGTGCAGCTGACCCCAACAATCACCCTAACCACTTATGCTCATTCATGGGCTTCAAGTACTCAGGCTGGATGGGCTTCTGCGGGAGGACTGGGCTCCAGTGCTCTGTAGAAAATACTTATAGGTTTTAAAAGCTATTGCTAAGAGAGTGATTGTAACATAGTAACATAAACTGTATATTACTTTGGGCTTTCTGAATTATTTTTCATTCTGTGTAATGTTCACTGATTTGTACGAGGATATTCAATGATTATTCTAAGCTTCTTCATAAAGTTATTGCTCCTGGACTTAGTCTATTATCTCAGGACCAGATTTAGCAATTTTTTGCTTTCTAATCTGAACACCATGCATTGAGCCTTATATACTGACTGATTTCTCTCCTCACAATTATGTTGTTAGTCTAATTTTGAAGCAAGATTTTCCATCAGGGAATATAGACTTAAACCCATTTATTCAGCTTAGTACTATTTTCCAGGTGTGGCAGCAAGGTAAGTGCACTTCTCAGGTCTCCCTTCAAGAAAACTTGCACTTGGGAGCACAGTAGATTACAGCTTCCAACTGCTGCATCTTTGCTTTCACCATAGCTCTTGCTTCTTGGCTACATTTTCTATGGGTTGTTCCCAGCTAAACACTGAACCTCTGCTCTGATGTAGTACTTTCAATACTACCCTTTATATAGAGCTGTTTATTTGGCCAGATTAAGTGTTTCTCATCATACCCTGCTCTTACAAAACTGCACCACCGCACTAGACCTGGCTTGAGTGTTTAAATGCTTGCCTAACATGCTCTCAACCATTGGGTCAATCTTTAGCACTGCAGGCAACTGTACCTCATTCTAATTTTTTTCCTACTTATTCTTGCTTCTTCCCTGCTTATCAATATAATTTTTCTCAGTCTTACCCTCTTGCTGCTGGTGATTATCAGAGGATCTGGTTGGTACCAGGGGTTTCAGGAGATTCCACAGAAAAAATAAATATAATAAAATGTGTTTTAGGGTGACCCAGCTCGAAGGAACAACACTTTCCCATGTGAAATATGAGGTAAGAATAATCCCTAATAAATCTTAAGACCCTAGTTATAGAAGATTTCAGCAGTAATAAACTGAAACGTATTAATAGAGAAAAGTACATTTGCAGGAGTGAAGAACTCTGCATTTGAAAATCTGGTGGATAGCAGGTCAATATCTGTACTCAAGAGTAGGCTTAGCTGATTATCGTTAAGCTGCATTGCTACCTTGTAAATGAAAGCTAAAGCCAGAGTGGTTGAGAAATACCTAGGAGGTGAGAACTAGGGAATTGTTCAATAATTTACTACAAAGACAAACTTTTCTGATGCAGTACAAACAGAGTTGATGATGCTTGGGATTTAAACTCTGAGCACTCCATATACTTACTGCTCTTCGATTTTCCCATTGCTAGATTATTATGTTAACTTCAGGGTCCTGGTAGAAAAACTTGGGGCCCTGAAATATAAAGGGAGGATATCTTGGTGGATTCCACTAAGATTTTTTTTAATGTGAAAATATCCATGAAAACACACAGCTTATGGAAGTGATACAGGGCTTATTAATATAATTTGACAAATGCTACCATAAGGAAAGGCACTATACAGTTCTGTTTCACAGAAATGGAAACCCTTCATGAATAAGGCCCCACCTATGTTTTTTGCTGCTAAATCCAAAACTAGGATTAAGTCCTGGGAAAACCAGAATAGGAAAAATTGTTTGAATAAGTGTCCCCCAAATTTTGATGTACTAAAAGCTTCTTTACTAACCTGTTACCCTGTAGGGAATTGGAACCTTTATGATTTAGGATGCAGTGAAAAGAATTTAAATAACTTATGTGATTAAGAAGGTAATATTGGGCCCCTAGAGCCTGTTCTTCATGCTTTCCATCTTACCTGCCATGTGATGTGCAGTTTCTTTCCTCCTGCACTCTCCACCATTATGTGCTGACTGGGCACAGGCCTAAAACCAATGAAGCCAGCTGACTAACCACTGAAACCTCAAATAATAAACAAAATATACCTTTCTTTCTTATAACTTGCTAATCTGAAGTATTATGTCACTATGACTTAAACATGACTAGCACATAAAATTTTTTCTTTTATTTTTATTTTCAAGGTGATGTACAGAGGGGTTACAGTCACATAGTTAGTGAGTACGTTTCTTGTCAAACTTGTTACCTCCTCCCTCATTTTTCTCCCACCTTCCCCCAACCCCCTCCCCCACACCAAGTTGCACAGTTAGTTTACAACATATTGTCTTGTAAGTATTGCTGTTGCAGTGGTTCACCTTTTACCCTTTGTCTCACCATTTTGATGTTCCCCTTCAATTCCCTAATTCAGACAAACAAAACTTTGAGATTCATAATGAAACAAAGATGCAAGGGTAAAGCAATGAACTAATTCCTACATACCAAATGAGCTATAGGAATTAGATAGCTGTCAGTTCAGGTTGATGCAGTAAATTAGCATTGGCTTGCTAAAACTACTATTTATATTTTATAGTTCCAAGGAACAGGAGATTGAAGATCAATAAACAAGCAGATCCATTGTCTGGGAAGGGTCTTCTTCCTGGCTTGCCCATGGCTGTGCCCTTGCTGTGCCCCCATAGCAAAGAAGAAAGAATGAGAACAAGTGCTCATGTTTCTTTTTGGAAAAGTACTAATCTTGTGCATTAATACTCTTGAAGGACTTCAATGGAGGGAGAAAGGCCACTATTAGGATGACTTTTAATAAACAGAAGAGAACAGTGAAAACACAGAAATGTAATTTAAGAAAATGGCCTGGAGGCATGGTTCAAGTGGCAAATTGCCTAACTAGGGAATTTGAGGCCTTGACTTCAAATCCAATGACACCAAAACAAATCAATAGAGAGGCTTAGAGAAGTGACATTCAGTATAAAAATCCAGAAAATATTTCTGAGGATTATATTCCATAGAAGGGCCCAAATGTCACACAGGAATGTCTATACGTGGATACCAAATCATTAACTTAAATATTAGCTCTCTTGTGCACACCACTGCTGTTAAAATGCTTTCATTTTAGTAATTTTTATATTCTAATATTTATATTATATATCATACGCTCCTTAGGTAATAGAGGCCATGAGGATATGATCACCACAATGAATAAGTTGTTCAGAGTAGCAGTCAAAGCAGCTTTCACCTTAAGGAGCTATAGAGATGATTGATTTTCTGAAATACCAAGAAAATAAGTTTATGAGTTTATATTTACAATAGTAAAGGCAAGAAGTAGAAGCAGAAAACTAAACACTGAGAGAACTAAAAACAAAAAGTGGCATAATGGTCTACCTGGTAGAGTGGGAGCACAAAACCTTGGTAATAAATGAGCTACTAGCTGATGTTGGTAGTGTAATCACTCTCCCAAGTAGTTAGAATCCATGATTGTTTTTTTATCCAGTTTCAAAGTATGTGATTTTAAATAGCATACTTTGCAGTTGAAGTAGCTTTTAACTTGCGTATTTGGTCAAGCAGTAAAAATTGTTAGAGAAAAGGCTGACAATTAATGCCTCCAGAACTTTTCTTCCAGCCTAAGCATTGATATAAATACAAGAACTATTGTGTCTTCAGTGGTATATTCCTTCAGAGGAATTGATGCATGGTGGAGTGGAGTGTGATTCCTCTCATAACTCTGCTAGTTCACATTTCGGATCTTGAAGAAAACAGGTGGATACAGAATAATGATGATACATTTCCAAAACTTAAAGTGGTCAAAAAAAGAATCACTGGATATGAACCAATGTTTTCCCAAGCTACACTTAGTGGTCGCTCCAAGTTCACACATTAATTGTATCATCATGGTCATGAGTCCCTCCATGCGTAATTGAAAGAGTAGGGGGAAGCTCAGGCTTATTTTATAGATGAGCCAACTGAGTATACATATGAATGTAAGCCAAAACGTGTTGGCAGCTTCCTTACAGTAACATACAGGGGAACTACTCCCTCTATAAGAGACATAAATCTCATATATAGATAGAAAATCTTCCCAAAGTTTAGATCTTCTAGTAGTACATCTGATAATTACCATAGTTTGTAAGGTCAAGTAAGCCTAGCTATACTACAAATAAATTAGGAAGTAGCCAACTAACCTCTGATTAGAAGCTTGAGGGACATAATTCTACAGATTACAATATGAGGGTTTGTGGGGCATACCCAGATGCCTTGTGTCAGAAAGAGGCAATTAGCTAGCCCCGCCTGTTTCCCAGCCCTATGGTCACATGTGGCTATTACGCCTCCCAGCCTTGAGACCACGTGTGGCCAAGATGGCACCTGGTGGTGAACCTGGAGGCGGTCCTGTGGGCTATGACATAGAATTAGGCCGCCTCTTAGGATTGGTCCCTAGGCCCTCCACTCTTGATGTACAACTCAGGCCTCCCTTCACAGTCCCTAGATAGGTGCACATACACCCCTCCCCTTCCTGCCAATCTTTGACCTGATTGGCTCTTGTGCCTTATTTAATAGAAGGATCTACCTCAATAAAGCGAGATGTGTGCAGACATTCTCCCGGACATGTCTGATTGTCCTCCAGCTAGGGGGGCTGGGTGGGGGCGGTCCGTCGACCCTTCTCCTTTCTTGGCCCACCCTGGTCGAGGCAAGCTTCCCCATCTCTCCTGCAGGTCGGGAGAGCGCTGGGGGCTGAGACCCTGACAAGGGTTTTCTTGTGTTTTTTTTTCCCCCGATCATATAGCAATACCCACCACAGACCATCTGCCATGAAAGATATTTTGAACAATTAAATAAAAACACTGATAACTTGATAACTTGGCATTAATAGTATTTTAATTGCAGGCCATTTGAGAATAAGTACAATGGGAGTGTATAATGATGTGCCCATTTGGCCTTGGTCCATACATAGTCTTCACCTATTCCTAGAAGACACAGACAAATTAATGAAGCATAAATGGCTTCAAAATGAAGTTTTCTTTGGCTCTCTTTCTGAATGCTATCCATTGACCTCAGTTCCCTACTATCAACATATAGATGCACTTCTTAAGTAATGATCATGATAAAAATGATTTTTTTTTCACTTTTAATTCATGACAGTAAGACTAAGAAATGTAAGTGAGGTAAATACTCTTACCAATATATTTTATTAAGTTGTCTTAAATGGAATTCTGTGATTTTATATTATTTATCTTTTAAATGAAAGTTATCTTTTAGAAAAATTGTGTAATGTAAGTTAACAAACTATTAATATTGATTCTCCTGAGAGTAACAATTATGACATAATTTATGGTCAAATTTGTTCAGTAACTGAGTGAATGGACTTTCAAATTGTCTACTCCCTTGGTTATAATTATTTCTGTAGATCTTTCATTACCTTTATTGGATTTGGACCTTGATTATTAACCTGTCATACACATTGTCAGAATTGAGTTCACTTGTTGGACATCTGGGTGGTATACATCACAGAGATCTTATATTTTAGGACTCCATTATGTCACATTCTGTATTGATGAAATTATGGTATTGGGAAACCACTAATTGTTCCTATCAGCTTGGAAAAGTTAGGCTTAACAAGTAGCTATAACTATAAAGGGGCAGCATGAAGAAATTTTTGTAATGCTTAGTGATTATAAAGGTGTGTATACTGATTGTCATGATGAACTATATATAAGTCTACACCACATATAGTAAGAAATGAAAACATACTGTCATCTTACTGTATACATATATTGATTTCCTAGTTTTGATATTTTATTGCTATGTAAGATGTTTGTAAGATATAATCATTGGAGGAAATTGCATGAATATTGCACAAGAAGTTGTTATACCACTGTGCTGTCTTTGAAGTTGTTCCTTGGAAATCTAGAGTTATTTAAAATTTAACAGTGAAAATGTCCCTTATAATCATTAGTCTGTGAATATTTTTATTATTGATACATAATCATCAAATGTTAAAATTATTTTTACTAGTAATTTTCCCTATCCCCACTTCGACTGATTCAGAACATACAACTGTAATTGCTATCCTTAATTATTGCCATGAATTTTGATTGAGGCTTTTGGCTTCTATGTAAACTCTCTCTAGGTCAATTTCCATTATCTCATAAAAGATAAGAAAATCACATGTTTTTATGTGACATAAAAGTATGCCATGATTTTTGGGGTCTGGCTCACTTCACTTAGTATGATTTTTTTTCCAAGTCCTTCCATTTCCTTACTAATGGGGCAGTATGCTTCTTCTGATAGAGGCATAGAATTCCATTGTGTGTATGTATCACATTTTGTTGATCTACCCATCTACTGAGGGGTATCTGGGTTGGTTCCATATATTCACAAGGACAAATTGTGCTGCGATGAACATAGTTGTGCTGGTGGCTTTAGTGTGTTCTTGCTTGTAATCTTTTGGGTAGATGCCCAAAAGTGGGGCTGCTGGGTTGTAGGGAAGCTCTGAACTCTATGGTTTCCCTCATAGGGAATAATTAATACATTTCTAGGATAAACATAGCAGAAGATCACAATAGTTATGCCCCTACGAACACACAAGGCTAAGCGAAATGAACTTCATGTTATGGAAATAAGTGGTATATCACTGTTGTAATTAATTTCAACATGCCTTGTGAAACCGCAAAACTTTTTCCCCTTCCTATTCCCTTCCTGTGGTTTTACTCCTGCTATTACTGTAAATGTTTATACGTGTATGGGAACTAGGGATGAGAAAAGGAATACCAAAATCAAGAGACGAAGGATAAAAAGACAAACCATTGCAATCTCAATACTTACGAAACCAATTGGTGTAAACCAACTGTACAATTCATGGGGGGGGGTGTAGGGAACAGGGGAGGGGGGAGATGGTGGAAAATGAGGGAGGAGTAACAAGTTAGATAAGAAATGTACTTCCCTTACATATGAAACTGTACATCACTTTGACAATAAAGAAGAAAAAATTATACCATGATTCACAGATCATATGAATTATCATGGCATACTTTTTCATAAATTTTTTTTTTTTTGGCCAGTCCTGGGCCTTAGACTCAGGGCCTGAGCAATGTCCCTGGCTTCTTCCCGTTCAAGGCTAGCACTCTGCCACTTGAGCCACAGTGCCGCTTCTGGCCGTTTTCTGTATATGTGGTGCTGGGGAATCGAACCTAGGGCCTCATGTATCCGAGGCAGGCACTCTTGCCACTAGGCTATATCCCCAGCCCTCATAAAATTTTTTGAAAGGCTCATTGTCTAAACAATAGAGGGTTAATTACTTAGTATGTGAATTTCCTTTATCCTTAAGTTTCCATTAACAGTTTACTCTATATTGCTACCATGTCAGGAAAATCAGTATTTCATATTTGCTTAGGCTGTCTCTTTATCTAGACTACCTTGTATTATCTCATGCTAAAAAAGGTACCTAGATTTGAACTTCTGACTCAGACTGGCTCTTTCCACAATCCTTTTCTTGAATGCTCTAATTTTAATTTTATTTACAAATTGACATTCATTTGGTATATTTCTTAATTCAACATAGAAAATCAAGTACAGTTAGCTTTCTCTGTGAGTTCTAAATTTTTGGATACAATGAAATGTGGAGCAAAAATATTCATGACAAGTTTCAGCTGTAATAAACACATAAAGATTGTACTGTTATTTGCTAAATAATAAAACAGAGCTATTAACATAGTATTTACGTTATAGTAGGTACTATAACCTACAGATAAATTTAAGATATATAAAAGTGTATATAGCTTAAATGAAAATACAACAATATTTCATCTAAGGGATTTTTGTAATGCATTTTTGAATTTGTGTAATCAGCAGGAATTATGTACTTAGTCCCCAGGGATATATAATAATCATTGTTCTATATCCTAGAAATAAAAGTCATATGTTCTCACTAAGTTTAAGTTAGGTATTTTTAATATTTTTAATTTTTTACTACCCTATTTCATAAAGACCTTTCAGTCACTCATATGACAGTGTATTTATTATAAAATATCAAAGAACTGTAATTGGAAGAGTGAGATAATTGATTAGCTGAGTATTCATGAGAGTAAAATTAATCCACACAGCAAATTTATAATTCTTTCTTGTCGACAGATGATTTACAAATTTGTTACCCTCTAACATTGCTGGTGCATGAGACTGATGTGTTCATAGATAAACTGAAGTGAAATCTGGTAAATATTTTAATATAATTATATACGAAAGAAGAAGCCAAAAGGAGCATGTGGCTGCTTCAGAAAATCAAAGTATGTTTCTTATGTTTTGGATTATACTTTGCAAAGTGTGGGAAAGGATAGTGAATTTTAAAACTGAGTGATCACTCTATATTTCATATAGATATATCTATATCTACCTATATAAACAGAATTATAAAAATTAGGGCATATTTGGGAATCAAACAATGAAAGTCTGTCATGATTATAAGGTACAAATAAGTAAAGTGGTCTTTATAGTTGTTATTGAATAAATGGAATTTAACTCCTCCTGGTTACCACCATATATAATATACATAAAACATAACATTTGAACACTGTTTAGTATTCAATTTTGATTGGTTTCATATCTTATTTTATGAAAGTGTGATGCAATAAGAAATGCAATGACATTTCTTGTTAATTTTGTATAATGAGACTTCAGAACGACTAATATGACTAGATTCTATGCTGAAGCAGATAGAGCTCTGTTCAAGTAAAACAAATGGATCCAATGGTTTTTTCCTCTATTTGTGTTTCCTTTAACTATTTCTGATTCAGGAATGCCATCTGCCCGCCTTTGTGATGATAGACAGAAGTAAGATAATAGATACCTTCATCTGTGCTGCAAACTTCCAGCTTTGCATTGTCACAAAGTAACGTGATCCTGGTAGTTGCTATGGTAAAAAAAGGTTTCCTGCTGCAAAGCTTGTTTTTGAAACTATTTTTACAGATGACTCAGAAACTGAAATTAAATATTTATAACCATTCATTGTATTGCAGAAATAAAAGTATCTATAGAGGTCATCTAGTGCAAAAACCAAATATTTTACAATTTTAATATGAGCCCAAATGAAATAAAACAAAGCAAAAGAAAACATCCTTCTCATCATCTGAATTCATATATTTAGTGATCCAGTATTTATGACATCTTAACATTGATTTGCACATTTAATATAAAGCTTTTTTCTTCTCAGTTTTGTGAGGGAAAACATTATAATTTACAATATCACACTATTACTATTTTTTAACCAGTGAATTAGAATCATGTATAATATAGTGATTTTATTGGTTGAATAAGTGTGTCAGTAGTCAACTTCATATTATGTGTAATTTTATGAAAAGAAATGGAAAGAATTTATGAGTAGAGATATATTATAACAGATAAATAGAAAATTGATTTTTTACTATACAAATAACAGTGAGTTAGTACTTGCATGAGCACTGTTTTATTTTCATATTTTCCTTAATGCAAAATTACAAAGCATAAAAATTTCATGTCTTTAAATTTTAACTTCTTTCAAAAAGTGTTGGACAGGTTGCAAGGGACTGACTACATTCAGAGAAAGAAATGCTTGATTTAAAAATGAGAGTACTATTCCTTTTTATCATTTTTTTTAAAAAAATGGAACAAGCCTGATATGGTAATAAACAGCTGCAATCTTTGTAGGAAGGTATGATCTTGAAGACCATCTGAAGTAGAGTATTAAGCCAGTCCATGATACATATGAGCCTCTATTTAAAAATATTTAGTATTTGGACAAGTCTGTCTACTTTATCTTAAATATCTGATACTCTGTTTTCAATTTCTTCTTGTTTATTTGGTAGGTTCTAAATATTGAGCTTTTTACTTGGGTAATTGAGTTACTCTTTTCCAGGACTTCAATTTGCTTTGTTCAAGATTTAAATTTCTTTTTTTCTTGTATCATGCATAAATCAATCTTATGCTCAGACTATCATCTTTGTGTGTGTGTGATAGACCTGGGACTTGAACTCAGTGCCTAGATACAGTCCTGTACTTGTTGCTCAAGGATAGCATTCCAGAACTTTGAGCCAGAGTGCCGTTTCTGGATTTTTGGTGATTAATTGGAGATGATAATCTCATGGACTTTCATGCAGTCTGGCTTTGAACTGAGATCCTCAGATCTCACTCTCCTGAGTAGCTAAGATTACAGACGTGATCCACCATGACTTGGCTTTTATTACCCATTTTAACTCATTCAATGGTTTGTATTCTCTTGCTATTTGCTCAAATACACTTTGAATTCATCCAATTTTCCAAACAACTGTTTTTTTTTTCTTTTCATAATAGAAGAAGTTCAAAATAGAGTATCAGAGGTTGAGGATAAAGTAGAAAACCTATAAAAAAATAGTCAAGAATTACTTTATTACAGAGATTAAATTATTCAGCAAAACAGTCCTTCAATTGATAAAGAAAAATCTGCTATGATAAAAAAGCTAGAGTAATTCATAGCTACTCTAGCAGCACTGCAAAATATATTTACTGTAATCCTATTCACAGAGAAAGATAATATAAAACTGAAAAATAATTGGAAGGATAAAACCTGTTCAATGAAATGATGAGTTGAATATGGGAAGGAAAACATAAACAATAACACAATAGGAATCATAGCATATTTATCAATATTAACTGAAAAATAATGGCATTAATATCGAATCTATTATTTAGAATGTCAGTTTCTATCAAAAAACGAGATTCAATCATGGGTTGAGACACAACTCATTGACAAAGACAAAAGCAAGTTTGAGGTACATGAATGTGTAAAGGCTTTCCAAACAAATAGAACTTAGAAAAAGACTGGTGTAGACAGACACATAACTGATAAATTTAAAGATAAGTCAGTCGGAACACACAAAGGACATCAACTCATGTTAATAAAGTAAAGCTTTGAAAAGAAAATTCGTTGATAACCACTTGCTTGGAACTGTGGTTAATTCCTGTAATCCTAGGTACTCAGGAGGCTGAGCTATGGGATTGAGGTTCAAAGCCAGCTTAGGGAAGCAAAGTCCAGGAGATTCTTTTTTTCTTTTCTTGTTTATTGTCAAAGTGATGTACAGAGAGGTTACAGTTTCATACATTAGGCTTTGGGTACATTTCTTTTTTTTTTTTTGCCAGTCCTGGGCCTTGGACTCAGGGCCTGAGCACTGTCCCTGGCTTCTTTTTGCTCAAGGCTAGCACTCTGCCACTTGAGTCACAGCGCCACTTCTGGCCATTTTCTGTATATGTGGTGCTGGGGAATCGAACCCAGGGCTTCATGTAAACGAGGCAAGTGCTCTTGCCACTAGGCTATATCCCCAGCCCCTGGGTACATTTCTTGTAACGACCATTATATCACTGTGGTAATTAGTTTCAACATGCCATGAGACCGTAGTTTCTATTGTTCATGATCCTCTTATATCCCCTTCCTGTGGTTGTACCCACACTATCATTGTATCTCATCTGAGTACCCTGGATACTGTATATACTGGTATTAGAACTAGGGAAGCGAAAGGGAATATCAAAATCGAGAGACAAAGGATAAAAAGACAAATGACTCGAAAAGCAATACTTGCAAAACCATTTGGTGTGAACCAACTGAGCAACTCACGGGGGGAGTTAACAAACAGGAGATTCTTATCTCCAGTTATCTACCAGAAAACCAGAAGCTCACTTTGGCTCAAAGTAGCTGAGTTCTATCCTAGAGCAAAATAGCTCAGGGACAGCAGCTAAGCCTTGAGTTCAAGCACAGCAACCCATAAAAACATAAAAATTAAAAAGAAAGGAATTTCTTTGGACATGATGGAGTAGTAGACAGAAAAAAGAAAGATTCACAATAGTTAATTTTAAAATACATTTTGAATAAAAGGCACAATTCCATTAGATTTGAAATTATACAAATTGAAAATGAAAGCCTTTTGAAATAGTTTCAGTAAGGGAGAAGAGAAAGGGGAGAATGAAAGAAGAAATTAATTGAAGCATATTATAAATGTATATAGAAAAGTAGCAGAGAAAACCATCACTATAAGTGATATAAGCCAATACAAATTAGTACCTTTGCAGGTGGCACTTCACTTTGAGACAGGAAGTGGTGAATGTCAGAATTAGTTTATTATGATATCACAATTCTAGAACCATAAGCATGATGGTAACTTTATAGCACAAGAAATTCTCAGTAGACAGGAGACAGTACAGCTCCAGAGAGATTACATTTTTGTGAGTAATGATAAAACATGAAAAGTAAGAGCTCATAACCATAGTCCTAAGTCTTGATTAGACTAAGATTTTTAAGAGCAGACCAAAATGTTTTTCATTGTTTCTGGTTTAAACCTGAACATAGATATAGAATAGTAGATGTCAAGCTACCTGGTATAGTAGAATTTTGGTAACAAAAAAAGATGTCAGCAAGTGAGAGTGAAAAGCTCTGGTTTAAGACCCGGTACCAAGAGGAAACAAAGCATCCAAGTGTAAATGAATCCTGTGCTCTCACAGAGGACTACTCAGAACTTGGGGTGGGGAAAGAGGTATAGTACTCAAATAAAGAAGGTATTCTCTTTATCTATCTATCTGTATGTAAGTATTGAATACAAGTCCTGGGTGCTGTCCTTTAGATATTGAGCTCATGGCGAATGCTTTACCATTGGATCCACCTCTATACTACAAGGTTCTGCTGGTTAATTGCAGATAAGAGTCTCATGGTCTTTATAGCCTACTCTACCTTGGACACTTTATAGGCCCATTTCATCCTCTGGAACACCTACAATTATAGACATCAGACACTGGCACCAGTATAGAAGCCAGGTTTTGAATCATTATCAAACTGGGTAGGTCACTGATATAGATTAACAAAGTTTTAGGATGTAACAGCAATGAACTTTGAAAATGTGAATTTTTGACAGGTGATAATGGTTCAGTCCTATAATCCTAGCTACTCAGGAGACTGAAATATGAGGATACCAGTTCAAAGCTAGCCCCTTCGGAAAGTCCCTGGATAGTCTTTTGTCCAATTATCCACAATGAGCCAGACTAGGAGCTGTGGCTCAAGAGTTAGGGCACTAGCATTGAGCACAAAAGCTCAGGGACAGCATCCAGGCCAAGGGTTCAACACCAAGGACTGAAAAAGAAAAGGTAATACGTATTGTTGTTAGCCTTTTACAGATTATTTTTATCCAAGCTAAGTTAATTCTGAAGTAAATGTTTAGGCTGTTAGTGTCAGTGTAACAAAGGAAATTCAATTTTATTATTTTTGGAATATTTTGTTTTATAGCCACAACTTAATCATGAACTAGGATAGCATTCAACAGTTAGATCAAATACCTATTTTCTCAAGACATGTGAAAAATATTTATGAGTACTAGTTATATAATAAGAGTATTAAATCATACAGTTACAGAGAAATCTTGCTTTATTCATTGGGTTTCTTTTACTTTGAGGTAAATTAAGAAATGAGATAAAAATTTGACTATATTCAGGCTTTCCCTTGCTATTGATTTCTACTTTTATTCCTTATCATGTTTGATAGTAAACAGGAACTTATTTGTGTTTTCTCATATTTGGTAAGATACATGCTCTATGATGGAAAATATAATCAGTTGTGGGGAAAGTTTCCTGCTTTGTTTTTTCAGAAAAATATGAAGGTTGTAGCTGCTGATTTGAACTATCTAAAAATGTCTATTAAGTGCTTTTGTTCTCTGTTGGTATTACTCTTTGAGTGATTTTGATGATTTTTCCTTATCAGTAAGAGGAGGGTTCATTATTTTTTTTTGGTTGGCCATAGAGGATCAACTCTGGGCCTGGGCCCTGTCCCTGAGCTCTTCAGCTCAAGGCTAGGGCTCTACCACTTGAGCCACAGCACCACTTCTAGGAGGAGGGTTCTAAATTCTATTACCATTTTAATCTTCTCCGTGAGTATTTAAAGTTCAGTAGTGTGTGTTTAATCTAATGGTGTAAACCACTTCATTGCATATTTTTTTTATCAACCATTAGTTTGTTTCTTGATTGATTCTGCATGTTTCTCACCGGAAGTGAACATTGTCTCTTCTAATTTGGTTTGAAGTCCATCACACATGCAAATAGGGGAGCTACTCTAATTTGTTTTCCATGTCCCTTTGCTTGCAAGAGTTTGCTCTTGATTTGCCTCCTAAGCCAATGTGTGTTCAGCCTTTGAGACCTGAGAAACTCAGGAGACTAAAGTCACTTTCTCTTAGAACTGACTTTAGAGGGAGTCAAATTTGATGTAGCGTGTGTGGGATCACTAATTCCATATTGTTCATCATCAGAATCCATATCTGATAACTGAAATGTGGTGTCAAACACATTCCTTGATGAATTTTGTGGTGAACTTTGCAATTGAAATTCAACACTGGTATTTCTATAGCTCTGGCTTCCAAGACTTGCCCTGAATGATGACCTGTGCCACCACCCATGATTCTAGCAGATACAGATGGCCCATTGACAGATGCCGAAAGCTCTCTAAATTTTCTACCATACTCTTCAGAACATGCTGGCTACATTCCTCTATCCATGTTTACACCTCACCACTCTATTTCAAATGACAGTCTGACTGAGAATTCCATCAACTCTTCTAATACACCAGAAAGACTTGACACCAAAGAACATTCTTCTGTAAGGGAAAATAGTGATAGTAGTGACACTGAGAAGGAAATCAACCTGTATTGACAAGTCATACATGGAGGAGTCTTTTAAAGTAGGATGAAAATCTCAAAACTAAATCATGGATACATGCACCATAAATCCAAATAAAAATTGTCATGATGGACAAATCAAATGTATTTTCCACAAGAAGAAATATATACTAAGCCCAGCAGAAATTATGAGATATTATTTCTAGCAAAAATGCTATGACTATTGATAGGCTACCATACTACAAATGCTTGTTCACAAATACTGGTTTCCTTTTCCCTGAAATAAAAAAAAATCTTAACGTTCTTAAAATATCAAAGGATAAACATGAATAGTCCCAACTTGTATGAAGTACAAATTAGAAGTTTCCACCTATATGAAAAGTTGGCTCTTGTGAAAAATGAACACTTGATTATGACTACAAACAAGTAAAATCACAATTCATTTATTAAAATTACAAAAAATGCTTGCAAATCTAAAGCCTTGTATTTTGTGTGTCTGTTGAAGCTTCCGTGATGATTTTTAAGTTAATTTCATGTCTCCCATGTTGGGTAGCTTATGTCCAAAAATGTTTATCATTATATGTTGGTTATTGCTTAATTTTCCTTCTATTGATCTTGTTTTCTCTGGCTTTGAAGTAGATTTATTTGGTGGCCTGTTAAGTCCAATATTTGTGTTTCCATCCCATTTTTTAAAAAATATTGAGCCTTGATCTCCGTGGGGAAAAAAAGTGTAAGCACTGAATTTTTTTAATTTTAATTTTTTCCAATCCTGGGATTTGTACTCAGAGCCTGGGTGCTGTCTGTCAGCCTCTCTTTGTACTCAAGGCTAGGGGCTACCACTTGAGCCACAGCTCCACCTCCAGCTCTTTCAGAATAGTTTAGTGGAGATGAGTCTCACAGACTTTCCTGCCAGTGTTGGATTTGAACCACAACCCTCAGATTTCAGCCTCTTGAGTAGCTTTGGTAGAGGATTGAGCTACCGGATCCTTGTTGAAAAATAAAATTTTGAAATGACTAAGATGACCTGATTTTGGATAAACAGTCTTTTGACTATTCTTAAGGCAAACTTATTCTTAATGTATTGAAAATTTGCATAAGATTTAGAAATTGGTGCATAAGTGCTATTGAAACTATCATTTATACAAATATTGGAACAAAAATTATGTATTCAAGTATGCATATTTTAAACTACTGATGAGTTATTTGTATTGTGTTCCTCACAATACTGCCATGTGAATGCCAAGCATAATGCTTGTAATCTGCCTTTTAAAAGGTTTTCCAAAATTCCTCATTGTCTTTAAAAATTATGTCTCATAAATGCTAGGAAACTTAATATAAAACAAATACGCAGGAACTCATCATCCAAAATAGGAATTAGCCCCCCCCCATTGTACAGTTAGTGACAACATATTGTCTTATGAGTATTGCTGTTGCTTTGGCTCACCCTTTGGCTTTTGTCTCGCTATTTTGATGTTCCCCTTCCCTTCCCTAATTCAGATAAACATATATACAATACCCAGGGTACCAAAATCAAATACAGTGACAGCAGTGGCTAAACCATTGGGAAGATAAAAGAAATAAGAAATAATTTCACATAGTACATTAAAAATAACAACAGCAAAAAACCACTTGTTTCCATATCTTGGAGTTCATTTCACTTTGCATCATCTTATGTGATCATATGTACATAGTCATTGAACTATTGTGATTCTTCACTATAACAATCGTAGATATAAACTAACTATTACCAATGAGGGAAACCATACTGTCTATGTTCCTTTGAGTCTGGCTCACTTCACTTAGTATTTTTTCCAGGGCTTTCCATTTCCTTTCAAATGGGGCAATGTCATTCTTTCTGATAGAAACATAGAGTTCCAAAATAAAACAGAAGAGAAACAATAGTATCTCATCTACTTGTTCCAGTATACACTTTGTTAAGCAGAATCACCCTCAAATTGAAATTTAGTATTTGACACAGCCCTGAAAAGTCTTTGATCACTGTCTTCACTCTTTTTACAGCTGTTATGTCCTTGGTTAGGACAAATCAAATCCAACATAGACATTATAATTGGTAACCTGTGCTTCCTGTGAGGCTGTCAAAGAAAAGTAGTTACTTAGATATGATTGACTTCTAAACACTTTCATCTGTATCTCACAGCATCCTGAAGTGTCTTCACTGGCCTTCATCTACTAGTCACAGGAACCCTGTAATTAAACTTATATTATTGAAAGTGACATATTTGTAAGATTCTGGATACAGGGTTAACTCTGATAAAAGATTAATCAAGTCGGTACTTGATGAATAAAATATGCTGTCCTATGTTATACTTTCATAGATCAACATGGATGATAAATCTTTTGATACTGATCTATAAAACTCAAAAGGTCAATCTATGAAATCAATTATTAAACAACACCACAGCTTGGGATTTATAAACAAACACTTGAGTTAACATCATAACGTAAAAATTAAAATATATTGATGAACTCGTGTCAGAGGTCTTTGAAGGAAACCTAAAAATGAGAAGAAAAGCTGTCTCTATATAGTATAAGTATGAAAACAGGTTTTACTGTGGTATGTGACCAAAATTTCACCAATTATTTCCAGCTGAGCATTGCTTACAGTGTTCCATTTCCTTTTGGAAGCATTGTGAGGAGGTCAACAGTCTAGTTGAATGGAGACTCCAGAGACTCATCATCTATTCCTTTTGCCATTATTGTTAACCAAGTTATTTGCTCTGTTTCAATATCAAATTTTTCTAAAGTGTATTTGAAAATAAATACTGTTTCTGGCACACAGTGAATTGTAATTCATATTTTTTCTCTTCCTTGAGTATAGTTTGTGATGTCATTAAGCTTGTTAGGGGACAGTCTTCGATGTAAGATTTACATTTTTAAAATGAGGCCAAATCACAGAAAGAAAGTGATTTTCTTAAGTTAGAACTTAATAATTGTATCACTATTGCCAATTTGAGTTGGATAGTTCTTTGTCATAGGGGTAGTGGTTTTCTACAGATAGTAAAATGTTGGCCTTGAATTATTATGTGCTCCATCATGACAACAATAGCAGTAAAAATGAACAAATAACCTAAATTGTCTCCAGACACTGCTAAATTTTCCTTGGAGGAAAATAGTGTCTAATTGAGAATCATTGGTTTATATCATGTAACACAGCAATTAAAAATGGAGTGCAGGCCTCCCGATTCTTATTCGGCTGCACTACTTTGCACATAAATTGGTACATTGAGGGGGGGTAGATACAGGGAGAGAGAGATAGAGACAGATGCACAGAGTGGAAAGAATCAGAAAGACAGAATAAGAAAGACAGAAAAAAAATAAACCACAGTTGCCTAAAGGTTGGGGTTTAGAGCAAGCAGAAAGAAGACTCTAATTAAGTCATTTATGTGTTCATATGGATGGCGAGACCTCAAAGTAAACTGGAGGAAATTGCAATCTCAGTTTAAATCAGTTTTTTTTTCAAATAAATAAACCTCTTAAAGTTTACTGCTGTGTTCTTATCAATGTAAGGCCCTAAACACACACTTGTGTGTGTGATTTAGATAATTTTTGGTAGCAAGAACTCTTAAAATCATCTTCCTTCATGATTTTTATGAATATAATATATTACTGCTAACTATAGTCAATATAGTGTAATATTAGTCCCTTGAATGTATTCCTCTAATATTAATAAAATTTTGTATTTGTTGACCATAATCTGAAAATGTTTCTAGGTCTCCCAACACCCTTGGCAAGCACCATTTGACTCTCTACTTCTGTAAGTTTACTTTTTAGGATCCACATACAAATGAGAAAACATACTATTGTTTTTCTTTACCTAAGTTTTCTCCTTAATCTCACCAGCACTTGTGATATTTATTATTTTATAATAATCATTGTAACATGTGTGATGCGATACTTTATTATAGTTTTTAATCTATGTTTTTCTGAGAATTAGTGATATTGAACATCTTTTCATATGTATCTGATGGCCATTTCTGTATCTTCTTTTGTAGAATATCTATTCAGGTCATTTTGTCAATTTTTCACCGGGCAACTATTTTCTTGCTACTGAGTTGCTAGGAGTTTCTTATATATTTCTGATACTAATTCCTAATCAGATAAATGAGTTGTAAATATTTATCATATTCTGTTGGTGGTGTTTTTCACTCTGTTGATTGTTTATTCAGTTGTACAGAAGCTTTTTAGTTTTTCATAATGCTATTTTTCACTTTCATCTCTTTTGTTTTTGTGGTTATATCCAAAAAATCATAAGTCAGGTCAGTGGCATAGATCTTAGAATATTATGTTGAATGGGAGTGCTGAAAATGGTCATCTGGGCTTTCTACTGATGATAGTAGGAAAGTTTTCAACCACTACCCCTACCTACAATATTAAGAGAGGGTTCACAATATATGGCCCATTTGGTGTGAAGGTTCAGTTTTTGGAAGGGATGCTGGCAGTTTGTTTTCTTCTCTATATACAAATAGTTGTGCACAATGCTTACAATTTAACGTGCTCATTTATGCGTACAGTTCATTTTAATGAACCTTCATTCTTTCTATACCTATTTTGTTTGAAATTTATCATAAAAGGCTATTGAATTTTGTTACATATTCTTACATACCTACCAACAGGATCATTTGCCTTTGCTTTTGTTGTTAATAGAGTATATCATATTCATAGATTTGAGTAGAATGATTATTGCATCCCTCAGATTAATTCCACTTGATTATAGTCAATGATTGTATTAATTTTTAAATTTGAATTATCATGATTATTATGGTAATTGTATATGAATGTAAAATCACAACTGTTCAGTAGGGGATCATAGAAGAGGGAGAGAAAAGAAGGGGATATTCTGGAATGAAGAAGATAGGGACAACATGGTGAAACCCATTCTAAGCTATTTGGAAATGCAGGGGAAAAAGGAGTATAGGAACAAGGTGGAGAGAGTGAATAGGACAAAAGAGTCATTGTAGGGGCTGGGAATATGGCCGAGTGGCAAGAGTGCTCGTATACATGAAGCCTTGGGTTCCATTTCTCAGCACCACATACACAGAAAATGGCCAGAAGTGGTGCTGTGGCTCAAGTGGTAGAGTGCTAGCCTCGAGCAAAAAGAAGCCACGGACAGTGCTCAGGCCCTGAGTCCAAGCCCTACCCACGACTGGCAAAAAAAAAAAAAAAAGAGTCATTGTAATCATGCATGCAAATATAGTGATGAAACACGCTTATATTATGAATGTTAACTAATTCAAACCTAAAATAGTCCATCAAAGTAAGAAATAAACAAGCAAATAGGAATGCATGTTATACAATATGTTAAAAGGTTCATATAAACACAATATTATAGTAAAATGGCAATATTTTGAAATTAAATAATCCAATCTTAGAATGCCATGATGCAGTGTGTGCAAAAAGATGGAGCAGGGAGTCAGAGGCAGGAAGCATAGCAGCTACCATAGTATTTCTTTATCTTTATAGCAGTCACAAAAATCGAATAGCAAAAGGGTAAGAAGGGCCAATATGGGTCTGCTATCAAAATTTTGATTGGTACAAAAGCATTAACAAAACTATTGTCCATGTATACTGCAAAGTTGTGGCATTTTGCTCTCCTATTTTCAGAATATTCCTGTCAAGCTAAGTTCTTGAAAACATAGTCAAGCACTTCTCCATTGAATAATTACCACCCGCTCACCCATTTGAAGTCTCTAGCTAGTCAGGTATTATTCATGTGATCTGCCATTTTCAGCACTGCAAACCCTTCCATTAGTCTAGAGGGAGTAAACAGGTGAAATTAAGGTCTATTTTTCCCTTTTGTCCATTTGAGCAGGTTGGTCAATTAGAAGAGATTGCTGAGAAAAATAGTTATATTAAGGCATGATTTGGGGCTAATCCAGATTTAGGGATAATAATAATTGTTTTGCAATAGCCAGGAACTTAATCTCCTAAAGAGCAAAAGTAAAACACTTTAAATTGGAATACTGTTATCATTAAGCAAACTGAAGGCTAGGTGAAATTAAAATCTGATTCCACACAATATTTTTACTTCAATCTGCCAATTATGCACACACACACACACACACACACACACACACACACACACACACACGGCTGCTCTGAAGCCTTGTCTTGTACTTTTTTCAGTGTCAACCTCAAATGTCATCTTTCCTAAGATTCATAAGAAAATTTTAACCTCTTCCTTGCCAAAAATGATAGAAACATCAGTAAAATGCAGATTTTAAGATTTATTGACTTTATCCTACAGAAAAATTAGGATAAAGTCAGTGGGTTTAGGTTTTATCTGGCTGTTCCATTTTAGGTCTTTAAAAAGAGATAAAGTGGGCTGGGAATATGGCCTAGTGGTAGAGTGCTCACCTCATATACATGAAGCCCTGGGTTCAATTCCTCAGCACCACATATATAGAAAAAGCCTGAAATGGCGCTGTGGCTCAAGTGGCAGAGTGCTAGCCTCGAGCAATAGGAAGCCAGGGACAGTGCTCAGGCCCTGAATCCAAGCCCCAAGACTGGCAAAAAAAAAAGAGATAAAGTTCTATTTTAACTAGGGATAATCAAATTTAGATTAAAATTGATATCCCACAGGATATATCATATTGCATTAGACTTACACAATGTGAACTGTTTGGAAGAAAAGTCTAGAAGATAAGCTTCAAGATAGTCTCCTAATGGTCTTTGTTCCCTTGGTTCTCATTTCTATGCTGTCCTCTCAACTGTGAAATAAAGGCTAGTGCTATATAACCAATAGAATATGGCAACAATGACAGCAATATGACTTCATGAGAATCATGAATGATATATTGTCTTCTACATCAGTATGTTGTCTTTTTCTCAGTAATACAGCTACCTCTGGGATAGACCTGAGCTCTTAAAGTTTCAAACAACCTTGTAAGTATCTTTCCCAGCCAAAGTTAAATTTTCAGATGCCTGAAACTCTCACTGACATCTAGATGAGAAATATAGAATTATAAAAGTTAAATTTTCAGATGCCTGAAACTCTCACTGACATCTAGATGAGAAATATAGAATTATAATTGTCCAGAAAATGCCTCTGCAGTTCATGGCTCAGGAAAATAATGGAAAATAATAAAGGTTAGATATTTTTATGTCCCAGTAAATAATCTATGAATGAATGTACCAATAGCAATGGTTGAAAACATTAAAGGCTTTTGAATGAATGAATGAATATAAGTAGGAACAGATAATATTTATAGATCATTAATGATCAATTCTCTAGTCATAAATAACTCTGCATATGTCTTTTATCAGGAAAAAACTGCCCTTGACTCATCTTTCTGTTTTCAGTCCATAATTAATCGGTGAATATTAGAACAACACTGATCTCTCCCTAATTATCCCCATCCTCATACATTGCTTCATTGACTGAAGTTTAGAGAAATCTGATTATTTTCATAAAAAATCAATCTGTACTTTTTTGTTTTAGCTAAAATTACTTTAATATGCTCATGCTATTTTATAAATAAGTATTTTATAGGAGGTGTTCTTAACATTGTTTTCAACTTTTGACCTTGTGAGAAATGACCATTACTTAATGCAGGATTATTTGAAAGCTATTCTAATGAGGCTACTTATTTAATGTCACTTACATCTTATTAAATCTTTTAAATCCTGCCCCAGGAGTGTCATTTAATAATGACTGAATAAACTAGTCAAGTCGAACAGTAGTCAATTCTCCAAACTGATGCTTTGCTTTTCGTGTATTTTTCTTTCTCTATTGACAAAGCTTAGACTAACTCAGAATTTGCAGGATGTTTATATACACTGTATGAATGTTTAGGAGAAATATTAATCTAAATTGGACTCTGACGATATCAAAGTATTTATTTCCTAACAGACCAGCATGTTAGATGTTACACACTGTACAAATGGCTCCCATTTTCATCTTATCTTCATTTTCTTTAAGTTACTAAAATGAGATGATTAGAAAGGTGTAGAGAAAGAATTGAACGTGCATCTATAAAATAAATGAAATTTTTGCTTCGTGTGCTTGAGTTTTAAAAGAAATGACATCATTTACATAAATAGTTTCTCCTTTTCTCCTTATGGAGTAGTTATGTATCATTCAAATACAATTTTTCAATAATAATTGTACTACTTATCTACAAGCATTTATGTAAAACATGTGCTATTATTTTGTATGATTTAATGTCTTATGTAAAGGTCAAACATAATGATATATGACCATAATACCAGCACTATGGAAGCTGTGTGATAGGAGCATTGAATGTGAGTTTGAGGCAAACCTTGGCTCTGTAGGAAGACTTTGCCTCAAAAAAAAAAAAAAAAAAAAGAACAACAAAAGATAAACTCTTACAGGTAAATATGATTTAAGGAAAATATAATTGTAATAAAAACCTCACATTAGCATATGTTGTTCTTTAGATTCTTATATACTCAGGCTTATGATTTTAAAAATTATCCATATATTTTCTATTAGTATTTATTAATTCTATAAACAAGCTCCACTATGATAGTTCCACATATGCATATAATGTACTTTTCTTAAATTCAACCCCTCTTTAGTGTTTTAGCCTACTTTTCTCCTTTGTGAAACAATTTTTAATGAATTGCATGATTCTATGAATTATGCATGTTAATAAAACTAGAAATAATTTCTTTTCATGGCTATGTATTGTGGATTGTTGATCTACATAAGTTATTTTATTTATTTCTCTGTTGTTAGACATTGTTTATTTTTTCTAGATATGCAGGCAGGTATGAGATGAAGATGATGGAATAGGACTTAAACATATGCACAAGGATTTCACTGTGCCAAATAGCTAATAGTATAAATTGCTGAAAGAATGGCACTTGTTTCTACAACCTGAACTATATATAACTAAAATGTACTCTACAGGCATACCCATTTACACATTCCTTATGACGTGAGTTTCTACATCCTCACATTTTTAAATACTTTTTACATCAGTTAGTATAGTTTGGTGATACAGAGTATTTCATTGACATGTTTTCATACTTTAAATGCTCCCTGATCAAATTTATCCCTTTCATAACTCTCAGTCATCTTCAACTTCAGAAAACATTCAGTATTTTTCATTATTTGCTTTTCATATATTCCTAAAAGTACTTTGAACTTACTCATCCTATTTCATCCTTTCCTTTCTCCCTCCTTTCTCTGATAACCACCCCATAATAATATCTTTCACAATTCTACATCATATTCTTAATGTGGTATGTTTTTTGTTTGTTTCACCAAGCTGGTGGTTGTGGAAACTTACCATTAGTATTTGAATTTATTTTTTAGAAATAATAATAAGGTTTTGGAAATATTTACTTATGTATGATATATTATATATTAAATATTTTCCTTATGAATAGTCTCTTAATGGAGTACTTGCCACATATAGTTATTTTCGATCTATTCATCTGTTTTAGGCACTCTTTTCTTGATTGTATGTTATGATTTTTATTTTATTACCTCATAATATTTTGTTATGAACAATAGTACAATACTTTGAAGTACAGTAATATACTGGTCTTACTTCTATATGGTGTCTAATATTGATATCTTAAGGAATTCTGCTTTGTGGAGAAATACTAATCAAGAACAAGGCACTAGTGGCTCACATGTGTAATCCTAGCTACTTGGGAGGCTGAGATCTGAGGATCACGGGTCAAATCCAGCACCAGCAGGAAAATCCATGAGACCCTCATCTCCAGTTAATCACCTGAAAATTGGAGGTGGCACTGTAGGTTAAAGTGCTGGAGCAAAAGAGCTCAGGTACACGCACTATCACTTTATCTCATCTGAGTACACTGGATACTGTATATACTGGTATTAGAACTAGGAAAGTGAAAGGGAATACCAAAATCGAGAGACAAAGGATAAAAAGACAAATGACTACAAAAACAATACTTGCAAAACCATTTGGTGTAAACCAACTGAACAACTCATGGGGGGAGAGGGAAAGGGGAAGAAGGGAGGAGAGGAGTGAGGAAGGAGGTAACAAATAGTACAAGAAATGTACCCAAGGCCTAACATATGGAACTGTAACCTCTCTGAACATCACTTTGACAATAAATAAGAACAAAAAGAGAGACTTGATTCCCCCCTACCAAAACAAAAGAGCTCAGTTACAGTGCACACCTGAGTTCAAGACCCACAACAGGCAAACACACACACACAAACAAACAAAAAACACAGGAAATACTAATGAGGATATACTTAGTAAAAATAGAAAAATACCTGTTTAAAAGTTAATACAGCGTCTGGCGTTCAGTGCCTGGGTCAGGTCCGAGTGTCCGAGCTTGCGGGCGGCTGAGGCGAGAGAGGAGTGCCCGGAACCGCTCAGATATCTACATTTCTAGAATATCCACATTTCCATTTCTGTGCCTGAGTTCTGATTCATCATGGATAATCTATCATCAGAAGAAATTCAGCTGAGGGCTAACCAAGTTACTGATGAGTCTCTGGAAAGCACAAGGAGAATCCTGAGTTTAGCCATTGAGTCTCAAGATGCAAGGATTAAGACCATAAATATGCTGGATGAACAAAGGGAACAATTAAACCGCATAGAAGAAGGCATGGACCAAATAAATAAAGACATGAGAGAGGCAGAGAAGACCTTAACAGAACTCAACAAGTGCTGTGGCCTTTGTGTCTGCCCATGTAATAGGACGAATAATTTCGAATCTGGTAAATCCTATAAGGCAACATGGGGAGATGGTGGAGACAACTCAACTAGCAATGTAGTATCTAAACAACCAGGCCGAGTAACAAATGGTCAGCCTCAGCAAACCACAGGAGCAACCAGTGGTGGATACATTAAGCGGCTGATACCAACAAAGATCGCATTGACATTGCCAATACCAGAGCAAAGAAACTCATTGACAGCTAAAGCTGCTGCTGTACTTCTTTATCATTCACTCACTTCTCCAGCTCCTCTTCATTCTTTCACTTTCAAGATGTGAAAGCATTGCCAAAGACAGCCATGAAGGCAGCTGTAGAGATATTTTTTGTTCTATGGGGTTTTTTTTTTGGTTTTGTTTTTGGTTCTGTGGTCGGTGAAAGAGGCAAGGGGGAGGGGCCAGAGATAAAGTGGTTACCTCACCAAAACACACAGGCCACAAAAAAAGATGCATAGCCACAGTAAAGATCTAGCTGGGTTTAATGTTCAACTTAAGTTGCTGTTTTTGCCAATTGAGGCTAATATAATTGGCTGTGGAGCTTTTATACTAAATATTTTTGTTGTTCATCAATATTGTGCAACTATTGCTCCAAAGAGGATAGAAGGAGTTCTGTTAAACTGAGTTTAGTTTGTGGATTCTTAGTGATTCATGTATGTTATGTACATAGATTCTGTGATCCCATTTCACATTGCACATTCAGGAACACTTTGTATAAATGAGTAGCTTTTTATTTTCATATTGTTGATATTATCATGATCTCATTACAGGCCTGTTAACCTCATATATTTGTCATTAGTCCTTGAAGAAAAAAAATAGTAAATATATATGTGTGTAACGAGAATTTCTAAAGCAGGTCTGAAAATTTTTTTGGAAAAATTTGACAAAGTATATTATGTGAATTCACATTTACCTCAATGCTAAGGATTATGTTTAGATAGCGAAAATTTATTTTGATCTCAGGTAGATAAATAGATTGTTTTGGGTTGTGTGTAGCTTTAGACATTTAAAAAGAATTTATATTGTCTTACTAAAAGTGGTTTGGAAAATTATGCCTTTGGTGTAATTCTTGATGATTGCACTATTACTGTGTTTGCCTTGTCTATTGGTCTATGTCCAGAATCAAGTTTATGTAGATCCTTAACAGTGTTAAAAGAATCCACTCTGTATCCATTACTTTTATTTAAAACTAATCTGTATACTACGGAGCTAATGATGTGGAGTGGTTCAACCAACAACCACTGCTTGATTCTTACAGTTTTGTAATGTATACTATATTCTTTTTAAATAGGTAGCATGTTTCTATGACTGTTATTTCCAAGGCAGTAATTTCATTGGCTCATATTTAACAAGTTTAATAAAGCAAAGGTCCATGAAAAAAAAAAGTTAATACATAGGCTGGGGATATGGCCTAGTGGCAAGAGTGCTTGCCTCATATACATGAAGCCCTGGGTTCGACTCCCCAGCACCACATATACAGAAAATGGCCAGAAGTGGAGCTGTGGCTCAAGTGGCAGAGTGCTAGCCTTGAGCAAAAGGAAGCCAGGGACAGTGCTCAGCCCCTGAGTCCAAGGCCCAGGACTGGCCAAAAAAAAAAATAGTTAATACATAGTGTTATCAATTGGTCCCCAAACTTCTCTCCTCCTCCAATCCCAATTCTTTATTCACCAGTACTTTATTCTCTACTTCCATGACATCAACTTAACTTATATACCCCAATATGACTGGGATCATGTGATATTTTTATAACTATGACTGGTTTATTTCTCCTAACATTACAATATCTAGTTGCAATTGTGTTGTGAAGGACTAGGTTTTGTTCACTTACTGCTGAAGAAAATTAATAATAATTATTGCTAAAACTAAATGAGAAGTGTGGTCTATGGCTCGAGTATTATTATGTTCATACAGGAATCTGATTGAAGTTATTGAACATAAAAATCTCAAATTTGAAAAGAAAACCACACGTGATTGTACTTAACTTCAGAGAAATAAGCAAATTAGCAAAATAAAACAAGTAAAAAGTCACAGTCATTCATAATTATTTTGGAGAAAATATAGGCTGTGTATTGTCATATTTTGATTGATGTCTTAATCAAGAGAGAATTAGCCTCAAATGGATTAAGAATATGTCATGAAAGCTCACAAATTAAATTCAATTATTTCACATGTTTAGCAGGTTTCCAATTACTTTTTGACCTTATTCTTCTGTACCTATTTATAAATACATGCAAAAGAGATATTTAAAGGTTACAAGCACTTGTATGAATTCTAAATTTCTGAAATAAATGAATACCCAATATTTTTATTATCCACAAAAAATGTTTCTATATTATCTCTACCTACCTATTGATCTACCTATCTTCCTATCTATTATTCTATTGTTCTACCATCTATCTATCTATCTGTATAGATAGATAATAGAAAGATATATGTATCTTCATATATATACATATAATATATATTAATTCCAAGCATACAGTTGAAGTACTATTTATTAAAAGTGATATATTATTGCTTATGACATTTTCTTAAAAGTGACTGACATTTTCTTTGCAGTTTGATTTTGGTCCTTTTAGTCTACAAATGAAAGAAATTTACTTTGTATATCTCTCAGTATCAAAAGGTAACCCAGTTTTATTTGCATGTGAATACCTCTGTTACATCTCATGATGCACTTATATATTGCTTACCAAGCAAATTTGCAATTTTCTTTCCACAAGCCATAAACATATTTTTTACTAACATCAGATGTATTCTTGATCTTCCTGTTTCCACCCCTTTCAGTGTAAATAACCTCTCAATGCTAAATAATAATATAATTAGTATAAAAATTCCTTTCCTTCCTTCCTTCCTTCCTTCTTTCCTTCCTTCCTTCCTTCCTTCCTTCCTTCCTTCCTTCCTTCCTTCCTTCCTTCCTTCCTTCCTTCATTATTTCTCCCTCTTTTGCTCTTACTTCTGGAGGTCAAACCTAGCATCTCATTAATTCTACTTAAGCACTTGGCTACGGAACTACACAAACACTGTGTACATTTATTTGAAACCTACTTTGCCCTTGTACATTATTAGTTTGCAAAATCTTCCATAACCAAATATCATAAGTTGGATGGCCTAGAATTATATTCTTCTGCAGTTCTGGATGATAGAATTTCCAAGAAGTTCTCAGCAGGGTGCTCCGGAAGAATACTACCCAGACATTTCCACTAGTTTCTGGTATGTCCATGAGCCCAAAATTTTATTGAGGCTAAAGCTAGAGAATAACCAGAAGCTTTTTATATTTTTATTTACTTAGAAGCCTTGCTAGTGATACAGTAAAATTTTTAGAACTCACTGGATGTTTCCAAGGAATTCCTGAGTCACTTCCTAAGGAAGAAGAGGCAGAATGTGGATGTTTCACCTTATTATGTAAATTATAGTCATTAGGCATTTGATGCACACATTTTGTCACCACCAAGCTGTTGGGTCTCTTAGGCGGCAAGTAATATTGGATTAACCAAAGCAAAGGAAATAATGAAGATTTGCCAAACATACAAAGCAATTAATTTTATTTTATTTATTTTTATTGTTAAGGTGAAGTACAGAGGGGTTACAGTTACATAAGTAAGGGAATGAGTACAGTTGTTGTCAAACTTGTGACCTCCTCCCTTCTTCCTGCCTGAGTTATACAGTTGGTTTACAACATATTCTCTTCTAAGTGTCAGAGTTGCTTTGCTTCTGCCTTTTACAGTTTGTCTCGCCATTTTGATGTTCCCCTTCCCTTCCTGGGTTCAAATAAACATATATACAAAACCCACAGTACCAAAATCAGTTATAGTGACATCAGGAATAAACTATAGGGAAGAAAAACAAAAGAAAAAGGCATAATTTCACATAGTACATTTAAAATAACAACAATGATGATAAAACACTTATTTCCATAACTTGGACTTCATTTTGCTTAGCATCATCCTATGTGATCATATGTAAATAGCTATTGAGCTATTGTGATCATTTGTTAGGAATATCCCAGACATTTGCTAATCATTGCCATTGGGGGAAACTATAGAGTCTATGTTTTTTGGGGAGGTCTGGCTCACTTAGTATGATTTTTTCCAAGTCTTTCCATTTCCATATGAATGGGGCAGTGTCATTCTTTCTGACAGAAACATAGTACTTCATTGTGTATATATACCACAATTTTTTTCATCCATTCATCAATTGAGGGTTATATGGGTTGGTTCCATATTGAAGCTATGGTAAATTATTCTGCAATGAACACAATTGTGCTGGTAGCTTAGTATGGTCTTGCTTGTGATTCTTTGGGTAAATGCACAAAAGTGGGGTTACTTGGTCATAGGGGAGCTCTATGTTTAGCCTTTTGAGGAACTTCCATACTGCTTTCCAGAGTGGTTGAACAAATTTACACTCCCACCAAGTGTAGTGGGTTTCCCTTTTGGCCACCTGCCTGCCAGCATCTGTTATTATTAGTTTTCTTGATAATGATCATTCTTACTAGGGTGAGGTGCAATCTTAGTGTTGCTTAGATTTGCATTTCTTTTATGGCCAGTCTTCTTCACGTGCCTTTTGGCCATTCTCATTGACTCTTCAGTGAAGTCTCTCTTTAAGTCTTTAGCCAACTTATTAAGGGGGCAATTGTTTCTTTGAGGATTTTTTTTGAGGGAACTTAATTTTTTATTTCGAAATGTATTTTGGATATGAGGCCTTCTTCTGTGTGGGGCACACCTGGAAGTCAACTAGCTGGCCCTGCCTGTTTCTCAGTCTTGGGGCCACATGTGGCTAAGATGGTGGCACCTAACAAGGCACAGCTGCTACAAGTGTCTTTGGTTATAACCTGGAGGCGGTTCTGTGGGCTGTCACGCCCCAGCTCTTCCACCCTTGATCGACAGCTCATCCCTCCCCTTCCTGCCAATCTTAGACCTGATTGGCTCCTGTGCCTTATATTAGCGGCACATACTTCCCCAATAAACGAGATCTTGCGCTGACTTGTCTCCCAGGCCGTCTGATTGTCCTCGGGTGAAGGAGGGCTGGGTGCAGGCAGCCTGCCAACCCTTCTCCTTTCTTGGCTTGTCCGGTATGGGCGTGCCTTCCCCGTCTCTCCCGCGGGTCGGGGGAGCACAGGGGGACTAAAGACCCCGACACTTCTGTTTTATGGCTAGTGAAGATCTCCTCTCAGTCTGTGGTTTTTCTACTTATCTTGCTACCTATGAACTTTGCTGTGAAGAAGCTCTGCAGTTTAATAGAATCCAATTTATCTATTCTTTGTTTGACATGTTTCATTTCTGAGTCTTTATTTAGGAAATTTAGGGTTCCTGCGCCAAGGAGCTTTAAAGTTGCCTATGTTACTTCCTGCAATATTTTCAGGGTATCTGCTCTTACCTTGAGGTCTTTGATTGATCTGTAGCTGGTTCTGTTGCAGAGTGATATATGAGGATCTACCTTCAGTTTTTTACATGTATTTAGACAATTCTAACAGTACCATTTGTTGAAGAGGCTGTCTTTCTTCCATTCTGTTTTATGGCTCCCTTATCAAAGATAAGTTTATGGGTGATATTGACAAAGACGCATTGTTTTCATGTGCTACTTTGTTGAATGGTATATCTTTTTACAACTACTTAAAGATAATAAAATATATTTTTAATAAGAGGGCAGAAAATACAGGAGACTTATACAGGATGTTAATTTGATCAGGGTACGTTAAATGCATATATGGAAATTTCCAATAATTATCCCTTTTCTATTAATATATGTTAATATAAAAATCTAAAAAGAAGACATGAGTCTGAATCTGCCTTTTTTAAACTACATTTGTGAAACTGTGCATATCACTTAACTATTTTAGGATATTAGAAAAATGAGAATAAAATTCTATTTGATCCACCAACAAAAGATAGCTATTTTAAACAAAAAGACTTTCATGAGAATATTCACAGTAGTAAAATTAATAATATCCAGAAAATACTAATAATCTGGACTTTATACACTTTTGAATAGATAGGTAAAATTTCTATATTCATAGAATGGAATGTTAATTTACAGTAAAAGGGATCAAATACAGGTTCAAGATAAAATATGTAACAAGTTTAAAATCATAAGTGATCACATTTGGACCTCAAAAGCCACAGAGTGTAAAATTAGTGCATGTGAAATATCTGAAAGAGACATATTTCGAGACAATAAAGTGTAAAAAATTGTTCATGGTTGAATTGTGGGGATGGGAAATGACTACTAAGCAGTGTAGGATTTCTTTTTGGAAGTGATGAAAATTTTCTAAAATTGTTTTGGTAATGGTTTCACAACTTTGTAAATGTACTAAAAACTTTAAATCTTTCATTTTATATGCAGGATTTATATATTATGAAATTTATATTTTGATAAATATAAAATGTATCAAGGTACAAGTTTTACAAATCTCAATTCAATTTAAAGCTAGCTAAATGGGAGACAATTAGCCGTGGAATATGGAAAATCCACTAGCATACCATATATAGTGACCCAACTCTTACATACATTTATTAGTATTTAAGGTGCATTATTTATAAAGTACATGATCAGATAATTTCATAGATTATTTGGGGTTACATAGAACTGATATAAAAGTGCACATTTTAGATTTACTTAATCAATTATACTCTGACATTAAAATAACATTTGGTAAGTGTACAAGTAGTGTTGTTAATAATTTGAATATTCTCTGTAATATTAAAAAAGAAGTCAATGCCTAATACCTTTATTGTGAGTGAAAATTTAACAGAATAGCTGTCTTCGGATGGAATCAATTGACTAATTCAAAATAGAAAAAAAATCAGTTCAAAGCTTCTCAATAAATTCTGGCCAGCCCAGTTCAACAACTAACCAAAAGATTTACACATAATGACTAAGTGGGATTCATTCCAGGGATGCAAAGCTGATTCAAATTACATAAGTCAATTAGTGTAATTTCACACATCAACAGAAACAAAGACAGGAACCACACCATCTTGGGCTTGGGAGAAGGTGCTTCACGGTTTCGCATCCCTATTTCTAATAGTTATGAATTATTCCCATTCCTGTGATTCTCTATTTGTTTTCATATATTTTTCTTGTCGATCTCTTGGGGAGATGTGTGTGTATGTGTTAGGACGCTAAATCTCTGATTGGAGAGAGCTACAGTAATTCTCTATTTCTTCGCTGCCATCTTTTTCTGTGACTTCAGAAAGAGACTTAAAATTTTTAATGAACACGTACAACTTCAAGAATTATGTGCAGAAGACATATATTTGTGGGTATATACTTGAATACATTTTATGTATTAGTAGAAAATATACCAAATTAATAGAATTTTAAACTAGGTCTTTAAAAATCACATCATGATCAATAAGTTATGGAGGGATAGGAAAAAGAAGGACGTATGTCAGGGTCTTTAGCCGCCTGCACTCTCCTGACCTGCGGGAGAGATGGGGAAGCACGCCCCGACCGGGTGAGCCAAGAAAGGAAAGGGTCGTCGACAGACTGCCCGCACCCAGCCCCCCCTCACCGGAGGGCAAACAGATGCATCCAGGAGCTAAGTCAGTGTGCAAAGTCTCGTTTATTGAGGTAGATCCTTCTATTAAATAAGGCACAGGAGCAAATCAGCTCAAAGATTGGCAGGAAGGGGAGGGGTGTATGGGCACCTATCTAGGGACTGTGAGGGGAGGCCTGAGGTGTCTGTCAAGGGTGGAAAGGCTGAGGAACCAATCCTAAGAGGTGGCCTAATTTTATATCACAGCCCACAGGACCGCCTCCGGGTTCATCAGCAGGTGCCATCTTGGCCACACGTGGTCCCAAGGCTGAGAGGCGGGGCCAGCTAGAACCGCCTTTCTGGGTTCTGCATAATAGCCACACGTGACCCCGGGGCTGGAAGACAGGCGGGGCCAACTAGTTGCCTCTTTCTGATGTAACATGCCCCAGCATGTCCCACAGATGTAAATATTCATTTCTATAAAGTGACTACTATAGTTGTAGACTGATTAGGAGAGAGGTTTTAATCATGGATAAACTGTGTATGTTACCCTCAGGTTGTAATCAGGTTGCCTTGGTTATTGCTCTCCTCCATGCTCATGACATGACAATGGACAAAGCTGTGTGACAGTGAGTTCAGTAGTAAAATGTGGTGAGATCCCATGTATATATCTTACAAGGTTGTACTAACTGGAAGGATTAGGGTGACTTTCAAGTGAAATCTGTGGGATTGTCCCTACATACCATAATCTGCTATAGCATACATCAACAAATATAATCATGAAAGAGAATGTAGGTCTTGTAATGAAAGAAGAACTGCTTATTGTGATTATGATCAGTTGGATTGTTTTGCTCCTGTTCTTGACAATTTACTGCATGAAACTATCCTTCTGTATCCTGTGTAGTTTATGTGGAAGACAAAGAAAGCCTCCTAAGAATCCTCATTTGAATTAAGGAGAATGACACAGCATTGGAAAATGTCAAATGTAAATCAGATTGGATCGAACACTTTCAAACAACAAGGTCAGTATCTATTCCTGCTGTTAATAAAAGAGAGTATTATATCTATCAGGGTTTACAAGGTAGCAGTGATGAGTTGCATAGAGCACCATTATTTTTATAAAATGTGTTGAGGAAAAGTCAAAATCTGTGGAAAAATATGGAAGCTGACTACAGTTGGAAGAGGTTTGGGTGATGAAAGACTTGTTTGTAAAGCTACATAGAATACTGGGGATATCCAGAACTGCAAAAAAAAAAATACCTTTAAGATAATGTGAAGAAGCAGTTGGGAAGATGATTAGGTCTCTTAGGACTATCAAGGTTTAAAGACATACCATTAATCACTCAAATAGAAAAAATTTCTTACCATTAAATATTCTGAAAGTTCAAGAGAATGGAAATTAAGAGGGGAATTTTTCAACTTCTATCATTAAAATACTCTTAAGCAGCAGCAGATTTATAGTAGATATTAGAAATAAAGTAGCTTAAATTTGATATACCAATTTACCATGCTTTGTAATTTGTGTTAAATTTTTGTTACCACTTTTATAAAGAAATGAATATATGCTATAATTTTCTGGAATTAAAATCAAATTATAATGAAAAAAATTTTTCTTGCCAGTCCTGGGCTTGAACTCAGGGCCTGAGCACTGTCCCTGGCTTCTTTTTGCTCAAGGCTAGCAATCTACCACTTGAGCCACAGTGCCACTTCTGTCCTTTTCTATATATGTGGTGCTAAGGAATTGAACCCAGGCCCTCATGCATGCGAGGCAAGCACTCTACCACTAGGCCATATTCCCTCCCCTCTAATGAAAACTTCATAGATTAAAATGTGTAACTGTTGGGCTGAGAATGGGGTTTAGTGCTTTCCTAGCAGGCATGAAGCCCTGGGTTCAATTCCTCAGCACCACTTGAAAAAGTCAGACGTGGCACTGTGGCTCAAGTGATAGAGTGCTAGCCTTGAGCAAAAGGAATCCAGGGACCATGCTCAGGCCCAGAGTTCAAGCCTCAAGACTGGAAAAAGAAAAAAAAGTATAACTGTTGAAAATATTGAGTACTCATATATATATGTAACTGATTTTTTTATTTGAAGAACTCTTTTAGAATATTCTGTATTTAATCTTTTCCTGCAGGCAATTATGTAAATAAAAAGATGTCACCAACAACTTGAACCACTGTCTTGGCTACAATTTGGTTAAAAAATGTGTTGAGCTATTTCAGATTGAATAAAATAATTATCAGCCCAAGCCTTGCCATTTCAATAAGAAATTGACACTTTGGAACTAAGAATATAAAATTTGTATTGACAAAATTTTAATAAACAGTTTCAGCTAGTTATAGTAGAGCTTATATACAGATCTACTGGTTATCCAGGAATCATTTTGTAGAGCCTTGGGTTTATACCTTATAGATTCAGGATAATAGAAACTGAGAAGTTTTTAATCAAAAATATTTTAAGTATCGTATTTTACATTCTCTCAATTAGGATGTTTTCCTTTTATATTGATTATTCTTTAAATTTACCAACATGGTTAGTATTTTTCTTTGTCCCCATTATTTTTTAATAACTTCTGAGATATATGTCCATTTTTGAAAATATCTTTTACATGTTTCTTAGAAGTGTTATTTGGAACAATCTCAACTGATCTCATTCTTGTGAATTGTAATTGGTATAACATCATGTAAGTAGATTAAACAGATAGGAAACAATTTCTTTCCAATATTGATTTCTTCATTTTCATTTTGACATATATTTACCTCATTGTTCTTAAAGAAGTCTCTTTCAAGATTCTCATTTTAATAGAAAACAACTGGAGGTTGGATGTTTTCTATTTTAAATTTGTCTCACTAATCTCTGTTCCTTTTCTATTTCTATCTTGTTTGGTAAATAATGCATCCTTATAGAAGAAACTAATGGTTTATTATGTTTGTATAATTTTTCTGTTTTTAGAAAATCATATAAATATAATTGCACGATTAGCTGTTCTTTTTTGATTTCATGATATAAATACTAAGATTGTGTCATTGATTTTCAGTCTTTTTTCCTAACAACATTTTAAACAGCATACTTTCTTCTGATGAATTCTGTTTTGGTATGTCAGCTTTTCACTATGTATGAGAAAATATTGTCTAAATAATTGCTATTATTTCTTTATTATTATTCTTTCTTGTCAATAAATTATATATGGCAGTTAAATTTTAGACCATATGAAAATTTATCATTCTATTTTTGCTAAGAATATATAGGGGCTGGGAATATGGCCTAGTGGTAAGAGTGCTTGAAGCTCTCGGTTCAATTCCCCAGCACCACATATATGGAAAGCGGCCAGAAGGGGCGCTGTGGCTCACGTGGCAGAGTGCTAGCCTTGAGCGGGAAGAAGCCAGGGATGGTGCTCAGGCCCTGAGTCCAAGGCCCAGGACTGGCCAAAAAAAAAAAAAAAAAAAAAAAAAACAGAATATATAGCAAATTAATGTAGCAGTTGTAAGGTCCCCACCTGGGAGGGCTTCATGCAGATGCCCCCCCCCCCACCTGTTTAAGTCTGCATCCAGTACCTGAGTTACCTAGATAACTGGCACACCTGGAGGCAGTTACCTCCCTCGTTCTTCTCTGAGGTCACATCCAATCCACCTGGCCATACCTCTCACCTTTTCCTATATAATCTGGCTCAACATGATCCCTGCTCTCTTTCCTTTTCTCTCTTACTCTTTCTTGGTTTTCTCTCTTTGTTCCTTCTTCCTTCCCCTCTGTCTCCCTCGCCTCCATCTTGTGTGGGCTGGCAGTTTCCTTTCCCTCCAATGAACTCCTTTCTACCTGAACCATGTGGTGGGTTTCCTTTCCTATCCAGCGAACCTTGCAGTAATGTATCATATTTAAAGAATATAGATCTGTGTTTTTATTTGCTATAAATGTTTCAGTTAGATGTAGGGCCAAATATACACATAACTATATCATAATTTCTAAGATATTACTTTCTTTTATCCAATATTAGTATCAGCGTGTTTCTTTTGATTTGAATTTACTGTTTATTATACCTGTTATGCCCAAGTCGCAAGAAGACCACCAAGAAGACCACTGAGAGCCAGATGTTCCGAAATGCAAAAGCAAGGCTTTATTCAGGCTAGCTGCAGATCGGGCCTCGTCCTACCCACTGACACAGCGGTGGTTAGGAGGAAGCCCTGAGCTGAGATTTCACAGGGCTTATAAAGGCAAAAAACCAAAGTTACAGCAATCAGGTGTTCTTAGAGCTAGAGACGTTCCGGGGTGATTAGAGTTAAGCATTCCCAGGTGGTTAGACTTAAGCAGGGAGTTTCCTGACTAGCTGGGCCCTAATAAGCTCGTTCTGCTAGCCAGGATAATTGGTGGCCTGGGTTTGCTCACAGGGCCTGCTTATCTCAGGTTCGCGTAGTAAAGTAGGGCCTGACTTCAAAATGGCTTTAGTCTAGTTCTTCATTTTCCCCCTTTTCTCTTTGATACCTTGGGAGCCAATCATGGCTCCCTTCTGTCCATTTCAATGGCTTGCATGTCTAGGGGATGATATAGAGATAAGGCATGGGGCAATAGGGCCCAAAGTAGTAGAACCAAAGGGCCTGTCACTGTTTCTCACAAGTGCAGTCTCTGTACCTCTGTTTTGCATGTCTCTAGTTTATCCTGCCTGATCTTCCTAAAAACAACTCTGGTCCCTTGGTTTTAAAGGGGGGGCTGATGGGTGAAGATCATCCATCTTCTGTAACTTCTTCAGGCTGACTCAGGGGCGTTGACCTTACCTAGCCAGGAACCTATAACCGTAGTCTACTTTACCAAGGGGCTGCAGGATCAGATGTCAATTAGGAGCTTTACTTCAAACTGGAAATTACATTCAACATTTAACTTTCAACTATACAGACTTCTTTTTGGGCTACAGCAGTGTAGCCTTTTAACATTCTAGTCTGTAAAAGCTTTTTCCTGACTGGCTGGGGACCTGATCTCTGATGACCTAAAAAATGCCTACATCACCTTTGCAGGCCTTTAACAGATTTCAATAAGGACACCATCTCAGGTCCACAAGCTGTCTTTCCTAAACAGATGTACCAGCTCAAAATTCACTTTTACCACCAGGTTTTCAATGTTCACCTGAAAACAAAAGAGACGAAAGAAAGGCCTCCATTAGCCTGTCCTACAAAACGGCCTATCTCCATCCTACTCCTCAGAGCTTGATGAACTGTCCTGGTGCTGGCTTGTCCTCTTCCACCATGAATGGACACTCCTTTATGGCTGTCCCACCACATGGATTGGACAAGCTGCACCTTTGACAGATCACCTCTCACTCATGTGGATAGGCACACAGGCCCGTCCTAGGTTTTCTGGCACATCCTGCGGCCAAGTCACATAAGTCTACTACTAAGTCTGGCCAGCAGGTTCCTAAGGAGTCTTCCTTCGTTGCTAAAATAAGGTGGTCACCCCTATTTGGAGTGAGCTGCCAACATAATTGGAATGGCTGGTGAGGATTAGCATCAACATTAGCCAGGGTAGCAAGAAAAGAAGGCAAAAAGAAAATTATAACAATATTCAGTCTAACTTTCTTTTCTTGAGGTGAAGGCAAAGCGGCTGAGTCGTGTGCTTGGAGACCTCCCATGCTCCACCTCAGTAGTCTTCATCCAGGGAAAAGGGGTCAGCTGGCCTGGTGTGGGAGCAATGGACCCAAGTGGTGATGCCATCTACCTTGAGGGCGGTGGGTGTAGTCAGTATCACCATGTAGTGTCCCTTCCACCGTGGTTCCAAGGATTTTGGGTTATGCCTCTGGACAAACACCCAGTCCCCTGGTCTGAATAAATGGGAGGTAGGGACAGAAGCGGAATCACATAATGCCTTAAGTTGGGGCCACATACTCTTATGCATGAGCTGCAAATAGTGAAGTTTACACAAAAATTCAGTATCATCCAAATCAGCAAGCAATTCAGTCTGAAGACTAGGGATAATGGGCGGGGAGTGCCCGTACATTATTTCAAAAGAAGTAAAGCCAAGCTGATAGGGAGAATTTCTTACTCTAAACAGAGAAAAAGGAAGGAGTGACACCCAGTCTGTGCCAGTCTCTAAGGCCAATTTATTTAAGGTCTCTTTTAGAGTCCGATTCATTCTTTCTACCTGTCCTGAACTCTGGGGTCTATAAGCACAATGCAATTTCCAGTCTGTCCCCATTGCAGCAGCTATTTCCTGACTTACTTTTGAGACGAAGGCTGGTCCGTTGTCTGACCCAGTGGTGGGTGGGAAGCCATACCTGTGTAGGATTTCTTCCAGGGTCTTCTTAGCCACTACATTTGCGGTCTCATGTTTTGTTGGATAAGCTTCAACCCATCCTGAAAAGGTGTCTACAAAAACTAGCAAATATTTGTATCCAAATTTTCCAGGTTCAATTTCTGTGAAATCTACTTCCCAATACATATCTGGCCTATCCCCACGGAGGCGAGCTCCATTAGTAACTGGTTGATTGGGGGTGTTGGTGAGCTGACAGGCCTTACAATTTTTAACAATATCTTCAATAAGTTGATTTCCTTGTCTAATTTTCACTTTGGAGTGTCGGAGCAAGTCCTGCATTCTTCGGGTTCCCATGTGAGAAGCTCAGTGGATTCCGTTAAGGATCCCCTTACCCAGCCCTTGTGGCAAGATAAGTTTCCCTTCACAAGTTTTCCACCAGTCATTGTTTCCTTCTCTGTCCGGGGATTTGTAGGCCATGGGAATTTTCTTTATCCACTTTAAGTCTTCTTGGGAATACTGGATCACAGGAGGTAGCTCGTGGCTCTGGGTCTATTAGAGTTAATACTTCTGCTCTGGGCTGGAGGCCTGCTTCCTTGGTTGCCTGGTTGGCCAGATTATTCCCTCTAGTCACTGAATCAACTCCCTTTTGATGACCAGGACAGTGCATAATGACAATTTTTGTTGGTTCCCATAGGGCCTGGATGAGGCTTAGACACGGGGGCCACCCACCAGTAACAGGGTCTACTTTTTTTTTGACAAATAGGCAACTGGCAGCTTCCAAGGTCCAATTGGATGAGTGAGCACTCCTTTTGCTATTCCTTTACTTTCAGCCATGAATAATGTGAATGGCTTGTTCACATCAGGTAAACCCAAGGCAGGAGCCTCCAAAAGGCTTTTGTTGATTGCCTCAAAGGCTTTTTGCATCTGCTCAGTCCAATGAAACTCTGGGAGGTTTTTGATGGCTTCATATAGAGGCTTGGCCATCTCAGCGAACCCAGGTATCCACAGCCAGCAAAAGCGTGCTGTTCCCAGGAACTCTCTGACTTGTCTGGCTGACTTAGGCACAGGGATTTTTAGCACGGTTTCTTTACATGCATCCAACAGCCAACACTTACCCTCTTTTAATATGTAGCCCAGATAGGTGACTTCAGGTTTACAGATTTGTGCCTTTTTTTTTTTTTTTTTTTTTTTTTGGCCAGTCCTGGGCCTTGGACTCAGGGCCTGAGCACTGTCCCTGGCTTCTTCCCGCTCAAGGCTAGCACTCTGCCACTTGAGCCACAGCGCCGCTTCTGGCCGTTTTCTGTATATGTGGTGCTGGGGAATCGAACCTAGGGCCTCGTGTATCCGAGGCAGGCACTCTTGCCACTAGGCTATATCCCCAACACCAGATTTGTGCCTTTTTAGTGGAGGCCCTATAGCCCAAGTTGCCAAGAGTCTTTAAGAGCCTAGCTGTTCCCTTTAGACAGCTATTTTGGTCTGGAGTGGCTATTAACAAATCATCTACATATTGCAATAGACTTATTCCAGTATTTTTGGAATGGTATTCACTCAGGTCTTCATGTAACGCCTCGTCAAAGATGGTAGGAGAATTCTTGACTCCTTGAGGCAGCCTGGTCCAGGTCAATTGACCACTTATCCCAATCTCAGGATTGTGCCAAGTGAATGCAAAGTAGCTTTGGCTCTGTGGGGCTAAGGGCAGGCTAAAGAAGACATCCTTTAGATCCAACACAGTATACCACACATGGCTTGGTGACAGGGAGCTCACCAGGGTATTCGGGTTTGGGAATGTTGGGTGAATGTCCATTACTCTCTTATTAACTTTTCTCAAGTCTTGCACTGGTCTGTAATCATTAGAATTAGGCTTTTTCCAGGCTGACTGGATGGGCTTCAGGACTCCTAAATCTAACAATTTTCTGATGTGGGGAGTGATTCCCTTCTTTGCTTCTAGTGACATAGGGTACTGGCGAACATTTACTGGGTCAGCCCTGGCTTTGAGTTCCACAAAGATTGGAGGACAATGTTTTGCCAGTCCCATTCCCCCAGTTTCTGCCCATGCTTGGGGAAATGCCCGTATCCACTCATTTTCCGGAGACTCAGACTTGGGATGCGGGTATAGTCTATACTCCTAACTTACTAGTTATCAGTATACTAACAGGCTTTTCTCTTGAGTTTGTCACAGAAGCTCCACTGCCTGTGAACTGTATCTGAGCTTTCATTTTTGTTAAGAGGTCACATCCAAGCAATGGATAGGGGCAGTCAGGGATGACTAAAAACGAGTGGGTTACCTGGCCCGTTCCCAAATCCACTGTTCTTCGAGTAGTCCATTGATAGGGTTTAGTGCCCGTTGCACCTTGGACCCATGTTGTTTTAGTGGACATCAGCCCTCTCGGGGTTAGTAATACTGAATTTTCTGCTCCCATATCTACCATGAACATGACTAGATTCCCCTCCACTTTCAATGTTATCCTGGGCTCAGGGAGGGGGTCTGAGCCCCAACTCCCTCAGTCACTGTCCTCAGCCAACTCTAAGGCTGGCAACACTCTTGATCCTACTTTCTGTTTTTTCTCATTTTTCTTGGCTAGCTCTGGGCAGTTTTTGATCCAAAGCCCCTCCTCCTTGTAATAGGCACACTGATTCTTCCCCACTCTTGATTGGGGTTTGAGCCTCTGCTCCTTACTTGGAGAGGAGGACTGTCTAAAGTCTCCTGCCTGCATGGAGGTCAGGATTTCCTTGAGGTCCTTCTTGTGTTGTGCCTGTTGTTGCTCCCAAATTCTAGCCACACTCTTTTCCTTAGCTCTGTTTCTCTTTTCTCGCTCAATTTCACGCTCTCTGTCCTTCCTTTCCTGTCTTTGTTTTTCTGTCTCTCTCTTATTATAAACCTTTTCTGCCACTGCTACTAGATCCCTAACAGATTTTTCACCAAGCCTGTCTAGAGCATGCAACTTTTGCTTTACATCCAGTGCAGTTTGATTTATGTAGGCAAACATAATCATCTGAGCAGATTCCTGGGCCTCAAGATCATACGGGGTGTATTGACTAAAGGCTTCCATGAGCCGCTCAAGCTATGCTGCCAGACTTTCACTTTATCACTGTCTAATATCATAAACTTTGGCCATGGTAGGTCAGCAAGCCGCCACCTTGAGACCTGCCAGCAGAGCCTGGTGTTAGACAAGGAGTCACTCCCTACCTTCAGCCGTATTGTAGTCCCATGCTGGTCGGATCTCGGGAAAAGGCAGGATTCGTGATGGGCGTTCCGTTGGGGCCAGGGATAAGTCTCCAGGCCACTTCCCGGATAGATCTCTCTCCTCAGTGGTGAAAAGGACTTGTGAAAGCTGGCTACAATCATCCCAAGTGGGCTGGTGAGTGAAAAGTATAGTTTCAAGCAAGCGAATTAAATCCTGGGGTTTCTCAGAAAAAGGAGAATTTTGGGTACTCCAATTGCTGGCGAGTTGACTGGGTGTGACCCTCCAGAGTGGAGGGCACAGCTGAAATATTTTTCTCAGAGTCCTCCTCTTGTAGAGTTAACTGGGGTGGGGCGTATGGAGGGGGAAACATTTCCTCCTCTGTGCTTCCTCCCTGGAGGACAGGTGGGTACAATTTCTTCTCTTCCTTCTTGGTTTCTCTCTTGTCACCCTGTGTCTTTTGAATGAATATTGGGGTAGGGGAAGGAGTGGAGGAGGGAGTTGGTAAGAAAGGCCAAACCCAAGCTGGAGCATCCCTGTCAATGAATTCCCTCCATGTGTCTATATAGGGAACCTGGTCTGGATGGCCCGAACAAGGGATGTAGATTAGGCATTGTAAAGTCCTGATCTTACCTATATCAAAGCTCCCCTCGGGTGGCCAATTAGCTCCCTCAAGGGTGGGCCATTCTGACTTGAACAAGGTGATCCACTTTTCCTTCTTAAGGGCCACACCTTGGTTCTGAGCTATCTCCTTAACCTCCCTCCAGTGAGCTAGGGTCAAATCTAGGGGGCTAGATGGAGGTCCCCAAGATAGAACGTTACCCATAGCTCTGATCAGAGGTTCAGTCCAAAAGGCTACAAAAAAACAAAACAATTATAACAATACAAAAATAACTAAATACACAGGCCTGAGAAAAAGAAAAGTTACTAGTATGAGATTTAGTAGTAGAGATCTCCCAAGTTGGCCCACAACCTCCTGCAAGGGTGCAGAAGGAGTGGACCCAAGTTCAAGGTGGGCGGATTGAGCCTCAGTGAAAAGACCCTCCCGGTCAGTGCTAGCCAGAAACTGGAACGATTTGTGCCCTACAAGGTGGGGTTCCAGGGGTCCCCCTTCAAGGGTAGAGGGTCTGGGGCATTCCCCAGTCCCTTCAGGTTTTCCATGCAAGCGCATCCTCTTCAACAACCCCTTCAAGAAATACGAGTTGGAACGGCCTTCCTCAAGGAGGAAGCAAAACAGACAAACAGACAAATGACAGGACAAGACAAATCAACAGTGCTGTTTTCTTACCTTCAGAGTCTGGGGTCTCGGGGGTCTCTGGGGCTATCTCGGACGAGCCCCCACCTGTTATGCCCAAGTCACGAGAAGACCACCAAGAAGACCACCGAGTGCCAGACGTTCCGAAATGCAAAAGCAAGGCTTTATTCAGGCTATCTGTAGATCGGGCTTCGTCCTACCCACTGACACAGCAGAGGTTAGGAGGAAGGCCCTGAGCTGAGATTTCACAGGGCTTATAAAGGCAAAAAACCAAAGTTACAGCAATCAGGTGTTCTCAGAACTAGGGACATTCTGGGATGATTAGAGTTAAGCATTCCCAGGAGGTTAGAGTTAAGCATGGAGTTTCCTGACTAGCTGGGCCCAAATAAGGTTGTACTGCTAGCCAGGATAATTGGTGGCCTGGGTTTGCTCACAGGGTCTGCTTATCTCAGGTTAGCGTTAGGACCTGACTTCAAAATGGCTTTAGTCTGGCTCTTCATACCCAAATATCATAATGCCTTATCTTCATTTGACGTTTCTTTTGTCACACAACTTCATTTCAAAAAACATACATACTATTCTCTTTCTGATGTATATTTCTAAGGTATTTGACAATTGCATATTCTCATGTCATTGATTCCATAATTTTGATATAAAATAGTTTTATCAACTGGGTATCAGTGACTTACACTTGTAATCCTAGCTGCTTAGGAGGCTGAGATCTGAGTTTCAAAGCCAGCCTGGGCAGAAAAGTCCACGAGACTCCAGTCACCAAAAATCCAGAAGTGATGCTGTGGCTCAATTGGTAGAGGGCTATCCTTTAGCACAAAAACATCTGAAACACTGCCAAGACCCTCAGTTTAAGCCCCTGGATTGGCACAAAAATAATTTCAAAATCCCCTAGAACACACCTGTTACTGTTTGGTAAATGATCTAACCTTTTTTCAAAAGAGAGAATAGTGCATTATACATGTCTACAGTTTTTTCATTTTCTAGAAAGTCAGTTAAATTTAATTACACAGTGCATATCATTCTGAGTGTTATCTTTCATGTTAATGCATTTTATCTATATTAACAATATCTTCTGTTTCATTTCTGAGAATTAAATACAATTCACATATCCATTCAACTACTATTGTATTTTCAGTATTTTATGATAATGTATGAAGCTACTATATATTTAAATACAGAGCACTTAAATATTAATCCCATTATATGTCCTCTATGAATAAGAACATTATTTTATATAACTGTATATTTGGCATCACAAGGAGCCAAGAAACTGTTCAACTATTTGTTGTACCATTTTCCATCCTATCAGAGCTATATGTTTTTCAAATTCAGAATAACCTTACTACCTTTTAGAATTTCTTTTTGACCTCTTTTTTTAAATTTAAAAATGGTTTTTATTTGGAGAAAAATGCAGATATAATATATTGAAAAGCCATAAATTCCAGACAGTTTCTTTTGCTTAATATCTCACATCTTGGGGCTGAGAATGTGGCTCAGGGGTAGAGTGTTTGCCTAGCATGCATGAAGCCCTGATTTTGATTCCTCAGTACCATGTAAACAGAAAAGGCCAGAAGTGGCGCTAGCAGTAGCCTTGAGCAAAAAGTACCTCAGGGACAGTGCCCAGGCCCTGAGTTCAAGCCCCAGGAAATGAACTAAACAGATGCTATAGATCTCTCCATTATTCTTTTCTGAGATCCAGTCTAGAACATGGTATTGTATCAAATTTTATGTTTTCTGCCTATTTTTGCTTTTGTTTTTTATGTTCTTTGTGCTTTTTGTTTTGGCCAGTCCTAGGGCTTGAACTTAGAGCATGAGCACTGTCACTGGCTTCCTTTTGAACTCTACTACTTGAGCCTCAGGACCACTTCCGGCTTTTTCTGTTTATGTGGTGTTGAGGAATCGAAACCAAGGCTTCGTGTTTGCTAGGCAAGCACTCTACCGCTAAGCCATATTCCCAGCCCTTCTTATCTTCTTGAGTGTTGAGAAATACTGACAAAAATTACATGATCATCTCAACTGATACAGAAAAAAATTTTGGAAATTTCCAACATAATTTCATGATACAAACTCTAGAGAGGCTAGTAATACATAGAACTCTCCTTACCATAATAAAGGCTGCTCATAATAAAACTATATCCAACATTATAGGTAATGCTAAACAATGAAAACCATTGGTCTAAAATCATGAACAAGACAAGGATGTTCACTTTATCTTCTCCCTTTCAATATAGTAGTATAATTTCTACCAAGAACAATAAGACAACAGAAACACATAGAAGGGCAATCCAAATAAGGAAATAAGAGGTAAAATTATTCCTGTTTGCAATTGACAAAATCTTATATTTAAAAGACCCTAGATGCTACACATCTAAGCTCCTAGAGGTGGGTAAAAATTTTGGCAATGTAATAGAGTATAAAATCAATCCATAAACATCAGTAGCTTTTCTGTACACAAACAATAAGAAGCTCCAGACTGAAATCAGGAAAAAAAACCTCTGCAAGAGTTTTTAAAATCACTTAAGAAAAACTCTAGTCAAGGAGGTGCAGAATCCTTGCAAAGAAAACTATAAAAATTTGAAGAAAGAAACAAGACATAAGGAAGTGGGAATCTTCTCTCTTCCTAGGTTGACAGAATTCATATCAGGAAAATTGCATCACCACGGAAAGTATTCTACACATCCAAAGTCATACCCAACACATCCCAACATCATTCTTCACAGAGGTTGAGGAAAAATGTAAAATGTTCATATGAAACTAAAAACAGCTCCCAATCACAAAGCAACTTGGGCAGAAGAAGTAGTGCCAGAGGTATCACAATAACAAACTTCAAACATAATTAAACCAACTGGGTACTGGCACAATAGCAGGCCTGATGATCAATGGAAAAAAAAACAGAAAACTGACACGAGGAATAATCTTGCAGAATTGTAGCCATCTAATAATTGGCAAGGGAGACACAAACATAGGCTGGAAAAAGTATCTTCAACACATCGTGCTGGGAAAATGGAATCCATATGCAGAAAACTGAAACGGAACCCCTGTATATCATTTTGCACCAGTTTCAACTCAAAATGGATCAGTTCCTCACTATAAAATGTGAAAACATGATGCTGTTTCAATAAGAAGTTGGAGAAACATTAAGACTCTTTGGAATGGACAAGAAATTTCTGAATAATAATTAGAAGCATATCAAATCAAGGAAAGACTTGAAAAATGAGATTGCATCAAACTGAAAAGTTTCTGCAATTCAAAGGAAACCATTCGCAAGCTAAAAATACAGCCTACAGAGTGGGAGAAATTATATGCCAGCTATACAACCGACAAGCATATAAAAGCCACAATAAATAGGTTAAGAAATTAAACTCTCAATCAATAATTCAATTAATAAATGGAAAAATAGGCTAAATAGACTTCTCAGAAGAAGAAATCAAAGTGACCAAGACACATATGAAGTTTCAGATTCAGATTCATCTCAAGTAACCAGGATGACGAATCTATAGTGTTCTTTGAATACAGGATCGTGTCATCTGCAAAGAGGGAGAGTTTTACTTCTTCTTTCCCTATTTTGATTCCCTTTATTTTTTTCTCTTGACTGACGTTCTTACAAGCTCCTTATTTTTTAGATTTGTTCTGGATAATTGTCTCCTCTTTCCCTTGTATTTAATCTTTCTTTGATTCCTGAACCTCTGTCTTCGAAGTCATCTATACTGCTCAATGCATTCTACTTTAAAAAAAATTCTCTGCCTTCCCACTGATGATTTTTGATGCTTTCTGACTATTTATTGAAGTTTTCCTTTAGGTCTTCTATGAGCTTCTTTGCTTCGTTGATTTATCTGTGTCTTCTCTGGTGTCCTTTAGATGATTGACTAGTCATTAGAATCCCTTTCCATCTCTTGGAATTCATTTAGCGTTCTGTTTGTGACTCCATGAATTCTTATAATATTTTTGTTGTTGTTGTTCTTGGTTGTGGGACTTGGTCTGGCCACTGTCTCTGAGCTCTTCAGCACAAAGCTACAGCACTCCACTAGTTTGAGCCCCAGCAACACTTCTAGTTTTCTGTTGGCTAATTGGAGATAAGAGCTTCACGTGCTTTTGTGCCTGGACTGGCTATGAACAGTGATGGTCTGATATCAACCTCATGAATTGCTAGGATTACAGGTTGACCCACCAGTTCCCAGTTCTAATCTTTGATTAATCTCATCATGCTCACACATTGCCTTGCGTAGGCTATCTTTTCATTAATCATATTTGTCAGCACTGTTTTCAAAGCCTTTTAATAACTGTATTCTAGGTCCTTGATTTTCTTCTCTAGTGCCTCTTTATTTTATGTGGGACTTAAGTTCCCTTGACTTGACATTTTTCTTGTATTTCTATGGTTTGTTCACTTAGAAATCCTTTTGTTTTTAATTTGGGGTGGCACTTTGCTCTTCCTAATATGTTGTTTTCTGTGTCATTGGTTGATTATCCAGTTGATGGTTTTTTATTGTTGAAATTTGCTTATTTGGGTTCAGATCTTGTTGAGAGCTTGAGTGTAGGATCAGAGTTTAGCTGTGTGAGACATTGTAAGTTTAACACATCACTTGAAAAAATAATTTGAGATTGTTACACAGGAGAAGTTTGGAGAGTAGCTTCTCAGAGACAACTATGAGTGAGAATTCTAAGGTAGAATATTTAGCTGAAGAAGGATGAAAGAAAGGATAGGTAATGGCTGCAATGGAGGAAACAAAGGAAGGAGAGAGACTTTGTAGTCTAAACCACTCTATACAGCCGGCTATTTAATGCTAGTATTGCCTACTCATAAAAGCCTGTCAACTATAGGTATTCCTCTATCTAAGTACACCTTTATTTCTAGGCAGAGAAGTATACTGTGGTGAAGAAAAGGAGATGAGATATATTTGTAACTGAATAATGTAAGTGTCAGTATGAGCCAATGCAAAATGACACCAAGAACATGCAAAGCACCCAAAAACCAAAACCATAATGAGAAACAATATAGTCAAAAACAAACACAAAACTTTCAATTGCATATCCAATTCCATATATCAGGTTAAATCATAGGTATTATTCCCCTATATAAAAATGCCTTCACTTGTATGTGGAGGGGTATTATGGTACCAAAAAGAATACATGTCTGTAGCCAGTGAGCAAATCAGTCTTGAAGTCAGGATAAACCAAACCAAACCATAAAGAAAACAGGATGAGATCACTAGAGAGAATTGAAATGGAAACAAAAGACAATAAAACATAAAAACAGAGAAAAATAATAAAGGAAAGAAAAAGAATAAAAGCAAATTAAAAGAAATTTAAAAGTAATAAAAGTAAAAGATAAAAAGGAAAGAAAGAAGAAAAAACATTTAAAATATTAACCAATAGAAAATATAGACAGAGGAATGTACTTTTTTTAGTTCTGCATATATTTTAGATATGAGGCCTTTGTCCGTTGTATGGCCGGTAAAGATCTTTTCCCAATCTGTGGGCTTTCTTTTTATCTTGTGAGCTATTTCCTTTGCTCTGCAGAAGCTCTGCAGTTTGATGCAGTCCCATTTGTCCATCCTTTCTTTGATTTGTAGCATTTCTGGGTCTTTGTTAAGGAAGTTCCATCCTGTGCCAAGGAGCCCAAGTGTTTCTCCTACCCCTTCTTGTAGTGTTTTCAGGGTATCTTTTGATTTTGAGGTCTTTGATCAATTTGGAATTGATTTTGGTGCAGGGTTATACATAAGAATCTAGTTTTAGTTTGTTGCATGTGTTGAACCAGTTTTGGCAGCACCATTTCTTAAAGAAGCTATCTTTCTTCCAGACTATTGTTTTAGCTCCTTTATCAAAGATTAAGTAAGCGTAGTTCTGTGGGTTCATTTCTGGGTCTTCAATTCTGTTCCATTGGTTTTCAGGCCTGTTCTGGTGCCAATACCAAGCTGTTTTTATTACTATAGCTTTATAATACAGCTTGAAGTTGGGTATTGTAATTCCTCCAGCACTGTTCTTTCTGCTTAGGATTGTTTTTGCTATTCTGGGTCTTTTATTGTTCCATATGAATTTCTGGATTGCTTCCTCTATTTCATTAAAAAATGGTGTTGGGATTTAAAAAAAAAAGAAAGACAGAAAGCAACATGGACTCTGAAGGGCTAGTGTTGAGATTCCCTAGCAAGCTCTCCCTTCTCTGCCTTGTACTTCTCTCAGCTTTCCTAAAGCCCAAACTTAAGAAAGAAACAAATTATCAAGTACTGGTGGCCTATGCCTACAATTATAGACACAAAAAGAGTGAGATACAAGTATCACCACTTGAAACAGCCTAGCTTAACTGATAGAACTTCGTATTTGAGTGAAAAAGCTAAGCAAAAGCACAGGGTCCTGATTTCAAAGCCAGTAACAACACACACACACACACACACACACACACACACACACACACACACACACACGGGGGGAGGGGAGTGAGTGAAGGAAAAAATAGGAAGGAGAGGGAATGGATGTGGAAGGAAAAGGCAAGGGAAGAGAAAAGAATAGAAAGAAAAGGAAAGAAAAATAAAAAAGAAAGACAAGCTTATCTCTCAGGCCTAACATCTGACCTAAAGACAGACTCTCCTTTCTGGGCTAACACTAACAATATCTATTCACTTCTCCTGAACCTTTTAGGTTATTACAAAGCACCTTCATGAGTAGCTAAGAACACTCCCCCGGCTGTCCACCAACCACACAGGAACATACATCCTACAGAAGGAACTGTTTTTATTATGATAGCACTGTAGTGTAATTTGAAATCTGGTGTTATGATACTTACAGTGCTGTCCTTTTTTTGCTCAGGATTACTTTGTCTATTTGCAGTCTCATTGTTTCCATGTGAATATTTGGATTATTTTTTTCTATTTCTGCGCAGAATCACATACAGTCTTTAAATGGTTTTACATTGAAATTATCCGTGTAAGCATACGTGAATTATAGATGGCAGTATGACCATTTTCAGGATGTTAATTCAGGTACTATATGAACATGGGAGATTTTCCCATCATCTGGTATTTTCTTCAATTTCTTTCTCCAGTTTTTCATAGATTGGGTAAGGAGTAAATGTTACAATTGTCCACACCTTCCTTGTATAACTAATGTATGCTAATAAACATCTTTTAATTAAAATATATATATAGCCAGAGCCAGTCATGCCCACAACTAACAAAATGGTTTAGCAATCACCATAGTCTATATATGTAAGACAAAACAATAAAGTAAATGAGTTCTCCATTTTGTTTGGGGGACCTTTTGTCTTCCAATGTGCAGTGTACAGTATCTTAGTGGAGTCTGTGCTTTATTAGCTCAGAGCTGCAGCTGTCCTTGTAGCAAAGTATCTGAGCAGCACCAGCAGCTAAGCTTCATTAGTTCACAGGTAGGAGACATATCTAATGATGGTAGGTTGGGTTCTGCACTATTGAAGTTCAGGGTTCTGAAGTGCAATTGAATTCTGGAGACTTCCTGATATGGGAGTATGGCTGTTATGTATTTTCCACCTCTCAGTACAACTGAGAATCAACTAGGATTTTAAGGCATCTTTGTAGCTTATCAATCAAAGAGAAATATGCTGTATACGGAGTACATTTTCTTGATCCACTCATCTACTGAGGGGTATCTGGGTTGGTTCCATATTTTAGCAATGACAAATTGTGCTGCAATGAATATAGCTGTGCTGGTGGCTTTAGTGTGGTCTTGCTTGTAATCTTTTGGGTAGATGCCCAAAATTGAGGCTGCTGAATCTTAGGGGAGCTCTATGTTTAGCCTTCTGAAGAACCTCCATACTGCTTTCAGAGTGGCTGAACAAGTGTGCAGTCTCACCAACAGTGTAGTAGTGTTCCCTTTTGGCCACATCTCCTCCAGCATTTGTTATTATTAGTTTTCTTGATAATGGACATTCTTACTAGGGTAAGGTGGAATCTCAGTGTTGTTTTGATTTAGATTTCTTTTATGGCCAGTGATGCAGGGCACTTCTTCATGTGTCTCTTGGTCATTCTCATTTCCTCTTCAGAGAAATCTCTTTTTAGGTTGTTAGCACATTTGTTGAGGGGGCAGTTGGTTCTTTGAGGATTTGTTTTGGAGGAATTTAATTTTCTGAGTTCTATGTATATTTTAGATATGAGGTCTTTGTCTGTTGTATGGCCAGGAAAGATCTTTTCCTAATATGTGTACTTTCTATTTGTCTTGCAAATTATGTCCTTTGCCATGCAGAAGCTCTGCAGTTTGATTTTCTTTTGTATATCTTTCTGATATCACTGTAACTGATTTTGGTACCCTGGATATTGTATATACATGTATTGGAACTAGAGAAGGGAAAGGGAATACCAAAATTGAGAGACAAAGGATAAAAAGACAAACCAATGCAAAAGCAATACTTGTAAAAATATGTGTTTTAAAACAACTGTACAACTCATGGGGGGAGGAGATGGGGAGGGGGCAGGGGAAAACGAAGGAGGAGTTAACAAGTTGGAAAAGAAATGTACTCACTGCCTTACATATGAAACTGTAACCCTTTTGTACATCACTTTGACAATAAAGAAATGAAAAAAATCAAAGAGAAAAGATGAATCCTCTAATCAGTTTGAGTGATCAGAAATATGCTCTTCCTTATAAAATTGCACTCTGTAGCTGTCCTCCTCGCCTAGATTAGGCAGCACTGGGAGTGTGACTTCTTAGTTCTTAGTTAGGAGATGATTCTTATTTCTGTCTAGATTATTCAGATTGCTCAGGTATGGATGGGACTGGGATTTAACTGGAGTCTGTAGAATTCTCTAATATGGGGGGGGGGGATGGCTAGCACCTGGGTTCCCACTCTCAGTATAGCCTGGGAAAGCAGTAGGTTTTAAGACCTGTCTGGGTTTTTGCAGTAAGATTTTAGAGAATTTTGATTTCATAATTCTAAGGTGCTCAGCTGACTGCAGGCTGAGGTGGAATTTAGCTGGAATGAAGACCTGACCTTGTTGTTGCTCAGTGCTCTGGGGCAGGCTGCCTCCCACTGGGCTGATCTTTTGTTTTCTGCCAGTGAGGGGTGGTACAAGCTTATCAGATTCCTTTGCCCTTTTCATAAATGGTGCCATTTCTTTAGCAAGTGTTTCTGGCCAGGTGTGTTCTGGCAGCCTTTTTGCCACTTGCAAAAATGGCCCACTTTTCCTGTGGGGAAGGGGTTCCCAGCCAGATGCTAGATGCTGTTCACTAGGGAAGGCGATGTCCTTGGTACAGTTCTCAGACGTCCCAGTTTTGCTTCCAACGGTCCCACAGTATGGCAAATTGTTTCTGCATCTGACTGTGGCCAGCTCAGCTGTGCCTTCTTGTTCCTGTTTTTTCCCATGTGGGCTCTTCTAATTCCTTGCTCAATGTATCTTCTAAACTGGCTGGCTTGGCTACGGTGCGTTGCAATGCCTCACTGGGCATTCTTTTTTTTTTGCTGATTTCTGTCTTTATGCAAGAAGTTTACAATATTTTTCAGTGTATATTTCAGTTTAATTATAGCTTATTTGGTGTGACTCTCTAGATGTGGACTTCCTGATGGGACGCTAACAGTCTAACTAGTCAGAGAGAGCTTCACTTGTTCCCTGTTTTCACTCAGCCATTTTTGTTGGTCTCTAAGTTATTCTTCTAATCCATCTAGTCTTCTGACATTCAGGCTAGTTTTGCTGAATTGATGTAGCTTAAAGTTTTGCAAAAGGAAATGTGCATAAACCAAATGACTTATAGAGTTGGCAGTTTATCCAAACATTCTAAAGTAAATGAATTTCCTAATGTCATTAGTATAAACAATATTTCACCTAGAAATTCAGTTGATAGCTGGGAATATGGCCTTGTGGTACAGTGCCCGCCTCATATACATGAAGCCCTCAGTTCGATTCCTCAGCACCACATGTATACAAAATGGCCAGAAGTGATTGGCACTGTTGATCAAGTGGTAGAGTGCTAGCCTTTAGCAAAAAGAAGCCAGGGACAGTGCTCAAGCCCTGAGTTCAAATCCAAGGACTGGCAAAAATCAAAACAAGCAAAAAAAAAAGGAAATTCAATTGATAGAGGACGACATGTTTTTTGAATTCTTGGTAACTTAAATCTTATAATTGTCTGGAATGCTTTAGTATAAATGGAGAGATTCCTGGTAGTTGAAGTACCTGTGTATTTTTAGATAATCGATGCTGTGTTAAGAAAACATTGCCAGAGAAGTTGGTGCGTACTACAACATTCTGAGGCAACATTACTTCTAGAGTATAAAATGGTAACTTCAAGTATGGAATATTTCAATGACGACAATGGTATTGTAGTCAAAAAGAAAAGAAGTAGATGCATGCATTTCTCTAAAACAGACATTGTAGAATGGTTTCATCTGTCCATATTGTTATAATAAGGAACTTAATAATGTTAAATTAGGAGTTGTTGTATAAATATGTAGATGTGCTGCTAGCAAAATTATCTATGTATCTCATGATTCTGCTTCCTTGTCTTCAAAACTAAATAAAATAAATGTTCAACCCTGGGATTATAGAGTAGAATATTTCAATAAGAATGTAAAACCACCCTGGACTATTACATGCACATCAAATGAATGTCTAAATTGAGGTTATTTTCAAAAACATACTTGATATATTTGTTAACTCTATTACAAATGTCAAAACTGCTATTAAAACAAAGAAACTACTCTAACAAAAATTAAAATGTGTTACATTGCGTTAATAGAAAAAATATAGAAAACTGAAAAACTAAAGTTCTTCATGAGAGAGTGCCACATTTTACAAAATACTTTTTAAAAAAATTTAGGGCTGGGGATATAGCCTAGTGGCAAGAGTGCCTGCCTCGGATACACGAGGCCCTAGGTTTGATTCCCCAGCACCACATATACAGAAAATGGCCAGAAGCGGTGCTGTGGCTCAAGTGGCAGAGTGCTAGCCTTGAGCGGGAAGAAGCCAGGGACAGTGCTCAGGCCCTGAGTCCAAGGCCCAGGACTGGCCAAAAAAAAAAAAATTTTTTTGAGGAGCAAATGAAATTAAATAATGCAATAGTTATAGGGGCATGGTTATCAAGACAGTGGTAATACTAATGTGTTTGTGTGAATTGTCAAGTACTTGTTACCTTCAGTAAGAAGAGATCGGGCATTAAATGACCCCGCAGAAGCAGAACCGAGCTAATCTGGTCTACCTGGGCCTTAATTAATACATGCTTTTTTCTCATTTAAACTGAAGTATTTTGAAGTTTGTTGGTTCCATTAGCCTTACAGTAATATGCCACTCAACCAAATTTGTTTCTGTAAACTTCACCAACAGTATATCTGTTAGGAAAAATTCAATGAGTACTAGTCAGTCATTTACGCTATTCATGACTGGCTTAAAAAAAAAAACCAACTTCTTTTCTATTCATCTCATTGATTCCTGTTTCATATTCTGGAAAGCAGATACCAAAGCTGTATTGCATTATATTTTAAAAGCACTTTTTGTAATTCCTGACATTCAAAAGTTGTAACTAAATTTTGAGACAGTTTTTCTCTTTTCACTTATTCATTTAAGATGGAATACTTAATTGTTTAGGTCCTTGGTGCTGGAAAGCTGGCAGTGGTAGAATTAATATTAGCTTAATGTGCTTATGAACTTTCCATCGCAGCCCCAGGCCCTGAGTTCAAACCCCACGACTGATAAACACTCAAAGATGATACTTATTTCTATCAATAACAGTGTGTGGAGAAAAATATGTGATCTGATAGTTTTAAAACTATGAATATTCACACACACTTTTTGAGCCTTCTATGTGGCAAAAATTATACATTATGACTTTCTTATGCAACATGTAATTTCATATAAAAATAATGTAGCTAAATTTCCATTAAAATCATGCAAGCAAACATTTTTAATTCATGTATACTTAATATAGAATAGGATATGATAGAAGTCTTTTGAGTAATATGTGATCCTAAAGTTTTTTAAGAAGTGACTGAATTTTTTCAAAAATATGAAATTTGAATTAGGAACTGTTCAAGATGAATGCTAAAATTAGTAGCAAAGATTGGACTAGTTTTCTGAACTTATCTTCTTCAGAATTAGTGCTAATGGCTATGTGCAAAGTTTCATTGATGAATTATTCAGTTTGATATCAATCTTGCCTATTGCCACAGAATTTTGAAACAAAGAATGCTTTGCAACTCTTGAGAATATACCTCTAGGCAGAAATGAAAAACTGACTTGACATCCACAGACTTAATGATTACAAAAATCATTTAAAGCTTTAGTAAATGATATAAGAAACTTGTAATTCCTAAAACTTTTCAATGATTTACTTACTTTTTGTTAAGCTTTTCATTCACTTCCTATGAAGCCCTGCCAGAACCATGTGTACATTATTTTAATCCTAGATTGTTCTACCTTTATAAATATTAATATTACAACAGTAGCTGGTGAGAAGACTTTCAGAGCCCAGGTGTTCTGTTAAATAATTTGTATTATGAAAAACTACATATATACTGGTACTACTCCTTAGAATTGCAATGTTTGATTTAGACATTATCTCTCTATTTGGTCCATATCAAAATTGGAGTATTTTTACATGGTATCCCAGAATTTAATCAATCTGATCTTATCATAACACCTATTTCTATAGCATTACTTAGGATTTTTTTTACCTATCATTGCCTTCCATTCATGGCCATCTCTGGACATTTGTAATAGATAATTCAGAGTCCTGTACAAATATTCCACATATTTGGAATGATGATAAGTTCTTTCACTGACAGGAGGTTTTAATTGCCTGTGAAAAATGATTATTTATTTCATATTATTTTCACAACTGTCACTAGGAGGGTCTTACTTTTGCCTATGGCTAGCCTATAACTATGTTCCTCTTCCCTGAACCTCTCTGCAAGCCCCCAGGGCCAGTTTGTTTTTTGCAATCTCATTTTTAATGTAAGTTGATTTTAAATCTTGATCTTCCCATCTGTACCTGGAATGTTACTGAGAATCTCACATGCTCATGAAATAAAATATTATAGTAATACTTTAGTACTCTTTAAACTTTTTCCAAGTATAAAGAAGAGTTTGTCACATTGATATCTCAGAAGAATTTATATAGACATAAAATATTCTTCTCTCTTCTGTAGAAGCATACCTTAAAATATTTACACATGTGACACAAGCAGATTTTTGTCAAGATTATTTGTGTAAAGTCAGGGAACTATAGCTCATGCTTATAATCTTAGCTAATCAAGAGGTTGAACTCTAGGGGACTGAGATTCAAAAGAAGCTGAGAAGTCTAGAAAAGTGCATTTCCAAAATTATCATCAGAAAGAAGGGCTCAAGATGTCCCAAATGGTAGTATGCTATCTGTGAGAAAACTAGCTAAGCAAGAGTGAGACTCTGGACCTGAGAAATTGTGTGTGTTTGTGTGTGTGTGTGTGTGTGTGTGTGTGTGTGTGTGTGTGTATTGTAGAATATTCTACGTGTTAACATGATATTTTTGTTTAAAATGAATTGTTGAACATTTTAACGATTGACGATAAGTAATAACAGTTCTCTGTATAAACAAAATCTCTGAAATTATCAATTTTAAGTTTCAAGTCATTCCAAAAACAAATATGTTGAGAATAACTGATCTAAAATATTGAAAATTTTTGCTTTCTGACTTTTAAGCTAGACTAAACACTGGTCTAATAAAAGCTATTTTACTTCTTTGAAATAATCTGGAAAAAAATGCATTCAATAACAATGTTAGAGAAGACAAACACTGCCAAGCTAGGCAACCAATTGGATAACTTCTAATCAATATAGCTATTTTTATAGCTTTCTGTTTAACTTATTTTGTTGCTATAATAAAAATACCTGAGCCTGGGTAATTTATAAATAGCAGCATACATTTCTTAGAATTTAATAGGCTCAGAAGGCTGGGATGTAGCTCAGTAGCAAAGCACTTGCCTAGCAAGTGAAACATCCTTGGTTCAATCCCCAGTAGCAAAAAAGAAAAGACAAAAAAATAATTTAGGAGGCTCAGCAGTTCATGACTAAGTAACTGGCACTGATATCTGGTAATGCTTGCTCTTTGCACCCGTGATAGTGTCTTATGGCTTTCTTCTCTGAGGGGAGAATCACTGTGCTCACATAGAAGGGATCAAAAGGGATCAAAAGATCATAGTGTGATCTTCAAATTTTGTCTTTTTAAAATAAGTGTACTAGTTTCATTGATAAGGATTCTGTACTACTGAAAAAGTAATTCTTAAATAAATCATTGTTCAAAGTCCATACCCCTTGATACTGATGAACTGAAGGTTAAGTATTGACATGAATTTTGAATGGAACAATATCATTCAAGCCATACAACTTCCTCCAGCATCCACTAAATGTTTCATTTCCTTCTACCTACTGTTTTAAAAGAGAAGTTATTAAATATATCACCATTCATCAATCTCCCTCACTTTTGTTCTAATTGCAGTTAAGGAAGGGCTCGTACTTAAAATACCTGACACATAAATGAGGAAGAGAATAATCAACAACTAGGAGTGAAATGAGCAGCAACTGTAAAGGTTGTTTTGTTCTGTTTCAGAAACTCCAGAAAATCAACCTTGATTAAGATTGGGCGAACTGCAGCTCTACTTTCTGGAAATCAATAGCTTGTGCTTTCTAAAAGCACTAAATGCAAGCTAGAAATTTGACTATTGGCGCCTTTTAAAGCAGGGTATGCCTAGGAATGATGTGGAGAATGTAAACGCTTAGGTAAGTTCCCCATTCATGAGAAAACAATCTTGCCATTGTGAGTTCATTCATTTCTGCACCAATACATAATAATAACAAAAGAGGAACAGAGAAAAGAAGAGGAGGAGAGTAAATTGAGAAGGAGAAGGATGGGAAGGAGGAAAGAAGGATGGGAGAGAATGGTATGGGAGAAGAAGTTAAGGAGCCATTTTGATAGATATCAAGTTGAAATTGTTCATGAGTTCCCATCAGTTGAAAAACACATTAATTTTACAGCAACATTATCAAGGGATTAAGACAACATCCATTGCTAAAAAACATCTGAGGGGAAGGGTGAATTATGTTTATTCATTTCCACTGTAGAATAGAATAATTGAATCTATTCTGGCCTACTGTTGTTTGGGGACCAGAATTAAGTTTTATACATGCTCAAAAAAATAGTCTCAAAAGCTGGAGGGAAATTTTACTATTGTCATACGATATGGAAATTAGTTCATTTGCAAATTGACATGCAAATATGCTAGGGTGAAAAGAAAACTCTAATGAGATTAGACCTAATTGGTATAATATGCAAAGAAATAATTTGACATTTTATAATTAAATTAAAGTTTTAAAGTATTCCTTGAGATTTCTTTTTGCTTCTGGTTCCGGTCAGGATGGATTAGCCTCACTTCCCTCATGTCTCCCATTTAAAACTAAAAATCTTTACAACACAGTAAAAGCTAAATTAATTAATATGTAAGAAGTTTTGAAATGTAGAAATTAGAAGGTAGAATGCACAGTTATCTTGAAACTTGAAAAATATCAAAGCAGTGTTATCCTTGGGTTCCTGATTACTTTTCCTGCAGTGTATTCAAAACATTGTCAACAGGTACAGATGAAATAATCTATAAGAAAACCCCTTTGAAGTCAAAACCAAATGGCAAAATATACATGATCCATATTCTTACATCAGTTTCACCTGAACAGAGATGATACTGAATCCAATCACATAAATCTCCAGCATATGCACTATCTTTCATTCATGATTATCATAATTAGGTGATGGTCTGGTTGCCAAGACAACTTAGTATAGGTGGAGCTGAGCAGAGAACTGATTTCCTGTCCTTCTCTTGGTAGAATTAGGTGATAGTTGCTGACATACTCATCTTCCACTCAGAAACATTAATACTGAGTGTGGTGGTGGTGAAATTCAAAGCAAATCTGCACTGCACTTCACTGCTGCCAATCTCAGCACAATTCGGCATGTAGTTGACCTTCCATCACCAAATGGCAGCAACAGGGCTGAATAAGATAAATGTCTATAATTGAGTTGACTGTATTTTCCATCATTGCTAGTGTCAGTGGGGCCCAATTGAAGCAACATCTACATATATGGTAAGAATAGATTGAGAAATACGGTGGGAGGCAGAAGTAGTTGACTTCTCTGTGCTCCTTTTCCTTTCCTTTGCAGTGGAAGATAGGGAACTGCGTACCTACCTGCAACCAACATCAGTGTGTGAGGAAGAATTTTGTGATAGAGCTAACAACTTAGATTCTGAGTCTTTCAATGTATCGAACTGAGTCAAAGCAAAGTTTCTGCTCAGAAAAAAAGGAATAAGGCAGTATGAATTGGTGAACTCTTCTCTATGAAGGGCTCAGAAAAGCCCTGGGGAAGCTGGATTTTCACCCTACGCAATTGTAATGAGATGGTTATGAGCCACAATCTACCTTTTCTGGACAAGTGTTAGGAAAACCATTGGAAAGCTAAACCCCCATTTCTACCAGGCACTGAACAGTACCTCAACATAGGGTTTTCCCCCTAACAGGGAATATAATCCAGAATCTCATATTATTGAGATGAACTACAATTATAATCACTCACATTAAGAACTAGAAATAGCATAAAAATGAGATAATTTAATCAATACAGGACAATATAGAAGTGAATTGATTAGAAGCATTCATCATTTATCCAGTATTTCCTTGAATTGTTGTGACTGGATCATCACAAGGTGCAAGGTGATAGATATATGAAGATCTAATTTCATTTTCTGCATATAGATATTCAATTTTGCCAGCACCATTTCTTGAAGATCCCATCTTTCTTCCACTTTATGGTTGTAGCTCCCTTATCAAATATTAGATGGCCATAGTTAGTTTATAAGTCTTTTACTCTGTTTCAGTGGTCCTCAAGGATATTCTTATGCCAATAGTGAGGTGTTTTTGTTATAATGGCTGTGGATAGTTTGAAGTTTGGTATTGTTATTTCTCCAGCACTGTTCTGCCTCATAAAGATTGCTTGCTTTTTTATTCTTGGTCTTTTGTTATTCCATATGAACTTTTGGATTGCATTCTCTACTTCATTAAAGGATGTTGTTGGCATCATCTTTCCTTACTACACTTATCTGGTTCTCTGGCAAGGGGCCATTTCTCTACCAATATGGTGTTCTTGTTGGTTTTCTATGTGTAGTACATCTTTAAGTATATAATAAAGGCAAAGTATATAATATGGCAAACTTACAGCCACAATTGTATTTAATGTATTTTATTTAATGTATTGTATTTAATTGTATTTAATGGTGACAAGCTAAAACCATTTCCTCTAAAATTGTGAATGTGACAAGGATATCTGCTCTCTTGAATCCTCTTCAGTGTAGTACTGTGATGCCTAGCTAGAGCAATTAGGCAAGAGACAAACATAAAGGCGCTCCTAATAGGGAAAGAAGACATAAAACTATCCCTCTTTTTAGATGATGAGATACTATATTTAAAGAACCCTATAGAAACCTCTCCCAAGTTAGTAGAGCTGCCCTGAAACTTTGGCAAAGTATCATGGTATAAAATTAACCAACAAAAATCAGTAGCTTTTCTGTATGCCAACAATGAGAAGAGCAAGGCTGAAACAAGAAAGTAACACTTTTGTAATAGTATCCAAAAATTAACTAGGAATTAACTAGAGATGTGAGGGACCTCTATATTGAAAAGGTTAAAAACCTGAAAAGGGAAATTAAACCAGATTAAAGGAACTGGAAAAACTTCCCATACTCCTAGATTTGGAGAATTAACATTGTAAAATGGTGCTACTACCGAAAGCTATCTACAAATTCATGGCAATACCCATCAAAATACCAACCACATTCTTCAGTGATAGGGAAGAAACAATAAAAAAAATCATCTAGAATAATAGAAAACTCTGAATAGCAAAAATAATATTTTGCAAGAAGAACAGTGCTGAAGGATATCAAAACCAAACTTAAACTATTACAAATGTGTAGTTATAAAAACAGGTTGGCACTTGCACATGAACAGATCTGAGGAACACTGGCATAGATTTGAAGACCCAGAAATGAAAGCACAGTGTTATAGTCACCTAATCTCTGATTAGGGAGCCAAAAACACTAGATGGAAGAAAGGCAACCTCTTCAACAAATGTTGCTGGCAAATGGTTGTACCCTTGCAGAAAACTGAAGTTAGATCCATATATATCACCCTGCAACAGAATCAATTCCAAATGGATCAAAGACCTCAAGGTAAAAGGTGACACACTGAAAATATTACAGGAAGGGCTAGAAGAAACACTAGGGATCCATGGTACAGATCAAAATTTCTAAAGACCCAGCAACACAAGTCACAAAATAGCTGGATAAATGGGATTGCATTAAACTGAAGAGTTCTGCATGGCAAAGGGCATAGTTGCCAAGATGAAAAGAAAGCACACAGGATGGGAGAAGATCTTTACTAGCAATACATCAGACAAGCACCTCATATCTAACATAATTAGATCTCAAAAAAATAACCCTCAAAAAACAAATCCTCAGAGTAACAACATATCCATCAGTATGTAGTCTAAGGACATAAGAGACTCCTCTGAAGAAGAAATAAGGATAGCGAATAGAACATGAAGAGATGTTCAGTATCTCTGGCCACTTAAGAAATGAAAATCAAAACAACATTGAGATTCCAGCTTACCCCACTTAGAATGACCATTATCAAGGCAACGAATAATAGCAGATGCTAACAGGGATGTGGTCAAAAGGGAATGCTACTACACTGTTGGTGGGCATGTAAGCTAGTTCTACTGCTCTGGAAAGCAGGATGAGGTTTCCTCAAAAGAATAAACATAGAGTTCCCCTGTGAGCCAGAATTCCCACTCCTGGCATTTATTCAAATGACCACAAACCAGCTTGCACCAATGCCACCAGCACAACCCTGTTAATATGTTCATTACAGCATTATGTATCATAGATAAGATGTGGAGTCAACCCAGATGCCACTCACTAAATGAATGGATCAAGAAAATGTGGTACATACACACAATAGAATCCTATGTTTCCACCAGAAAGAATGGCATTGCTCTATTCATAAGGGAAATGGAAATACTTGGAAAAAACTATATTAAGTAAAGTAAGCCAGACCAAAAGAAATATACAGTGAATGTTTTCCCTCATTTGTAATAACTAGAAATGTGTATAAATCTACAAATTAATCCAATGGATAGTAAAGACAAATAGTTACACTTGGACATAATTAATTAAACAGCACTCTAAGGACTTGCACACTGAACACAAAGGATATTCTTAGGATAGTATTATAATGGCTTAATAGCTACGTGCATGTGACCATAAAAAAATCATGCTTATTGAATTGAAATCCAAAAATGGGGAAGAAGAAGAGGTATTTTTACCATACTGTTCACAGAAATGGCAAGACAAAGTATGAATGAATTCAACAGTAATATTCAGTAGACACTATGCTGGAAGAGAACTATACAACTTGGGGGGAGAAGAGGGGTCAGGTGGGAAATAATGGTAGAAAATGAGTGAGGAGGCAACACTGTAGCAAAAGTAATGTACTCATTATCTTACTTAATTTTAACCTCTCTGTACATCACCTTTTAGGGTAAAATTTACATTAAGAAACAAAGAATGTTGTGGGACTTTGATAGTTATTGCATTGAACTTGTAAATTGCTTATTACTGTCTTTTTTGCAATGTTAATTTTTCCAATCCAGGAGCATGGAATGTATTTCAATTTCCTTTTTGAAATTAAAAAATGTCGTATCAGTGGTCCTCATATCTTTGGTTAAGTTCATTCCTACATAGTTTATTTTTGAGGCTACTACTAATGGGATTGTTTTTCTGATTTCAGTCTTAATCATCTCATTGTTTGCATACAAGAAACCTACTGATGTTTGTGGGCTGTAAAATTATACTAAACAATGTAAACCAGACCCAGAGAAACATAGGATGTATGATTTCCTTCATTTGTAGTCGCTAGACTATTCCTGTAAATGTTCAAGTAAAGACATTGAGTGGGTAAGCCATGGGTTTCAACTGAATTAACTGAAGGGTAAGAGATTCCATAGAGATTCTATTACAATAAAATTCCTTAAAATTCTATTACTGTATAACAATTTAAAAATACTCGTTAAAGAATGAGTATAATTAGTACAGATTCAGATACATTTTCTTTCCTTATCTCTTTCTTTCTTTCTTTTCTTCTTTCTTTTCTTTCTTTCTTTCTTTCTTTCTTTTTCTTTCTTTCTTTCTTTCTTTCTTTCCTTCCTTCCTTCCTTCCTTCCTTCCTTCCTTCCTTCCTTCCTTTCCTTTCTTTCTTTCTTTCTTTCTTTCTTTCTTTCTTTCTTTCTTTCTTTCTTTCTTTCTTTCTTTCTTTCTTCTTTCCTTTCTTTCTTTCCTTCCTTTCTTTCTTCCTTTCTTCTCTTCCTTCCTTCCTTTTTGCCAGTCCTGGGGCTTGGACTCAGGGCCTGAGGCACTGTCCCTCTACCACTTGAGCCCAGCACTACTTCTGTTTATGCGGGGTACTGGTGCTGAAGAATTGAACCCAGGGCTTCATGCATGCTAGGCAAGCACTCTACCACTAAGCCACATTCCCAGCCCCTTAAGTGCTTTCTTAACCAGCAAAAAATTCAATACATAACCTAAATTAAGATAAGTAAGTTAAAGGGTGATTTGGGAGGGGTGGGTGAGAATGTTGAAAGGGGTGATATCAATCAGGATGTACTGCATTCATAAAGTTTTGGTGAATGGCAACACCTTTGTACAACTACTTAAAGATAATAAAAATTTTCAAAAAATAAAGGGAAGTGAGATTGACACTGGAATTTTTAAAGGGCCATTATAAAAATGGTTCAAAAAGCAAATACAAATTCTCCTGAAACCGCTAAAGTAGTAAATATTACCAAAGGAACAGTTTCTTTTAAAAAAAGGTCAAGCTACTAAGGAGGTATGACCATGTTTGTAGTTTGATCCCAGCCTGGGGAAAATGCTAGTGAAGTACTCAAGACAGCCAACAAGCCAAACATAGTGTTGTGGAACTGCTATGCCATCTAGATGGGTGGAAGGAGTATTACAATTTGAGGCTCGCCCCAGAAAAATAGGGAAATCCTATACCTAGTTAATAAAATCCCCTATTAAAAACAGAAAAGAAAAAATTATAGAACTGAATAATAAATTCTTACGTGATCTGTTAAATAGTAGAGTACAAATACTAGAGTACAAATGACAGACGATATCTCGAGGATAGCCCAATAGAATTTATTAACTCTAAAAAGAAAGTTATGAAACACCTAAATTGTTCCTCAGGGACTGAGATAATAAAGATAGGCTGTCTTTGTATCATCGGTAACCAAAGAGAAGAGAAAATAGGAAATTGCTTGTGTTGATTAGTCCATTTATATTCTTTCTTTTAGTACTATTAACAGTTGAGAGTGTTGAAGTCACAATGCAGAATAATAGCATTGTCTAATCTTCCAGCACTAATGATTTTTGCTTCATATATTGTGAATATCTACTCGTTGTATGCACATTGAGAATACTATAATCAGACTGAAGATTGATCAATTTTCTTTCTTTTTCTTGAAATATTTTCTCTCTCTTACATAAATTTTGTTACATATCAATAAAGTATGTATGTTTTGTGAAATTAATCTTCACAGGGATGGGGCATGACTCAAGTGGTACAAAGTCTGGCTAGTAAACATAAGGTTCTACGTTCAATCTCAAGTACCACTAATAAAGAATAATAAATAAATAAATAGGCATAGCATATTTTCCTTGATTTTACTTTTAATATTCCTATGCCTTAAAAAATATTCCTATGCCTTTATATACACCTCATTTTTAAATATAAGAGTAAAAGCTAATCTAATAATTTTACTTATCATTTTGTGTCTTAAGTTCTGATGGTTGGTACATTAGTTCCATTAAATGCTTTTCAAATGTATAATACCTTTCAATTTTTGATAAGAATGAAGAATATCTATAGTCACATATCTCCGTATTTACAGAAGTACATCGGAGAGTGGAGTATTTCCTTTATATTATGAAATATTGTTGTAAATATTGTTCTATTATGAAATATTTTCTCAAGAGACATTAACAGACTGCAGAAGAAATAGAGAATTGGAAGATAAAGGGTAATAACTAATAGTACTGTACATCTTAGTGTGGGAGGAAGGAATTCTGTGATAAGTTGAAGAATTTCAAGCAGCTGTTACCATCTTCAGTGAAGCCAAATAAAGCTGTGCAGAAGTTCAAAGATGCCAGTATCTCAGTTTCATAGACACAGAAGTTTTTCAATGATTAAGGCCAATTATTGATATATGGGACCTCTGAGGTCCTTCTGTAAGGAATGAAAACATTCACATAGATGCTGCTGGTAATGCCCTCATGGTATTACCACTTCAAAAGACTACTATTTTTAGTCATCCTTTCAGAAAAAATGGGATATCCGATTTTGTATGATATTTTAAATCTATTTATATTAAAAATCAAAATTTCCCCAACAAAATGTTTATATCTAATGGGATCACCTGAATTGCCGTAATTTATCTTATCCCATTATCTTAGACTTGATTTTTTTAAGCTTAGTTTTGAGAATTACAATAATACAACTGAAAAGAACATTTATTTATTAATGAATAGCAATTTTATTTTTATTTATTTGAATAACTATTTTAATTATTTCACCATAGCTGGGAATATGGCCTAGTGGCAAGAGTGCTTGCCTCCTATACCTGAAGCCCTGGGTTCGATTCCTCAGCACCACATATATAGAAAAGGCCAGAGGTGGTGCTGTGGCTCAAGTGGTAGAGTGCTAGCCTGGAGCAAAAAGAAGCCAGGGAAGGTGCTCAGGCCCTGAGTTCATGGCCCAAGACTGGCCTTTCACTATACTATAACTCTCACGTATAATTTCTATCTAAAAATGCTTAAGAATTTCTGAGGCTGGAATAAGTTATTTCCTCTTATGAATTTATAAAGTGTGTTCCATATAGTCCCACTAGCAACAATGGGCACAGATTTGATACCTTGCCATAAGTGAGCATAAGCATGGTGTTGTATCTTTTAAAATTTAATTGAATACATATGGCATACCATTAGAGTTTAATTTTGTGTTTCTGTGATCAAAATTTCTAATGTTTATTTTATACCTTTAAGTTCTACTTGGTAATATATATGCCTATGAATTTTGTTTAGTTCATACTTTTTAATTCAGCATCTCAATTTTTTCTTATTAATATTTCAGTAGTTTTACTCATAAAATAAGAGTTACTTTTAACATTTTCAAACAAATAATAGATAAAGCAAAACTTTCATTTACTGCATATAATACAATTTCATTATATAACACTTCTTGGTCTTATTTTCATTTCATATGATATTTTTGGCATTATTCAATATTGAATGATTATTACTGTAGACACAAACACATATTTTTGTATGACCTTGAAAATATACTGAACAGTATTTATCTAATTTAGAGAAAGCATGTGCTCACTCATTCATGATTTCATTTTTTTATTCATTCATCAGCCTATTGTTTTAATGAGTACCTGAGCAGGAAAATACTGTCCACCACTATCTCTCTTATAAAGCTGCATGAAGTTTAACTATTGTAGAATCATTTTAGAAATTATTGGTCTGGAGTCAGTAGATACAATTGCACAGTCATAGAATAGGTCAAACAACCTCCCTCTTTATACATTTCATCTCATTTTTACTCTATGTTTTCATGTGTCAAGTAAGGCTTAAATTCTAGTGTTAGGGATCCTCATTTTTTCTTGACATTTCAAAGCTCTTTGTTTCACAATAAAACATGATTCATGGATTAGGACTAGGCTAGTATGATTTCACAGACTCTAGATTAGAATTAAACAAGTGCAGTATTTAATCAAAATTTCATCCAGTATTGACTTTTTCATTGACTCAGAATTTTTTAAATGTTGCATTAAAATATGCATCTGTACTGGTGATTTTATTTGATAGTCTCTGAAATTTTCTGTCTGCAATGAGGGCCTGTGTAATTTCATCTTAATCTTGGTCCAAGCTTTGTTGCCTGGTAATGAAGATGTATTACCATATGTGTGATTCTCTAGTTCTTCCAGTATCAACCAAAGCTGGATGATTCCCAAATATATGTCCAACTGCTGCTTTCGCAGAAAAAAAGTCTGCTTTCTTCCATACCCATCTGTTCTAACTTTGTTTGTACACATATGTTTGAGAGTATTACCTGGTCTTCCTTTATTCTTTAAACAATGATTTATTGTCACCATTCAGCATTAATTCTGGCTGAACACTGAAACAATAGCAAAATTCTGTGCTGAAACATCCATTGATTTCTTTAAAGAATTTGGAGCAGTTGATGTTCAGTGTCATGGTGTTCAAGACATATTTCTTCACATATTGTAGCTTCAGAAGTCTGAAAAAGGAATTACTTTCACAGGGATAATTGACATGTGCTACATATACAATCATCCAGAGAGCTTTAAAAATGCCTGCTCCTGGATCCTACCTTTGGCTTTTTGTTTAATTTATCTGATTTGGGGATCTTGTCAGGAAGGTATTAAAATATGCTTATTACATAATCAAACTCAAAGTCATTTGGTTTGTTGTTATTCAAAGGGTAACTGACATTCAATTTTAAGGCAATGGGAAACAGATTTTGATGGGTCAGAATAAACAAAGGAACAGTTTCAAAGGCCTATTTTTGGCAAAGAAATATCTTTTATAGCTCAAAGCGTTTGCAGTAGGAAGATTGGGGCAATTTTCACAAGATATGGTTAGTGATGTGTCTCAAAAATTTATTATTGATACTGAAAGCTGATTCTCCCTCTTTTGGCACCAGGTGGTCTAGTGTCTGTTAGGTTGTGTTTGGCTGATGAATTACTTGTGCATGCTGACATGTGCTTGGAATAGTAACTTGACAGTTCTCATAGTAATGTTTTTAGTATTTCAAGCTTCTGTTAAATATAAAATAATTATCAATACTGACTTTGAGACTGAGGAAAGAAAACCCTATTATGTGTCACATGCTTTCCATAAGGTAATCAGAGTTGCTAAACATAGTACATGGCAATACATTCACCAGGTTTATTATACAATTCCTTTTCTGGTAATTGAAAGTAATATCTTCACATAACTTATCAAGGTAATCAGATTCAAGTTTAAAGAATCTAATTTGAATCTCAGGTTTCAAATTTATTTTAAGTGTCACTAAGGAAGTTCTTCCAAATCAAAATGACTATTCTCTTTGGGACATACTTAGTTATTTTGGTTTGAGTTTTATATACCTGCAAAGAAATTATTCTAATGCAACTGGCCACAAGAATGTTAAAAGTCTAATGGGCATCATTCTCAATTTTAAATTCATTACTCCTTGATTTCAGAAAATCCTGTCCAATTTAATACTGGAATTAAGAGAACACTTGTTTGGAGAGAACTGATAGAGCTTTTTCAGGTGGCAGTGACCATAATCACAGGGTGAACGAGAAAGTGTTTCTATCTTCATTACCCTGATAGGATTCTGAGGACTATTAGGATAATGAAGAATAATAGTACCATTAGTCTACTAATTTTATGCTAAATCAAAGCCACAGATCATTGAAGAAACAAAGGTATCCAAATATTAAATATTTGTAATGATTAAGTAAAAGGAAGCAATGCATTAGATTCCCTTACAATAAACTTGTTTTCAGTATTTGATGAGTGTCCATAATTTTCTATGGTTCAGATTATAGTACTAAAAACCATGACTATATTTTTCTCCCTCTTAGATTTATTGAATGTTGCTTTTGTTCCTTTGAGCTATCTTGGAGGTAGTGGTGGGATAAGAAACCAGGACTCTTTCTTTTGTTTATATTTCAAACTCTTGATCAATAAATATTTCTGAAACTAAATTAAGGCCAGAGCACATCCATTTGGAAGCTATAAAGCATAATAATATTTTATGAAAATATTGATGAAGAGTAGTGTCTTGTTTCACAATGGCCTAATGGAAGCTTATCTGACACTGAATTGTTCTGAGAATTTAGAGCGCTCTCTATTGTTCTATTCTGTTTCTGGAGGTGAACAAGTTGATCTTAAAGCTGTATACACCTCACAAATTCTATAATATATCAGTTTATTATTTTAAGGGAGGAAAGACATATTTTGGCTAACTGGCTTTATTGATATCTGATTAAAATTCAATGAAGTTATGCATGTAGTTCTCACTTGATATGTAGAGTGATTTTCTGACAACAGATTTAGCAAATCGGTATTGTCATATTACCATGTTCATACTTTTAACTTTATTTCTTTTGAAATACTTAATACACTTTGACATTATTTTCTTGGAAGCTAAACCTAACCTTTATTTCATTAATCCTTGCCATGCTGGTTTAAGAAGCAGTGACAGGCAGGTTATTAGACTTTTTAGGCAGATGTGAAAACAAGATAAATTCAAATGAATTCAATCCAGAACTGAAGGAACAAAAAAATGAATAACAGTTAAGACTTTTTTGGCAAAATGAAGAAGACCCAAACAGACTTTCATTTGCAGTTGAATATGAGGGAAATATATGTGGTGTCAGAGAACTACTTGCAGAAGAATAATGTAGATAGTGACCATCATCAGACTGGATGTGGTTCTGTCTGGCCAGCCTAGACAAGATCATTTCTGACCATTGATTGCTGTGTGTGCAGATGGAGTTAAGTCTTCCAATGTTTTCTATCCAATATCTAATTTTCCTTCAATCCTCTATAGAATGATTACTGCTCAGATGTAAACAATCATGTATTACTCCAACAACAGTGCTTTGTCTTATCTTTTTAAATATTCAGTTTTGTCATCATGTCCATTATAAAGTTTAAGTAGAATCAGTAGTTCAGAGGCTCAATATCACAACAACTTAGTCTACACCTGTTCTAAGTCAAAATTTCCCTTTATAAAACTTCAATAGCTATTATTATTGCCATTTGTGCTGGCAGATGACATAGCTTTTTAGATATACATTTAAATTCTTCTATGAAAATTTTGTAGTCTCTATTCCCTGACATAATTTAAGTGTTGCTGATTGATACTGTCTCTAGAATGTGAATCTTCAACAGATAAAGTGACTTGACTTATTGTACAGTGTGGTAGAGAAAGATTGCTTTCTCAACTCAAAATTGTTACATGAGGTCTTTAAGAGCAGACAGGTCTCTTGACCTGAGCTTTATTCCTCAAATGGCTCTATACATCTTCTCTGCCTTCTGCTCCAATTCTGAAAACATTTCCTTGCTCTCTGGAACAAATGATTTGTTTCCCACAAAATATCCTGACCTTTGACCTATTGCTACAAAGTTACCTTCACTTTTTTGTTCAAACTGAAATCTACTATCCTCTGAGGGGAGAGATTCCCCTGTAGTCCTCTCACATGTGGCTGATTTGCTACATCTTCCATACCTTAATGCCTTGCCGATTAAAAAGTCATTTGAGTCCTTTGCTTCCTAACAAATCCTAGCTCTGAGTACCATTTCCTCAAATTCTGTTACCTGTTATTTGTCTGTGTCATTAATATCGAGTTATTCACTTCCATTCTTCAAAATTTTTTTATCATCTTTGTGATGCCTGTCACATCATTGCTACCTCATCATACTTGCTGATGATTTTAATTTCCCTACGTTGTTACAGTAAGACTTGTTGAAATGATTATTTATATATTTTGACCTGATTTCTCTTCCCATTGGCTGTCCTGAATTGTCACCTGGAGGTCTTTTCAACTCCCATTTCCCCAGTATAAAAATTTTCAAACTTAACAATTTCTCAAAAAAATAACATTTTACACACACACACACACACACACACACACACACACAAAATCAATCAATCTTAAAACTGACAACTCTCACCATTTCCAGAAACTACTGCTTTTAATGTTTATTATTTAAAATACATTTAGTTACTCTATTTCATCATCTTCTATATCTGTTGAGACTTATTCACTCTCATGAAGGTGATATGAACTTTCTTAAACATATTTTTACTTTCTGAATGATTATGTGAATTGAGGAACTAGGATTTGAATTTAGGGCCTTGGATTTGCCAGGCAGATGCTGTATCAGTTGAGGTATGACCCCAAACCATAATTGATCTTGTTAAATGAATTATTATCTATGTATTTAAAAAAAGTTAGTGAAAAATTGCTGATTATTCTTTATTATTCATTATCCTTACCTATCCTTATCTTATTTTATATAAAAATCAAAACTTAGCCTTACAAAATGAGTCAGGAAACTCTTCTCCCTCATCCTATCATTTTTCCCTTCCTCTTCCATCTCTTCTCTTCCCTTCCCTCCCTTCACCTCCCCTCCTCTCTTCTCCTTTTCCTCCCCTCCACTCTCCTAGTTTCCCTCCCTCTCCCCTTCCCTCCCTTCCCTTGCTGGCTCTCCTATCTTCCTTTCCTCTCTCCATTATTCTTCTCTCCTCTCCCTTCTTCCCCTACCCTCATGACCACCTCTCTGTTCCTTGCTCTTCCCCTCTCTTCCCCTCCCATCCCTTCTCTTTTCTTCTTCAATAATTTGTTTTGGGCTTGTCTGCTCTTAGAATGCTCACTAAAATTATCCAGTAGATTACTGCAGATAGGTTTTTGTATACTCAGGCTTTTTCTGGCTAGGTTGAGTATGGTTTTCAATTTCTCTTTAGTTATTCTTGCCAATTTATTATTCTCTACAAAGTAACCCAATGGACTTGTTGAATTTCCCCAAATATCTCTTAGCTATAGAATAAACAGAGTTATTTCTATAGACACTTTACCAAAGCTACCCTGTCCCCATTTCCAACTTTTCTCCTCTGCTCTGTTAAGGTACTGTATTTTACAATATTTTTTTGCATTTAGCCACAAAATTTATTTGAAATGTATATTAATGTTTAGTTATTGTTTTAGAGAAAGTTGAATAATAAAAACAATATTAAATTGGGCTATTACCATTTAGTAAAAGTTCCAACTTGATATAACAAGGTGAGATTTTTCTGCTTTAACATCCAATGATATTTGTACTTAAGCTAATTTCTGATATATAAACAAGAAATGTGAATATTAGAGGGGGAAAATATTTAGATAGTCATGAAACATTACTTATTTGTGCAATACAGATTAAAATATTGAGTTATCTTTTCCATGGAACTTGGAAAATACATTGTATAAAGCATGTTAAACACAATTATTTATCAAAATGTACTTTGATGCAATCATTTCATAAGGAAATTTATATTTGCTAAAAGATTTTTCTGCAGAAATGTATAACCCACAATATATTATAAGACAATAAGTGAAAGGAGGAACAAATATTTCTATGTTGTTTATAAAATGAAAACCTAATAAATATTACAAGTATGGTAAGTTTTAGAAAAAATTCATGACATGGCTCATTCTAGAATTAAGCACAGCACTTTATTTATTCATTATTATAATTATACAGAAAACAGGAAAGAGTTCGTGAAATATTTTTCAGAATATATTTATATCTTCTTTCATACTGTCCTGTTATGTAGTAAGTAAAAAAGATGCCAATACAGGGGAAAACGGTTGAATTATACAGAAGGAATTATAAATGCTTTGGTGAAAGAGATTGCCAACTTATTTAATATTGAGTTGCCTTAATCAATTTTGGGGCTATTAGTCAACCAAGAAGGCAGAGCTTTAAATCAGTCTTCTTTGAGTATAAGAGGCTTAACTTCAGGTAAAATGTTTCCATGCTTTATAATTTTCTATTTATAGGACACTATTTCTCTATGCTCTTCCATTGCACTAGTCTGTTTATTCACGAGCCAATAAGATTGCATATTAATTTCTGAAGCTTTGCAATAAATCTCCACATCTGTTATGACTAATATTTTCAGTCAGTGTCTTTCTCCAGAATTTTCTGGGATAATGTTTCATATTTGATAGGTGTGCCCTGAAAAAAATGGCTACCCCCAACCAGCATTTCTAACCCAGGAAACTGGTGGACCTGGGCTCAGTTACCTCCCCTTTCTCAAAAGTCACATCCAGGACAGCCTTGATCAGGCATCCTTGGGACCGTGGGAGGTTTCCAGACTCTGAGGTCATTTCTGCATCCCATGTGGCCTCTCCCCTTCCCACCCTCTCCCTACATTAACCCAAATCCTGCCAAAAGTCACTCTTTTTTCCCTTCCTTCTCCTTTCCTTCCTCCCTCTTCAGGCCTCCATCTTGGTGTGCAGTATGCTCTGCCCACAGTAAACTCTTTTCTGACAGCTTCCTTTTAGGCTAAACCTTACAATATGTAGACACATTTTATTCTCAATTCGTCAAGTTTTCATATTCTTTAAATTTCAAGTAGTAATAAAATGTATGCCTTCATTTAAAAGAAAAGGGCACTATTTTTATGTCACAGCCTCCTAGGAACAAGGTATAGAGCTCTATTTTTTTCAGTCATGTTTTATGTCCCTTACCTGAGTTTCATAGTTTCCTCCATATTGTACATGTGATGTCCTTGAGCTCATTTCTAAATGCTTCACATTTTGTGGCATTTGATAATTGAATATTTTCTTTAATTATATGTTAAGATGGCTATCTTACTTATAAAACTTACTTGTTTATGCATATTGATTATGTAGTTACCTCATTCTAGTTTTTTAAATTAATTCGAACACATTCTTGGGTTTCACTGAGAAGAAATTCTGTCATCTGAAGGCAATACTTTTAATTACTTTTATAGTATCATTTTATAAGGCTTCAATTTTAATAAGTTCTAGATCTTTTGATCAGAACAAAACCCTGTTGGTTACTAAAGTTACTAAATAGTAGAACACATGTTGTTGTCAGTGTCCTTACAGGGTGTCCATTAATTAAGGAGACCATATGGTGTAATAGACAAGTCCAAACAAGTCTGGGTTTATGGTTATTGAATTTTGAAATCTTACGTTGTACACAGATAAAAAATTGAAGTATAATAATATATGCATGTAAGAGGTGTCACAGCAGAAACCTTTTGAACATATAAAATACACTTGAAAATGGATGACAGAAATGTAGAAAAGGGCCTTTGTGAAATGGATGCACTATTGGAGGACAGAGGATAAATAGAGAGGGTGATTATTGCCAAAATATTATATGTACAAGTGTAAAATTGGAACAATAAAGCTTGTTAGCATTGGTTTGGGAAGAGGCACAGGGGAATGATAGAGAGTTACAGGTGTGACTCTGATCAAATCTGATCATACATTGCATACATATGTGGCCATGTCAAAGTGCAAATCCCTAGTACATTTAATTGATGTGAATAAACAATGTGAATAAACTGAGTTATCACACATCTGTTGGAATGGTTAAAGAAATTAAACAAAAATGCTAACAAAATTTAAGAAATTAATAAGTTGGTAAGAATGTGGAGAAATTGGAATACTTGAGAACTGTTGAGAATATAAAATGATGTAACTACTGTGGAAGGCATGTTATATGTCCCTCAGAAATGTAAAATAGCATTAATGTTTGACTCAGCATTTCCACATGAGGGAATATAACTCAAAGAGCTGAAGATCATATTACAGGTATTCACTGAAGCCTTATTCACAACAGCTGAGACATGAAAGAAAACTAAATGTCCATGCATTGAGAAATGATAAAAGAAAATATGGTAAGCTGGGCACTAGTGACTCACACCTGTAATCCTAACAACTCAGGAGGCTTAGATCTGATGATTGTAGTTCGAAGCCAATCTATGCTCTAATGTCCCAGAGACTCTTAACTCCAATAAACTACTCAGAAAAGGCTGAAAGTGGCACTCTGGATTAAGGGGTAGAGTGTTAGCCTTGAGCACAAAGAGGCTCAGGGACAAAGCCCAGGCCCTGAGTTGAAGCCCCAGGACTGGCAAAAAGAATATGGTAAATATATACAGTGGAACACTATTCAGCCTTTAAAATTATTATTAAGCCTTTGTAATAAAGAATGTAATTCAACATGCCAATTTATGAATACATTTGTTGTGCCAAGTCGCAAGACCACCCCCAAGAAGACCACCGAGATTCAGACACTCCGAAATGCAAAAGCAAGGCAAGGCTTTATTTAACGAGCTGCCAACTCGGGCCTCGTCCTACCCACCGACACAGCAGAGGTTAGGAGGGAGCCTCGAGCTGTGATTACACAGGGCTTATAAAGGCAAAGAACAAGGTTACAACAATCAGCTGTGCAAGCAAGATTAGAACACAGGTATAAATCTGATTGGCTCAGGGTTCGATTCTAAAATGGGGTTCACGTGGTGGGGCCTGACTTCAAAGTCTGGCACCTCATTTCCCCCTTTTTCTTTTTGGTACCTTGGGAGCCAATCATGGCTCCATTCTGTCCATTTCAATGGCTTGCACGTCTAGGGGATGATATAGAGGTAAGGCATGGGCCAGTAGGGCCAAAAGTAGTATCCGAAAATAACTCTGGTCCCTCGGTTTTAAAGGGGGGCTGATGGGTGAAGATCATCCATCTTCTGTAACTTCTTCAGGCTGACTCAGGGGCGTTGACCTTACCTAGCCAGGAACCTGTAACCTTAGTCTACTTTACCAAGGGACTGCAGGATTCACCTCACTTTGGAGTGAGCTGCCAAAATAACATTAACACTAGCCAGGGTAGTAAGGAAAGAAGGCAAAAAGAAAATTATAACAATATTCAGTCTACCTTTCTTTTCTTGAGGCGAAGGCGAAGCGGCTGAGTTGGGTGCTTGGAGACCTCCCATGTTCCACCACGGTAGTTGTCATCCAGGGCAAAGGGGTCAGCTGGCCTGGCGTGGAAGCAATGAACCCAAGTGGCGATGCCGTCTAGGGTTCCTTCCACTGTGGTTCTTAGGATTTCAATCCCCTGGTCTGAATAAATGGGGGGTAGGGACAGAAGCAGAATCATATCTTTTAGAGTCCAATTCATTTTCATTACCTGTCCTGCACTCTGGGGTCTATAAGCACAATGCAATTTCCAATCCGTCCCCAGTGCTGCAGCTATTCCCTGACTTCTGATTGGCTCAGGGTTCGATTCTAAAATGGGGTTCACGTGGTGGGGCCTGACTTCAAAGTCTGGCACCTCATTTCCCCCTTTTTCTTTTTGGTACCTTGGGAGCCAATCATGGCTCCATTTTGTCCATTTCAATGGCTTGCATGTCTAGGGGATGATATAGAGGTAAGGCATGGGCCAGTAGGGCCCAATGTAGTAACCAAAGGGCCTGTCACCATTTCTTACAAGAATATTCTCTGTACCTCTGTTTTGCATGTCTCTAGTTTATCCTGCCTCATCTTCCCAAAAACAACTCTGGTCCCTTGATTTTAAAGGGGGGCTGATGGGTGAAGATCATCCATCTTCTGTAACTTCTTCAGGCTGACTCAGGGGCGTAGACCTTACATAGCCAGGAACCTATAACCTTAGTCTCAGTCTAACTTTCTTTTCTTGAGGTGAAGGCAAAGCGGCTGAGTTGGGTGCTTGGAGACCTCCCATGTTCCATCACGGTAGTTGTCATCCAGGGCAAAGGGGTCAGCTGGCCTGGCGTGGAAGCAATGAACCCAAGTGGCGATGCCATCTAGGGTTCCTTCCACCGTGGTTCTTAGGATTTCAGTCCCCTGGTCTGAATAAATGGGGGGTAGGGACAGAAGCAGAATCATATAATGCCTTAAGTTGGGGTCACATTCTTGTACACGAGCTGCAAATAATCGAGTTTACACAAAAATTCAGCATTATCCAAATCAGCAAGCAATTCAGTCTGAAGGTTAGGGATAATGGGCGGGGCGTACCTGTACATTATTTCAAAAGGAGTAAAGCCAAGCTGATAGGGAGAATTTCTTACTCTAAGCAGAGCAAAAGGAAGGAGTGACACCCAGTCTGCGCCAGTCTCTAAGGCCAATTTAGTTAAGGTCTCTTTTAGAGTCCGATTCATTCTCTCTACCTGTCCTGAACTCTGGGGTCTATAAGCACAATGCAATTTCCAATCCGTCCCCAGTGCAGCGGCTATTCCCTGACTTACTTTTGAGATGAAAGCCTGCCCATTGTCTGACCCAGTGGTGGATGGGAAGCCATACCTGGGTAGGATTTCTTTCAGGATCTTCTTAGCCACTACATTCGCAGTCTCATGCTTTGTTGGATAGGCTTCAACCCATCCTGAAAAGGTGTCTACAAAAACTAGCAAATATTTGTAATTTCTGTGAAATCTACTTCCTAATACACACCTGGCCTATTCCCACAGAGGCGAGCTCCTTTAGTAATCTGTTGATTGGGGGCATTGGCAAGCTGACAGGCCTTTAACAGATCTCAATAAGGACACAATCTCAGGTCTACAAGCTTTCTTTACTAAACAGATGTATGAGCTTAAAATTCTCACTGCCAGTCAGGGCTTTGAGTAAATGCGGGGGGTGAGATTTTAATCTATCCTCTCATTTGACAAACTTACCCTTACTAACCACTATCACAGATGACTGGTAAATTCCTGCCTAGTAGACAGACATGGGCATTGGAAAGGCATGCTTATGAACTATTCTTCTAGGACTTCCCGGCTTTAACTTTTGAAAGGCCAACAGTAGTGACTCTAGGATCTGACACTATCTCTGCCATCCAAGCAGTGGCTTACTGCCTCTGGATGCTCCATCACTTTTGTCCCAGGAGGAGTGACTTTTGACTTGGACTCAAGGCCTGAGTGCTGTCCCTCAGTTCTCCAGCTCAAGACTAGCACCGTACCACTTTTGAGCTCCACACCACTCCGTTCCCAGCACTCTGCTGGCTGATTAGAGACAAGTCTCTCACAGGGACCTTTCTTTGCCCGGGCTGGCTTCGAACCGCAGATTCAGATCAATGAGTCTTATAAGGGGCCACTTTACTCCAATAATAAGCAACAAGGTGGTCCACACAGAAGTAGTTTTTAAGCATGCTCTCTTACCTGGAACTTATTAAGGGCCAGTATTAGATCTTGACAAACTTGTAGGAATCACCTGTGCCTCTCTGTGGGCCTGCTGGAAACTGTTACAAAAAACCTACAAAGAAGCTGGAATGACAATTAAACATTTTGGTAGCCATAATTCTCCTTTTCTCACTTTGCAATAATTATTTAGGACAATTTTACTTCCAAATTTCTTATCTAGAAATGTATTCTTGATTTCCAAAGCCTTTTTAACACTAACACAACACTTTAGCTTTTATCTGCATCGGAAAAACTGAAGCTCACAGGCAATCTGAAACCAGGTGCCGCCCTTTGCTTACGGGCTGCTTGTTTCAAAAGAGCCTCTTTTTTTTTTTCTTCAGTCCCAGTTACTGCATGGCATGAAGACCTTTGAATTTAAACTTAGTTTTGCACCATACTGCAGTCTTGAACATGTTCACACTCACACATGCACGCACACATACATTTTCAAAAGATCTTAAAGCACGCTGAATAAGCATCGGCTGTACATTTTAAGACAAAAACCTTTAACAAATGATTTTAGCATTCTCCAGCCTCATTTTCCAGGGCTTGATAGTTTTAGTAAAACATTTTTAGTCTTAGTAAAACATTTTAGCGCACCAAACAATTTTCTGCTTAAGAAGGCTGGGTGGGGGTCCCCCTAAAGTTCTTTTTTTGCGGACATTCTCACTGATTGACTGATTGTGGGCTGTCACCTGTACATCTTTCCAGTGAGCTAAAGTCAAGTCCAGGGGAGTGGAAGGAACGTTCCCCATCATCCGTTTGTCAGTCAGGCACAGTGCAAGAAAGAAACACACAAAAATGAGCTATCTCCTTAACCTCCCTCCAGTGAGCTAGGATCAAGTCTAGGGGGCTAGATGGAGGTCCTCAAGATAGAACGTTATCCATAGCTCTGATCAGATGTTCAGTCCAAAAGGCTACAAAAAACAAACAATTAATACAAAAGGAGGAAAACACACAGGCCTAAGAAAAGCTACGAGTTGGCCCACAACCTCCTGCCAGATAAGCAGGAGGAGCAGACCCAAGTACAAGGTGGGCGGGTTGAGTCTCGTTTAGGAGGCCCTCCTGGTCAGTTCCGGCCAAAAACCAAACTGACTTGCGCCCTACAAGTATAAGCAAAAGCAAAACAGACAGACAAATTACAGGACAAGACAAGTGAACAGCGCTGTTTTCTTACCTTCGGAGTCTGGGATCTCGGGGTCTCTGGGGATATCCCGGACGAAACCCCAAATGTTGTGCCAAGTCGCAAGACCACCCCCAAGAAGACCACCGAGATTCAGACACTCCGAAATGCAAAAGCAAGGCAAGGCTTTATTTAACGAGCTGCCAACTCGGGCCTCGTCCTACCCACCGACACAGCAGAGGTTAGGAGGGAGCCTCGAGCTATGATTACACAGGGCTTATAAAGGCAAAGAACAAGGTTACAACAATCAGCTGTGCAAGCAAGATTAGAACACAGGTACAAATCTGATTGGCTCAGGGTTCGATACTAAAATGGGGTTCACGTGGTGGGGCCTGACTTCAAAGTCTGGCACCTCACATTGAGACTCAGTCCATGTCATCCCTTATATCATTTTCCCACACCATCAATCTAAACCCCAGACATCCTCTCAACATATTTGTGATTAGCAGCACTGTCTTTAAACTTATTTACATCTGGGTACGAATCAGTTTGTTTAAAAGGAAGTTCTATCATTTGTTATAATATGTATCCACTTTAAAGAAAAGGAAAATACTTTAGAATTACACCTACACAAGGCACTTAATGTAATAAAACTCACAAAATGAGACAAAAATAAGAGGCGACAGTACTTGTGGAAAGTAGGTAAAATAGTGTTTTTTTTTTAAAAATAATGTAACAGTTTAGGATATTGTAAATGATAGCTATCACAACTGTGATATACACTTAAAATTGTTATGAGTAGTTATGAGAGTAAATATCATAATAAAATGCAGAGTAAAACCAGCCATTATGGAGAAGGTCAGGTTTTTGTATGCCAATCAACCTTTCAGAAATCTTTTGTTGATTTTATTTGTTTCCTTAACCAAGAAAACAAATCTAGCCAATAACCTGACAAGAAGAGAATAAATATGGGTTTTAAGCACTATTTTCACTCTTGCAGATTGTATAATTACTCCAAGATTATTAACCAAATTGAGTCTCATCCATAAAATGCCTAATATTGGCTAGTAAGATGCTAACTTTTCAATTTTTCTAGTCTCACATCAATCTTTCATCTGTTTCCTTGAGTAACTTTTTCTTTCGTCTTAGTTCATAAATGCCAAACTGCTTTATGGTTTAATCCTGATCCCTTCTCATTGTCTATGTGGCATCATCTCAAGAGTTTATATGTCTTGTTTGTAATACTATCTAGTTGTTTATTTTTGTCTTTATACTTATTCCTTCACTTAGTTCTATATTCAAAAGGAAATTTCCTTTGAAAATCCTTACTTGTATTTTATTAAGAAAGACAACAGAAAACCAAGATACTAGAAGTTAACTTTTTTAATCTTTTACTTAGCATGCACTTTTTCCATTTATAATTGGCAAGTAATCGAATATAAAAGATTGAACATTCATATTCAACTTTACTCTGTCATACTCCCTACTGAAATGGGAGCAAAGGAACAAAAATATTCAACTCCATTATAGAGAATATGGGTGAAAAAAATGATGTTTTCTATGGCAGAACCATGAGATAAGTGGTAATGACTTAGCACAATGGAGCACGTCCAACAGCAGGGGCTGTAATAAGGTATGGATGAATATCCTCTATCCAGAATGTTCAGAAACAAAGTATTAGGGAGTTTTTATTTTTCTCAGATTTTGGAATATTTGCCTAATGATAAGTTATTTTGGAGGATGGGAACCACGTTTAGTCACAAAATTCATTTTTATCTTATGAATTATATTCACATACCCTCAAGGTAACTTTATACCCTATTTTAGTATGTCTGAGATTGAACTATGCTCTTGTCACATGAAATTAGCTGTGGAAGTTTGTACTTATAGTGTCATGTCAGTGCTCTAAATGTTTGGATTTTGCAATAGCTCAAATTAGATCTTCTCAAACCACATTATCTTTTTTTCATTCTACACTGAAAGATGAATCCTCCAACCACATGTTTGAAAGATAGAAACCTGGATTCCAGTGTTCTGACATTCTTGTGAGAAATGGAGTTACTATGTATTGATTTAGCTGATTTTCAGTTATTTATTTTAAGTCTGCATAAACCTAATATGTACTACACACTTTAATTTTGGAAATAAAAGTTGAAGGCACGAGGTATTCTGTAAGCATAAGTGTATGCAGGGTGAACTGAAAATAGTATTTGTAATCAGAAGTACATATTCAAGAACTATCAGACTGCCCATCTTCCCTTTAATAGTATCAGCAGAAGTTTTTGTTTCTGGACAGATTGAAATGTTAAGGCAAAAAAGCATCAGTTTATGGAAGTGCTCTTCAAAATGAAGTACCTTGTTTAATGTGAGTAACTAAATCATAACTAAATCAAAACTAAGAGGGTTAAACATTAGATAATTGTCTCATTTTACCACTAAGATGCCAGAAGAGCTGCTTGAGCCACTTAGCTCAGACCCATCAGTTCTATCAGTAGTGTATTTCTCTGTCTCTCTTAAACTTCTTGCTTTGCTACTTAAAAAAGACACTAGAAAAGTGGCAGCCAAGTATCTAACCTCTATACAAGAGTAGGAGCATTACATTCTTCAGTAGCCGGCCTATTTAAGAAAGAATATATCTTCCAAAAGATAATATTTCCATCTTTCTACACTATAATTCTACACTGATTTGCTTACCCCATTCCCATAACACAAAAGTTGTACTCCACAAAATGATATTTTACCCTTAAATATAAGCTGGCAGCCATGTGTCAGTAGCATCAAAGAAAACAATTAACCTAAAAGATAAGATAAAATTCAAGAGCAAAAATAAGGGACAATAAAGTAGAAGTAAAGAGGGGAATAAATTATTGATGAAATGAGAGAATGCTATTTATTTTTCTTTCTTTTTTCTTCTTTACTGTCAAAGTAAAGTACAGAGGGGTTAGTTTCATATGTAAGGCAGTGTGTACATTTCTTTATTTTTAATTTAATTTTATTGTCAAGGTGATGAACAGAGGGGTTACAATTATATACACATAAGGTAGTCAGTACATTTCTTGTCATTCTTGATACCCCCTCCCTCATTTTCTTCCACTTCCCCACCCCCTAGTAATCCTACTCCCTGAATGAGTACATTTCTTATCCAACTTGTTACCTCCTCCTTCATTCCCCCCTCTCCCCCATCTTTACCCTCCTTCCCATGAATTGTAAAGTTATTTATACCAAATGGTTTTGTAAGTATTGCTTTTGGAATGGTTTGTGTTTTTATCCTTTGTCTCTTGACTTTGGTATTCCCTTTCTCTTCCCTAGTTCTAATACACTTCCTTAACAAAGGATCAGCAATGCACCAAGTCAGAGAAAGGTTGGACAAATGGGACTGCATCAAACTGCAGAGCTTCTGCGAGGCAAAGGACATAGCTTGCAAGATAAATAGAAAACACACAGATTGGGAAATCTTTACCAGCCATACAACAGGCAAAGGCCACATATCTAAAATATATGCAGAACTCAAACAATTAAAATCCTCCAAAACAAATCCCCAAAGAACCAACTTCTCCCTCAATAAATGGGCTAAGGTCCTAAACAGAGACTTCTCTGAAGAAGAAATGAGAATGGCCAAGAGAATGCTATTTTAAAAGAATATTTAGTGATGGCTGGGGTATAGTTCTGTAATAGAGTACTTATGTAGCCTATGCAAGACCCTTAGGTCCAGTCCCAGCACTCGAAAAATTTTTTAAAGGAAGACCTCTTATTTAACAGTTATAAAAACAGCAAGAGTGAATAATTAAAAGTTAGTAAAAATACAGGAAAATTTGCCTGACAGACAAATTATGGAAGATTCTATAAATTCAAAAATAGAAATATATAAGTGAGAATGTAAGAAGTTCAGAGAATCAATTCAGAAATTATGTTTCCATCTCATAAACAAAACATAAAGACAAAAGTGAAAGTAGATCAGAAAAACTTACAAAAAAGTAGATAAGGGCACACAGATCAAGAAATGGAAAGCAAAATGATATCACTCCAAACAAGAATATAAAGGGAATGATTAGCGTCCTTTCTTCCAATGTGTAGTCTTATGCACATCCAAATTATTCATCAAATATGGTAGATATTTTTCAACAGTAAACTTTTGTGCACCTACTTAAAGATAAAAATAAAACTAAAACATTTACCTCTTATTCATTCTTTCTTGGGAAATAAGAGAATCCAAATGGGGACAGGAGAAAATATTTTGATATGATTTACAAAATTAAAGATTTGTATCTGGAGAGGACAAACAAGCCACATTGAAACAAGATTACTGAAGGCACTAACAGTGTCAGTGAAGTGTGTACAACATGTGTCTGGATAGTTCTGAAATGAAAGAAGTCAATCTGATATGATTATAGGTTCTTTATTTTTAAACAATATTTGTATTTTCTATGAGACGAAATTGTTGAGAGAATAAGTAGATCATTGTTTGCCAGGAATTTTGGTAGAAGAAAGGTTGAATCTCACTTATTTAGAATATTATTTCAGTATAAATAAATAGTTAAATGTCATTGCCCGATTCGTAGGGAAATGGAAGGACTTGGAAAAAAATCATACTAAGTGAAACAAGCCAGACCCAAAGAAACATTGACTCTATGGTTTCCCTCAAAGGGAATAATTAGTACATGTGTAGGATAGTCCTAGCAGAAGATCACAAGAGTTTAATAGCTATGTCCATATGAACAAATAAGATGATGCTAAACGAAATGAACTCCAAGTTATGGAAACAAATGTTTTGTCATTGTTGTTGTTATGTTCAACATACCATGTGAAAACGCTTTTTTCTTTCTTTTTTTTCTACAGGTCATCATTTTATTTTTTCTTATTTATTGTCAAAGTGATGTTCAGAGAGGTTACAGTTTCATACTTTAGGCCTTGGGTACATTTCTTGTACTGTTTGTTACCTCCTCCCTCATTCCCCCTTCCCCCCTCCTCTTTCCCTCTCCCCCCCCCCCTCCCGAGTTGTTCAGTTGGTTTACACCAAATGGTATTTCAAGTATTGCTTTTGGAGTCGTTTGTCTTTTTATCCTTTGTCTCTCGATTTTGGTATTCCCTTTCACTTTCCTAGTTCTAATACCAGTATATACAGTTTCCAATGTACTTAGATAAGATACAGTGATAGTGTGGGTACAACCACAGGAAGGGGATACAAGAGGATCATCAACAATAGAAGCTACGGTTTCATATGGCATGTTGAAAGTAATTACAACAGTGATATAACAGTCGTTTCCATAACATGGAGTTCATTTCACTTACCATCATCTTATGTGTTCATAAGTGTATAGCTATTAGGCTTTTGTGATCCTTTGCTGTGACTAGCCTAAACCTGTGCTAATTATTCCCTATGAGGGAGACCATAGAGTCCATGTTTCTTTGGATCTGGCTCACTTCACTTAGTATTACTTTGCCAAGTCCTTCCATTTCCTTCTTCCCCATGGTTTTACCCCTGATGTCACTGTAACTGACTCTGGTACTCTGGGTATTGTATATATATTTATTGGAACTAGGGAAGGGTAGGGGAATATCAAAATGGAGAGACAAAGGATAAAAGATGAACCAATGCAACAGCAGCACTTACAAAACTATATGCTGTAAGCCAACTGTACATCTCATGGGGGAGGGAGGAAATAGGGAGGGGAAACAGACAGGGGATAAATGAGGGAGGAGGTAACAAGTTGGACAAGAAATGTACTCACTGCCTCACGTATGAAACTGTAACCCCTCCATACATCACTCTGACAATAAATAAATTAAAAAAGAAATAATTATGTATGACAGAATAGGAATGGATGCATAATACTATATATTTGGTAAGTATCATAGAACATGGGGATTTGGGTATGAATTAGTGGTAGCGTTGGTTACTTAGTATGTGCAAGGCCCTTTGTTCAAACCAAGGTATATCACCACAAAATATAAATATTAGAGAAATACATATATATATATATATATATATATATATATATAATTTGTCATTCCTGGGCCTTGGACTCAGGGCCTGAGCACTGTCCCTGGCTTCCTTTTTCTCAAGGGTAGCACTCTGCCACTTGAGCCACAGTGCCACTTCTGGCCATTTTATATATATATATATGTGGTGCTGGGGAATGGAACCCAGGGCTTCATGTATATGAGGCAAGCACTCTTGCCACTAGGTCATATTCCCAGCCCTGAAAATATATATTCATATAGACAAAATAGGAAATTAATTTAGGAGCCTGAGATAGCCTGAGATGAAATGAAGACTGGGAAATTTACTGCTTGAAATGTAGGCAAATGCCATTATAGCTTTGTATCTGCTTTCTGTTAAGAAGCATATACCAATACTTCTTTTTATGAACAAATACTTGTATTAGCTAATGAACAAATAATACTCATATTGTATTTAACATTTTTATCATTCATCACATGATGGATAATTTGAATTAGTGGCACTTTAGGGATCTTGTGAAAACTGTTCCTATGAAAATGCATTTTCAAATTTTTTCAATGTCCTTCAGATATATAATATGGAATGGAAATGCTTCTTGTATGCTAGTTCCATGTTTAAGCTTTTGAGGAACTGCCACTCTGTATTGCAAAGTAGCTACACAAATCTTACTTTAGTACCAACAAAATGTATAGGTCCCAGTTTCTCTCCAGGTTTACTAACATTGAATATCACTTTGATTATATTCAGTTCATGATGAAGATTTATTTTTCTAATGACCAATGGTATTCAAGTTGTTTTCATACATTGATTGACCATTTTAATATTAGTGTAACAAGTATCATTTTGGTACTCTTTGCATTATTTTCCTTTTATATTTTTTATTTTCAATCTTTGCATCTAAAAATGTTGTTGAGGAACTGGCTGGGAATATGGCCTAGTGGCAAGGGTGCTTGCCTCGTATACATGAAGCCCTGGGTTCGATTCCCTAGCACCACATATATAGAAAATGGCCAGAAGTGGCGCTATGGCTCAAGTGGTAGAGTGCTAGCCTTGAGCAAAAAGAAGCCAGGGACAGTGCTCAAGCCCCGAGTCCAAGGCCCACGACTGGCAATAAATAAATAAATAAATAAATAAGTTGTTGAATCCACTTATATTTAATGTAAATATTGATAAAATAGTATTTCTGTTGTTTTAATAATTTTTATAGATCATATGTGCTTATTGACTTTATTTCTATTTAATAGATACTTTCTTAACTCCATTTTAATGATCATGTCCTTAGTTTACTATAGTTCTTGAGTTATGTGATTAGTTGCTGCCTTTCAAGGCTAACATAACAAAATAATGTAAAAAGTACCAATAGCATGCAAAAGCTCAGCTCCATATTTTTCTTCCTTGACCTATTAGTCTCATATAAATCTTATTTTTCTATTATAAGTTAATCAATCCAGATTTATATTTATTGCTTTATACAATTTCTTTTCAATAATAAATGAGACTAAGGAATGCAGAGTTATATTTATATTGCCTTATATCTTTACCCATGTTATTAATTTTACCAGTGTTTTGTCTTCTATGATGTGAATTCAAACTATTGTATAGTATATATTGATTCCAGTTTCAATAACTTTCTTTAGCATTGTTTGTAGGGAAGATTTTTAAGGGACTACTAGCTCTGCTTTCATGGATCTTTGAGTGTCTTACTTTACCCTTCATTTCAGAGAGACAGTTTTTGTAGATATAACATTCTTTGTATAGTTTTATTTTCTCTATGAAATTCAAATCTATTCTTCCTGCCTGCTAGCCTCCAGTGTTTCTAGAGAAATCAACTGTAAGCTATTTAACAATTGGTAAAGAAACCATTTTGATAGTTCTCTTTAACTCTATATGTATGGCAATATTTATTTGAACATATGCAAATAATCTGGGTTAAATTTTTGTCTTATGAAAATCTTTTATATGATACTACTGTAACTATATTTCCAGTCATCCATTCTATTGGTGAAACCCATCCAAATAAATAGGTATGCATATTTTGTAATCAATTGTAGTTAATAAAGATTGTACATATGAAAAAATGTAGTTATGAAAAATTATAACTCATTCAACTGTAGTTAATACAATTGTAGTTAATAAAAAACGTATTCTGGGAACAGAGGTTAAGGAATAGTAAGGCCTGGTGTCTTGTCAATGATTTATTGCTTATTATTAATCATTTTTAATGATGTGTCACTTGGAAGCTGAAATTGAAAAACACTCCAAAGGGAAATAAGAAAGCACATATGTAGATAAGAATATTTCATTTAGCAAAAATAACAGGCATCTAAGTCCTATGTTGAGAATATTTTCAGGATTTAACTATAATGTGTTCCATGGGCCTAAATACACTCAACAGGAAGTGGGGGATCATAGTCAGGAACATAAAAGAAATAGTGAATGTAGACAAGTTTTTCAAAGCTTTTTCTAAAGTAATAAAAAGAGAAAAGAGAAGCAGTAACTTGTAAGGAAGTGAACTAAAGAACTTTATATTTTAAAATTAAGAGAAATATTTTAAATTGTGTATGCTGCTGATAATGTGCTACTAAGCTTGAAAATTTAATGATTCAGAAAAGAAGAAAAATTACAGTATATTATTTTCATGAGCAAACAAGTAACAATAGGGTACAGTATACAAGGAAGAAAATATTATATAAGGAATGTTTTAATTTCAGTATGATCCACCTCCTATACTTATGAGGAATAGGATCATTAATATATGGAATCTGAGGCAGTGGATAGCCTATGAATATGATATAAATGATTTGTAGTCTCTCTAAAACTGCATCTTTGTAGGAGCAAACTTTTTGGATAGTTTTAAGGCTTATTCATCTTGGAAATAAGAAAAGTAACAATCTTCCTTTCTTGAACTTCTTTAAGTACTTTGGTTTTCTTTGCTTCAAGATGTGGAAACAAATTCTTCAGCTTTGATGACAATCCACTCTCAGCCAGCTTGTTAGAAAGTCTCAAGAACTATTATTTCTTATGGAGATGAGCAAAATTTCTACAGCTATACTTAACTAAATCTACAAGAGATTTTTAATGGGTTACTATTGCTTAGTGTTGTTTATAACTTGGCATGTATGTTATGATTTAGCTTTTACTGGAACCAAAATCATACCCTTATCTAAGAGTGACATTTAAAAATGGAGAGAACATTTAGCTCAATCAATTTTGTAGAATTTTTCTCATCTTTTTCAATTATTCTAAAAAGCTTCAGTAACTATTGCATACTAGTACTAACTATAACTTCAAATATTTATTTACAAATTTATATTTGTCAAATAATTTTACA